>NC_135384.1:21394166-21730000 GCF_049243985.1 Paroedura picta
AGTCCATGGACATCTGGAGGACACAGGTTGACTACCCCTGCTCTACAGGGTTTCCAACTCCTTGAAGTTACTTCAGCTGTCCAGCTGGTAATTGGCAGCCTTCCCCAATTAAGAGTTCTTTTTGCTCTCATGGACTCACCACCGGAGCCCCCTCCTCCTTGCTTCAAGGACTTTTTATCACTTCCCTTTTCCCCACCCGCTGACCAGGTCAGGCTAGTGGAGACACTTCTCCTAAAGATTCCAGAATTTTCCTTCCTGGAGATTATTCCTGAAGCCTTTTTAGTCCCAAATCCTCCAAATCTCTGTTCCGTGCTTGGAGATTGGAGAGAGCTAGATCTTTTAGCATTGTATGGAGGTGGTCTGGAAGGCAATTGAACTGACTCCCCCTCCCACCTGACAGGAGACATTTGGAAAATTATAGATGGGGTAAAGAAATTAGAGAAAGAAGTACTTTTCCTTTCTTACAATACAAGAACTCATGGGCACCCAGTGGCATTATAATGAGCATAATTAGAACAGAAGAAAGGAAGCACTTTTACCCAAAGAGTAATTAACAGGTAGAAAGCATGGCTTCAGGAAGTGGTGAGGGCTACAGTTAGAGGGGACTGGATAAATGGGGGAAGCAGTATTTCTGGTGCTTGGGGGGGGAGACTTCTAACATGGGCCTGGTTTGTCCCACTGGTGGACTTCCTGCTGGCACCTGGATTTTGGCCACTGTGCAACACTGTTGAACTGGACGGGTCACTGTCCTGATCCAACAGGGCTTCTCTCATGTTCTTAATTGTCTGTTCTCAGTGCAATAAGAGCTTTGTTGAAGAAGAGTTGGTTTCCCCCCCCTACTTTTCACTACCCAGAGAAGTTTCAAAGCAGTATACAATCACCTTCCCTTCCTCTTCCCACAACATACACCCTGTGAGGTAGGTGGGGCTGAGAGACCTCTGACAAAACTGCTCTGTGAGAACAGCTCTCAAAGGACTGCGACTAGCCCAAGGTCACCCAACTGGCTGCAAGTGGAGGAGGAGTGGGGAATCAAACCAGTCTCTATGGATTATAGGCCACTACGCTTAACTGCTGCACCAAGCTGGCTCTCTTGTATATCCTCCATCACTGTCCAGTTAAACTTCTTCATATACATTGATATGCTGTTGACTGCAGAAAGAGGTTTTGGAAAAGTCCTCTTGATGTCCCAGTTAGCAGGGCCAGCAGCCCTTCAGGTCTTGACAGATGAACCCATTTGCAGGAGGTGGCATTTATTAGGCAATGGAAAGTCCACAAAGTGCCTTAGAGGTGTGAACATTCATTCAAATTTCAAACTGAGTGGGTGGAAGTCTGGAAATAGGAAGAAATGGGAGGATGCTGATGACAGAGAGCAAAGTGGGAATTGCGTTCGTATTTGTACAGCTTTGCTCAGTGTGTTTTTTGTGGGTTCTCCTGCATGCACAGACACACACAGAGAGAGGGGCTCTGCATTTGAATGTCCAATTTCTGGCTATCAAGATACTTTCTTAGGTGGAGCCTAACAGGCACCGTTCAAAGTAGCATCCATGGTGAAATCTTTCCATGTGCTCGTGTGCCTGAGCCCTTTGCTTGCTTCCAATGTGTGGTGAAGGAACTGGGCATGAAGAGGAATGGGAGGCCAAGCAGTATGCTGCTGCCCAGGCTGCCTGCATTGGCTCCGGGGTGGCTGTGCCAGGTAGCTGTGCAGGAAGCGACCGTTAATGCGTTCCTTCTGGGCACGTGCAGATACCATGCCATTGAAACAACGCTCCCTTGTGGAAACGGTGACCTTGACGTCTGCTTGCCAGTCCATAACTTTGGCCTTCTTGCAAAATATTTGGTGCCTGGCTCAGAAGCCAAAATTAGTCTCCCCCTCCCTCTTCCTCTTGGTTGGTTGGTTGGTTGGCTGGCAACCCTAAGAATGCAGAGAAACAAGAAAATGGAAATAAAAACAGTGGCTCTGTTGCTATTTTCAGAAGGGCTGGAGGGATTAGCTATGGATCTTCACCGCCTCTGAGTCTCAAGAGCAGAGTTGTCAGTGCTGAAACACTGGGCATTTCCACACATCAAAAAAATAGCGTTACGCCAGCGTAATGGCATAGAGCTAAAAATAATCACGCCTCTGGCCATTCCTCACCTTCCTCCTGTCTTGCTTTTGTCTGCCGCCTTTTTGCACTTCATACACTTCGCTTGAAATGGTGAAAAAGAGCAACACGCTTTATATACAACTCTCTTCCGCCTGTCAGTCAAGCCAGACAACCAATCCCCTTTCTCATTTTAAAGGGCCCATAATGCCTGCTAATTTTATTTTAATTTCAACCTTCTCCGTTGAAACGTCTATGCATCTAATCATAGATGCATAGTGCATTTTGAATGCTACCTCTTATGGAATCAAGAGTCTTGATACAAAAATAATCTAATTCCTAATTTGGGGGGGGGGGCTTTAGAGAGGCGTGCTTTGTGTGACAACTCTGGGAAAAATTATTTTTGGCTTTGCCTGCATGCTTGTACACCTATTCATTGCTCCAGGGTGTTCGCTTAAAAAACCCAAAGAACTCGCGTCTCCTGAAGAAGGGAGAGGGAGGTGGGTGTGAGGGCAACATTGGAGGTTGAGATTTATTTGGCTGGTGGCCAGCTGGTTGCTCTCTTGTAGCTTGTGCTACATAGGTTGGGGAATCCACTTTATCTGATTGCCCAACTACTGCTATAAAATGGCAGATGTAGCGAGACATTTTCTGCCACGACGTGAGATGTGGGTAACGTCATGCGAAAGGCCAAAAATGTAGCGTCTTCAAAAGGCAAGCGTTACGCTACATTAATGGCACGTGGAATGGCCCACTGTCTGTACGTCTACATAGGTAAGGAGCTATCAAGTCAGCCTGAAAGAAAAGCAGGGTCTGGAAAGGTTTGGTGTCGGGATGTCAGCCTCCAGGATCTGACTACAGAGAACGAGAAAATGGTTGCTTTGGAGGGTGGACTCTCGGGCAAGATCCCTGTCCTCCCCAGGCGCCATCTCCAAATCTCCAGGAGTTTCCCCACCTGAGTCTGGCAACCCTGCCCCCTCCCCCCTGTGTGCTGGTGGTCAAGGGGGACCTCACAATCCTAGTTTGGTGAGAAATATTCTGACCTGCTGAGCTCTACTTTGCATGTAATGGATCCCCCCCCCCCACTGCAAGCTTTGCAAACTGTTAAAGGCTGTATAGGGGCATACATTGCAAAGTATGGGGAGATAAATTGTTCCCCCTATCCCCTTGCCTCTGCATTACAATATTTGTGAAGGGTTATCATTATTACCCAGAGCTTAGGCAGATTGTGGGTCGGTGGGAAGGAAGTGTTTGCCTCTTGTGGCCCTTCCTTGCATACCCAGGGAATCGCTGATTGCCACTGTGGGAAGGTAGGTGAATTTCCTCCAGGCCAGGCTGGATTCTAGAGATTTTTGGTTTGTGTGTGTGTGGGGGGGGGGGGATCGCTTGGGCATGAAATTGGGGTAGGTAGGTAGTTGTGAGTTCCTGCATTGTGCAGGGGGTTGGACTAGATGACCCTGGAGGTCCCTTCCAACTCTATGATTCAAACTACATAAGCCAGGCTGCCCATGCTTGGTGTGCTCCTTCCTCTTCTTCATACTCCTATGTATAGTTTGCTGCAAGTTGGGTCCTGCAGTGTGGCCTTGCATCAGTGAATGTGTCAAGCCTGTGAGGTAGGAGTGGCTGAGAGAGCTCTGACGGAACCACTCTGCGAGAACAGCTGTAACAAGACTGTGACTGGCCCAAGGTCCCCTGGCTGGTTGCATGTGGAGGAGTGGGGGATCAAACCCAGTTCTCCAGATTAGCAGAGAACTGCACCAAGCTTGCCTTCTACGCTAAGAAAATTCCAACCGCTTGTTTGCTTGGGGAGGAGCATCTGGACTGTGGCAAGGTATCTCTCCTAAGTACTTCCTCCTTCATCTCTCCCTCCCTCTCAGCCTTCCAAATACTCCTTCCAGTGCACACCTAAAGCAAGGACAGGAAGGACTGGAAAACCCACTGCTAGCCCCGCTTAACATGCGTGTGTGTGTGGTCTATCATTCTGCCCTTGGCCTCTTTTCTAGGTAGAGGGAAATCATTGTGTTCTTGCCCTTCCAGCGCGCAAAATGAGAGGCCTGTCCTCTGAGACGCCTTGCCCAGGACGGCCCGATCTCGTTGGGTCTCGGAAGCTAAGTAGGGTCCATCCTGGTTAGCAGTTGGATGGGGGACCACCAAGAAAGTTGAGGGTTGCTACATAGAGGCAGGCAATGGCAAAGCACCTCTGAGCGGTCTTGCCTTGAAAATCCCCTGGGGTTGCCCTAAACCAGCCTCAACCTGATGTGGGGGGGAAGCCCCCCACTGAAATGGGTAGGCTGCTTTCTGTAGATAGTGCTGCTTAAAGATCCTATTGGGAGACCCACCGGGCCCATCCCTTTGGCCCTCAGCACACTGTTGCAGAAGGGTAGCTAACAAGAAGCGTGCTGCCGTCTGGGCGGGGGGGGGGGGGAATATCTCCTGTCTCATCAGTTTTTCTCAGCCCAGAAGCGAGTAGGATCGGAGGCGATGATACGCTCATTTATTAGTTCTGTAAGCTTCAGAAATCTTCCCCCAGTCAGCCGTTTCTGGGCTCCAGCGCACGCATTTTCGGTGTGCTTTCAGTACCCTCCGGTGCCCTGGCTTGCAATCCAAGCCGTCTTGCCTGGCTTCTTCCCTCCACAGATGGTTTAAATCTGGCTTCTTAAAAGGTAGGGTTGAAAGCCGCCCTAGGATTTGCTCTCGAGCACCAGAGAGGTTAAGCCGCCGCTTAATAAAAGCAGCTTTATGGCTCCGTAAAATTCATCCGATGGACCGGTTGTGAACGTGCTGCTGTGCTTGGGAGCTGCAGCTTCCCCTTGGCCTTCAGGGGGAGCGCCATGGGCCTGGCCAGAGGTGTGGAGAGGAGCGTCTGCCTCCTTTCAGCAAATCTACAGGAGGGGCTTGAGTATATCGGGTTCCTCTCCTCGGCTGTCCGGGATATGGGGAGGTGGGCTGGGGTTCAATGGTGAACCTTCTTGCTGCATGTACTCAAGGCTCGCTCAGGGCTTTGTAGAACTCACAGCTGAGCATTGGTGCTGGAAAGGCCATGCGTCTCTAATGTGTTCATCCTTCTCTCCCTCCAAGGAGCGCAAGGCAGCCTATGTCATCCTGTGTTTGTGCTCTAACGACAACCCGCTCAGGTAGGACAACTGGCCCTGTTTCAGCCAGCGAATTTTGGGACTAAGCTGCGACTGGAGCGCGGGGCCTGGCCGAACTACTACACCAGCCTGGCTTTTTGAGAAATCAGAAATAGCCAACGCCTTGGTTTATGGCCTTCTCTTGCTCCTGCGGAGACCCAGCTGCTTTTCAGAAGCAAGTAAAGGTGAATAACCTGCCTTTTATTTAGCGGTTTTTCTTGTTGTTTGTTGTCCAGTTTGAACTAGACAACCTTGCTGTCTGAAGAGAAAGCTCTTCTCCCACTCCCCCCAAAAAACCCTTGCTGTAGCTTGCAATTAAGGTGCTTGCCGGAACAAAATGGAATCTCTTGGTAGAGTTGCTAGCACCATGGCATCGGCAGCTCCAGGCAGCTCAGGGTTTGTAGCTTCTGCTGGTCCCTCGCAGCTAGTAAGCTATTAGAACAAGGGTAGTCAAATTGCGGCCCTCCAGCTGTCCATGGACTACAATTCCCATGAGCCCCTGCCAGCGAATGCTGGCAGGGGCTCATGGAAATTGTAGTCCATGGACATGTGGAGAGCCGCAGTTTGACTACCCCTGTATTAGAAAGTCGGTTATGGAAACTGGCAAAGTGGGGGAATGGAACATGGACACGGAATGTCTTGGCAGCCTTCCCCTTCCCACCAGGGCAAAAGAGACTTTCTTCCACTCCCCGGTTTATAGCATATTGTGGCGATATTTCACTTTTCAGGAACTTGCTATTTAGCCGCGGTGACTCACCCGTCTCTAGCTGGGGGGGTTTCACTGGAGCCTCTCCATCAGATCACTGTCCTCGCTGCCTAGGTGCAAGAAACCAGTCCAAGAGGGGTGCCAATGTGGAAACATTTGCTTTGCAATTGCACACACAAAAACCTGGACAGGGTAGGGTGTTTTGGGGAAGGGGGGGAGAGCTGGGCAGCCTGCTGATTGAGAGACAGAATGGACTGGGGCGTATTCTTGGCAGGGTGGAAATGTTTGGATGCCGGGGAACAAAATTCCCCTCTGCACCCGTGTGGGTGGACGGAGCTGCATGGAGCGGATGGAACGGAGCCTGGTATTGTGAAGAAATGCTGTTCTTCAGCTGCCAGTAGCAAAGAGGCTCCGGGCAAAGTAAAAGTTGAGAGAGGGAAATTCTTTGTACGCCCAAGGAGTTTGCCTGTTGCAGATTAATAAATTGCAGGATACATTCATGGGTTGGCTCAGGTGTGGCTGAATTTGGACCTCCCCCCTCCCAGACACTCCTGCTAATCTGGGCTAGAGTCAGCACAAATCCTGCAGGGAGCCAAAGTGGCCAGGATTTGATCCCCTGCCTGCCTGCCTGCCTGCCTCCATAGTTCCCAGCCTCCTTGTGGTGTGTGCATTGCCGCATCTTCTTTTGCAAAGGGGGGAAAAATGCGTGGCTCAATAAATCTTGCAGGTGACGGAAGAATTTGTGTGTTCCAACTAGAGGTCAGCATTAAACACAGAGGAAAGTTCTTATCTTCCCAGTTTATTAATCATCATCAGAACAACCAGAAAAATCACACACAAATTCCTCTGTCACCGGCAAGATTTATTGAGCCGCGCAGGTTTTCCCCCCCTGTTTGCATGCATCCTCCTGGGTGCATTTCCACTTTATCTTGCAACTTCTTTTGCTGCAGGTGTCAAAGCTTTGGGCTATCTAGGTTGCTTCCTTAGTTTCCTCCCTAATTAGCAGTTGATCAGCGATCTCTGCCCGACATGCACAGTTGCTGTCAGCCAAAAGAGCCATGTTTATTTCTGTCCCTGGTATGAGGCTTGCAGCATGCCTGCACCTCTGGCGTCAGCTGTTTCAAGGTGGGTATCACCTACCAACTTTCAGCCCCCTCCACACAAGGTCTTAGCCCTCCATCTTGGAACACGGGGCGAATGCCATGCTGAGGAGCAGTGCTCAGAAGAGAGATAGGTAGATCATAGAATCAAAGAGTCGGCAGGGGCCATACAGGCCATCTAGTCCAACCCCCTGCTCAACGCAGGATCAGCCCAAAGCAGCCTAAAGCATATTCCTGGTTGGCCCATTTCCGTGTGTGATGATGGACAGCAAGTTTGCATTCTGCAGGCTCTTTAGGTGGTTGCATAGTGTGGCCGTCTCTGGTTTTAACGTGCCGTGTGCCCAAGAGAAGCCAGTGAGGCATTTGTCCCTTGAGCTGGACTGCTGATGTGGTGTACTGGCTAGAGCAGGAGTAGTCAAACTGGGGCCCTCCAGATGTCCATGGACTACAATTCCCATGAGCCCCTTCCAGCGTTCCATGGACATCTGGAGGGCTGCAGTTTGACTACGCCTGGCTAGAGCATCGAACTAGGAGCTGGGAGACCCGCGTTTCAATCCCCACTCAGCCGTGGAAGCTTGCTAGGTGATCTCAGGCCAGTCACACCCTCTCAGCCTCACATGGAGGACAGGAGGCAGTTTCAGTCCCCACCTGGGAGAAAGGTAGGGCATAAATTCTGTGTAGAAATTCTGTGGTTATTTATTTAGTGAGCATCTATTCAAGGAGCCTGTGTGAGGGGGCTTACAAAGTAAAGAAGAACGAAACAAAAACAAAAAACACAGTAGTTTTTAAAGCAACTAAAAAAGAATTCTAACTTTAAATTGTATAAAACCATGAGATGCTTAGGAGGAGTATCATAAAGCTTTTTCAGGGTGTCTGTTCCACATAATATATTTCTGGAGTGTGTTTTATGGCTTAAGTGCCACTCAGGATGGCTGTCCCACCCCTGAGTACTTCCTCTTCCAACCGGCTTGCCTGTCTGTCCAGTGGCCAACCAACCCCTGACCACCCCCTTCTCCTTCCACTTCCCTCTGAGGCTCGGAGGCTGCAGATCCCTGCTATTTGAGAGCTACCCCTGCTGATGGCCAAATAGCCAAATTAGGGTCATTTTGCCTGTGAGTTCCCTAACAGCTGCCTGCAGCTATTCCAGGTCCTGGGGGGAGGGAGAGGCCATCTGCAGAGTTCTTCCACCCCACCCCCCTAATCTAGAGCCTGGTGTATTCCTGAATGTAATGGTCTTGGGCCCTAGTTTAAAAAAGACGTTAAAAGATTAATCCCTTAATGAGAAGCCTGGGTAAAATGAAATGTTTTAGCCTGACATGTAAAAGAGAGGTACCAGGTGAGCCTCAATGGGAAGGCCAATCGGCAGGTGAAGGACCATCACTGAAAAGCCCCCTCTCCCAATTGCTGTAAAGTTACCACTCTGGGTTGGGAAATATCTGGAGGTTTTGAGGGTGGGGCTTGGGGAAGGTCCACAGCAGGGTGCAGCGCCATAGAGTTCCCTGTCCAAAGCAGCCGTGTTCTCCAGGGGAATGGATCTGTCATCTGGAGCTCAAGTGTAATGGTGGCTGATCTCCAGACCGTACCTGGAGGTTGGCAGCCTTAGGATGCTGTGCTTCTTTAGGAGGGGTCACAGGGAGTGGTGCTGGTGAGAAAGATCTCAGTCGGCAGACGGGGAGGAGGTGGTCCTTTGGAGATCCCAGGATGGAGTGCCTGACAGCAATATCTTGGCCGTGGAGCCTAATCTTGGGCCCTCCAGGAGGCTTCCACCCATGCAGAGGTTTCCAAGTCAGAGGAAATGTGCAGTGCTGCTCTAGCAGCACAGTCGCTCCCCTCCTTTAGGGAACTGAGCAACTCCCCTTGAGTTACTCGAGCTCAAAGGCCTCCAGTGAAGCCCATGGGCAGTAGGGCAAAATGAAATACACAGCGGGTGATTAAAATGTGGCATTCCTTGCCAGAGCATGCCACGATGGCCACAGGCATAAACAGCTGTAAAGCAGATTAGATAGATTCACAGAGGACAGATCTGTCAGTGGCTACTAGCCATGCGGACTGTGGGGGACCTCCAAATTCAGAGGCACTATACCTTTGGATCCGAGAGCCAGGAGGCAACCTCAGGGGATGGCCTTAGCCTCTGTGCCTTGTTGTTGGCCTTCCAGAGGAACTGGTTGGCCACTGTGTGATGCAGGAGGCTAGACTCAATGGGCCCCTGGTCTGACCCAGCAGGGCTCTTCTGTTCTTATTAAGGAAGGGCTCAGCCTCGCCTACTGGTGCTGCCCATCCAGAGGAACTGATTGGCCACAGTGTGGAACAGGATGCTGGACCAGATGAATTCTTAGTCTGATCCAACAGGGCTTTTCATACGTTCTTACGATACCCTTGAGCTTTTAAACCTGGCTTTATTGAGGCTAGCTGCTCTCATTGCTCCACAACGTGTGGCTGCTGTTATATTTGCACTTGTATGCCGGGGCTTAAAATTATTAGAAACACAACCCACAGTTGCATAAAGAAGGGAATGAAGGCCACTGCCATTGCAGCTGCAGCACAGCTGGATCACCCTAATAGTGGAAACAACACGGGAGGATGAAAGTGTCCACTGGAGAGACCCCAGTGGAGAAAAATGCCGTAGACTCCACCCTACAAAGCATCCATTTTCTCCAGGGGAACTGACCCCAGAAGTCTGGAGATGAGCTGTAATTCTGGGGGATGCCCAGGTCCCACCTGGAGGCTGGCATTCCTAAGTGAGAAATCTTGTTCCATGACCTGAATTCCTCCTGTGGTATTTGGATCGTATCCCTATTAGGTCCGCATGTGGGTTTATTCAGGTGCTCTTCCTGGGTTAGTGCGCCCTACGCTAGCCACAGTGGTGTTAGAGATTGGAGCAGGGGTAGTCAAACTGCGACCCTCCAGATGTCCATGGACTACAATTCCCATGAGCCCCTGCCAGCAAATGCTGGCAGGGGCTCATGGGAATTGTAGTCCATGGACATCTGGAGGGCAGCAGTTTGACTACCCCAGGGTTAGAGTGTTCAACTAGGACCCAGAAGTTGGGGTTCATTGAGTGACCTTTAGCCAGCTGCACATATTCAACTGAACATAGACCACATCTCTTTGGAACTTCTAAATATAACAGCTGTGGGTTTCTGCATGTGAAATGACAGATGTACCCCGTCCTAAAGTGAGAGAGAGCAGCAAAAGGCTGCTCACCACGCGCATCTTAATTCTTGCCATTGGACGGGTAAGAGAAAAGGAAAATGTTGAAATAAGCCCCAATTGTGTCGTGATAGAAAAAAGGAAGGGTGTGATTTGGACTGTCCCATAGAACCGTCGGATGGCTAGCCGTGTGTTTAGTTACCTAGCTGAATTGTGTGCAGTTGAAAATGGGGAGTTATGTTGTATGTATTATAACAGGCATCCCCCTTCTTGAGCCTGTAGGTAGCTCTGGGGTTTTGAGAGTGGGTGGCAAGCACCCCCCCTCCCCAAATGGCTGCCCTGGGAGGCAGAGTCAAACTTGGTTGCCTTTTGCCTCACACATCCTTGGGAAGACAGAATGGAGCCACACACTCACTGGTGCTTCCCAGCCCTCCTGATCATCCAGTGGGAAACTTTGCCCTTTGGATGAGGGCAGCCAGGAACAAGCCAGGTGGGCGCTGCCCGTGAGCACCTTGTTGGAGAATCCTGTATTACAGTGTACTAATTGTGGACAAAGTTTAAACAGTAAATATGTCCATGAAAACACGGGGTACACCCCTGCAATATACATGGAATTAATATTATTAAATACTGTAGATTTAGATAACTTCTACATAACTTCTGTGTTACGGATCTGAAGTTTTCAAAACCCGGTTCCAAAAAGCATCTCACTAATTCCCAAAGATAAAATGTTTCACTGGAATTTTTCCATTCAGAACATCAGACGGGCCCTGCTGGATCAGACCAGTGGGCCATCTAGTCCAGCCTCCTCTCTTCCATAATGGCCAGCCAGTTCCTCTGGCTGTTCATCAGCAGGGCATAGAGGTCAAGGCCTTCCCCTGACTTTACCTCCTGGCTCTGGGATTCCGAGGCTTCGTGCTCCTGCATGTGGAGGTTCTCCTCAGACACTGATAGATCTGTCCTTCCACCCCGTAGTCATCTCTACATCCCCTGGCAACAAATTCCACATTTCAATGACTTGCTGTGTAAAGAAGTATTTCTGTTTGTCTACTGTGAAACTACTGCCAGTCAGCTGCAGTTGATGCCCTTGATATCTAGATTTTTTGGACGAGGTGGGGAAATCGCTCACCTTTGTCTTTATAAATTCACCTACCTAGAAGGGAATTTATAAAGGGCTGGGGCAGCAGTCTGGGCTGAAGAGGTGAGGCAGCAGCCAGACTGACATCGGGGCCTGCTCTCATCCTGGAGAGGTGCCTGTGAGTTTGATATGACCGAGCAGATGGGAGCCGTGGGGCTGGGGAGCAGAGCTTGGACCAGTCCCAGGATCTGCAGGTGGGGCTCAGCCGGGCTGGTCCCAACCTCGTGGGTGAGGATGACAATGGAGCCACGCAGTAAACAGGATACTCCACCCTGCTTCTCCCGCAAGCCATCTTTGTCCTGCAGGGATCATTGTTTTTGCTGCCTCGGGTATATTTTTAGGCCACGCCGCTTGGACGTGGGGAGGGCAGCCTCGTCTCAGCTGTGGACTTGCGTTCTTTTTAGCTCTTCCACTGCTTGTGGGCGGCCCCGGGTCTCCCAGATGTGGTCAGGGCGAGTCAGGAAGGAGTGTCACATGGCAGGGGCTAGATTTGGCCCTGGGTTAATAGAGGGAGGGGTACGGGATGGTTGGTGTCTATGAGACTCTGCAGGTAGCTTTCGCCAGGCTGAGCTTCCTAGGCTGGAGGAGAGGCTTCTGAGTGAGTTCAAGTCCAGGTGCTTGTTTGGGAATTGTGCAAGTTCCGCGTGCCTCAAATAGACATGAACGCACAGTCAACAGCAAGTCAAGGGAGGCCTTAAATAGCTGCTGAACTCCTGTGAGTCAAGCACCCTGGATCGGAGTGGCCAGAGAGCTCCTTGGCAGTGCCCCAGGAGAATCCCTGCTTTCAGGGTGATGATTGCAGATTAATTTTTGCGTAAATGAAATGCAAACCATCTTCAGCCTTGGGCATTGGCTGGCATTTTCTCTGACATGGATCTCCTCGCTAGGAGCATGGAGGAGCTGTGAGCCAAGAAAATGCTCCCTTCAGAACTTGCCGCCTTCGGCTGTGAACTTGCTGGGTGGTTTTGAGAAAGCCTTCCTTGGAGTCATCTCCCCCCGCCCAGTGGCATGACCTGTCTTACAGGGGTGTTGTGTTACTGAGAAAATACATATTAAGTTTTAAGTGCTCCTAAGTAAAGTGCTGTATTCCAATTCAGGTTGGATTGCAGGTGAGGGGGGATATCTCTCTGAAGACCCCAAAGTGCTCTCTCTGGGCAGCTTCTTGGGCTCAGAATTAAGACCAGACTAATCTCTCCATAACTCGGACTGTGGCCAGTATTTGGTTGGGAGACCTCCAAGGAACGCCAGGGTCATGATGGCGATGCAGGTAGTGGTCACCAACCTTCGAATGGTCTTGAAAACTCTACAGTGTTGCTGTAAGTCAGCTGTGACTTGCCATCAAAGCACACGCGCACCCCAAGATGCAGGCAAAACCACGGCCCTTAAACTGTAAAGGCTGCTTGCGACGAGGGCAGGGGTAGTCAAACTGTGGCCCTCCAGATGTCCATGGATTACAATTCCCATGAGCCCCTGCCGGAGGACCGCAGTTTGACTATCCCTGGACTAGGGTATCTGAAGGGCTGCCTTCGCCGGCATGGCCCTGTCTGTCAACAGCCTGCCTCTGCCTTAAGAAGCTGAGGGACTGGGGACATGGGACAGGTCCTTCTTGGGGGTGGTGTCACGGCTGCAGGATCTCCTGCCCTTGGAAGCTTGGCTGGCACTGTCCCTTCTGGCCTTCTGGAAGGGGGTTTAAACAGTTCAGGAGGACCTCTGCTATGACTTCAGTTGCTACTTGCTACTTGGTTTTCCCTCACTCAAAGCCCGTGCCCACTCAGCTGTTCTGAAATCTTGGAAGAAAGGCATCACAACTAAATCAGATTCTTTAAGCCATCATCGGAGCCTCTTGTGGCGCAGAGTGGTAAGGCAGCCGTCTGAAAGCTTTGCCCACGAGGCTGGGAGTTCAATCCCAGCAGCCGGCTCAAGGTTGACTCAGCCTTCCATCCTTCCGAGGTCGGTAAAATGAGTTCCCAGCTTGCTGGGGGGTAAACGGTAATGACTGGGGAAGGCACTGGCAAACCACCCCGTATTGAGTCTGCCATGAAAACGCTAGAGGGCGTCACCCCAAGGGTCAGACATGACTCGGTGCTTGCACAGGGGATACCTTTACCTTTAAACCATCATCAAAGTTTCAAGCTCTTATTGAGCAAAGACAGGACTCGGTCTGATTTTTTTAGCTCCATTCTTTCTTTTTTAGCTCCATAGCATTTCACGCTATACTAGATGACTTACTGCATACATCAGCCAATATTTCTGATATACGGGATTGGGTGTTCAAAGCTGACTCACTGATTGACCACTCTTCAATTCAGCTATCACAATCAGCCCCATGGTATAAAACAAATAAAAAAGACCACTCTAGAGCATCATATTTAGTAAACATAACAACACGTACTCTTAGAATGGCCCTAACATCTTTGCGGTTTGAAATGATGCCATCAGCCATGCTCTCTGGGCGATATCTCCGAATACCCACAGCCCAACGCCTGTGTATATGTGGAAATCCATCTGTGGAGGACCTGCCCCACTATGTTTTGGCTTGTCCCCTGTACTCCGAACCCAGGGGCAAATTCCTTGCCAAGGTATTACCAAACTCTCACCCTATTTCTGATTTTAACAAAGTCACCTATCTGTTATCAGATGTCGACCCCTATATCTCATATAGGTTCACTGAACAGTACTCATGGCAGAGAGCAGGGACTGATCCTGACAATATAGGGTGGCACTTTTTGCTCTGGCTGCCAGGAAGATTCGAGCTAATGCATTTTTACAGGAGCCTCCACCTTGATACACCATTTTATCCCTTTTATTGTAACTTAGTGGTCCATGTTTACATTTTTAGGTACACAATATTGGATAAATATTGTTTTATTTATTTATATTTGTGCCATATTGTTTTAATTGTGTTTTGTAATGGCCTTTGGCTACATACAATAAATGTTATCGTATCGTACTTGCTGTAGTGGCATATTGAGGATTCAGATTGATAATTCTGCCTGTTTTTCACTGCCTTGCCCTTCTGAGAGCCAGCTTGGTGTAGTGGTTAGGAGTGCGGACTTCTAATCTGGCGAGCCGGTTTGATTCCACGCTCCCCCACCTGCAGCCAGCTGGGTGATCTTGGGCTTGCCATGGCACTGAAAAAGCTGTTCTGACCGAGCAGAAATATCAGGGCTCTCTTAGCATCACCCACCTCACAGGGTGTCTGTTGTGAGGAGAGGAAAGGGAAGGCAAATGTAAGCCGCTTTGAGACTCCTCCAGGTAGAGAAAAGTGGCATATAAGAACCAACTCTTCTTCTTCCACTAATATCAGGGCTCTCCCAGCCTGACCTCCCTCACAGGGTGCTTGCTGTGGGGAGAGGAAGGGAAGGTGATTGTGAGCCGCTTTGAGACTCTTTTGAGTAGTGAAAAGCAGGATATAGAAAACAAGTCTTCTGCTGCTTTGGAATGAGGGCTCTGTGCCAGCAAACAAAGGGGGGTGTGCCTCCTACATCATTTTGAAGTGGCTCTTGCATCGAGGAGGCAGACGAAAGCTGGGCTCACCTCTTTAACGTTTCCCTTCAGTTTTCAGCACATTGGGTTTTGTTCCCTGGGAGGAAGTTTCTGAGCTTAAAGAGTCTGACCTTGGTGTCGAGGTCAAGAGCAGCGGCTTCTAATCTAGCAAGCCGGGTTTGATTCCCCATTCCTCTTCTAAATGCCAGTGACCGAGGTGAGGGTGTATAGCTGTGATGTACGTGCCAGGGACAAGATGGGTGCTGAGTTATTTAGCTCTGGGGTAGTCAACCTGTGGTCCTCCAGATGTTCATGGACTACAATTCCCATGAGCCCTGCTGGCAGGGCTCATGGGAATTGTAGTCCATGAACATCTGGAGGACCACAGGTTGACTACCCCTGACTTAGCTGGTGGGGAGCAGCCAAGGAGTTGTTCTTTTCCTTCAGTTGCTGTTCCACTCAAGACATTTTGGATGTTATCCTCCAAAACCTGTGCAGCAACCAGGTGCCAGGAGAGGCAGCTGAAGGCACCATGGTATTCCCCTTCCTCCCAACTGGTGCCACATTGACTCTCACTGCTGTAAGTAGACTGCACACCCTGAAAACAAACAACCTCCCTGTTAATACTGTTGGATGATGATTGACAGCAGAACAGGGTGCTGCGTTCTTTGGGGCACATGATTGGCAGTTGCACATTGATTGGGCAAGAAAATGACCCTCACCAGAAGGGTCCTCAGGTGTGAACAAAACCTGTAGGTTCTATTTGCCTTCTCCTCTCCCATGGCTAAAGATAGTCAGTGGGTAGACCTGGAGTTGAGAGGCAAGGGTCCATATCTTGGCAGGCCAAGTCCACCCTGAAGGTCCTGAGATCGAGTCTTGCCAATTTAGAAAGGATCTGGATCAAGAAGGCCCTCTGGGTGTTGGCTGCCCCAGAGGTTGGGCCGGAAAGGCAGGGACCAGTGGGTCTGTCTCCGAGGGGTGGCCCATTATTCTGCACTTCTTCGGCAGGGATCCCCAAATGCTTTTCGAAACAACGTGGGGGCAGGTGGGGTTCTTGGCCAGCAAGGCTTTTGACTGGACGTTTGAAAATTGATGGGCCGTGCAGATTTTTTACAAAGTTGCTTTGGCAAGCAGCTGCTGCTAAGGCAGCACAAGAGTTTTCACAACTGATGGGAAGCCGCAGAGGCTATCTTGTGGCAGTGCCCACCGTCCTGTGCCCACAGGGTCAGAAATGTTGAGGACACCTATGCCAAGGTTATCCCTATTAATCTATGCACAGTTCTTATCAGGATTATTCAAGGAGCAAATAATAACGGATTCACCAAACAATTTCATTTTGAACTTTGTACTGCACGTACTTATTTCCAAGGCAGGGCAAATAGTGAGAGAGAGAGAGAGAGAGAGAGAGAGAGAGAGAGAGAGAGAGAGAGTGTGTACGTACACGCATACATGCGCAGGGGGGTGTATTACTTTCAGGAATATGGCAGTCCAAAACATCTCCCATGCATGAAAATGTAGCAATTAAATTTTTTGGGTGATGAATTGTAGAGTAGGTGACTTGACACAATTGAGCCCATTCCTAGATGTTCCCGCACATGGGATGCAGAACCCCCTGAAAATGTGGAAACTTCCTAAATGTGTCTCCATCAGTTCCTGAGCCACTAGTGCTAATTTTGGCACCCTGCATTTTCGTTTGTTCAGGAGACTTTTTGGAGCTGCAAAATGAGCCCTTGATTATTGTGGTGGGCGGAGTGCGTCTCCTTTTAGGACAACCAAGATGAGCACACCTTTTACGAGAATTGTTATCCCGAAGAAACATTTGGAGGGATGTGGCTCTGCTCCCAATTGGCTGCAGATTTCATGTCAGCATGTCTACTAAGCTCAGCAAAAAGCATGCTGATGGTGCAACAGTCTTGTGCCAAATTTTGTCGATTTGGCATGGAGGGACTGACCTGTGTACCTCGGTGCCATCCTTCTTCCATGTAGGTCACCTGGCCAAAGTACAAGAAGGCCAAGATCCTTTCAGCTCATTAGCGGCTGTGTTACAGAGCTACACAGACTGCCCCCCCCTTAAAGTTCATAATGAAAAAAAATGTCTCGGCATGTATAAAACATGTCTGTAATGGGTGTTCTTTGCTTAACTTTAAATCTTGTTCTCCCTTACGTAACAGTTAAAGAGCATAATTACCCTTTTAATTAGAGCTGTGAATGATTGGTGTTCAACCATTCATAAATTAATTGTAGCCGGTTTACCAAACAGAGGTGGCTGGGCATTTTGATCTCTCCCCTCCTTCAACAGGTGTGGGCCAACCAACATCTGGATTCCAAAGCTTGAAAAAACGTATCCCAGTACTGTACTTACAAGTTTCCTGAGGGCCAGATTGATGTAGTGAGTAAGAGTGGTGGCCTCTAATCTGGAGAGCTGGGTTCGATTCCCAGCTCCTCCACATGCAGCCAGTTGGGTGATCTTGGGCTGGTCACAGTCCTGATAGAGCTGTTCTCACAGAGCAGTTCTGTCACATCTCTCTCAGCCCCACCTAACTTCCAGGGGGTCTGTTGTGGAGAGAGGAAAGGCTGCTTTGAGACTCCTTTGGGTCCTGAAAAGGAGGGTATAAAAAACAACTTTTCTTCTTCAAACCATGTGTGCTTTTGAATGACTTTGGTGTATGAATGACTTTGAATGACTCACAATGACTTTGGTGTAGGCTTCACTGGGGACCCCACTCCGCCCTGGAAGCTTGGTTTTTCAGTCGTGGGGCTTCCGACGTGTAAGCTTTAGGTGGTGCAGAGCATGCACAGAGTGTTTTGTCTTTACCACTCAGTAATGTGTTCTCAGGCAAAGTGTTCAGTCTGCACTTTGTGCTGGACCACACACAAAGGGCTTAAAGGAGAATTTCTCGAGGCAGATGGTTCTCTGATGGCTTCTTGTGTTCAGGCACCGGATTCGGCATATTAGGAGCTTGGATTGTTTTGGGTGCAAAACAAGGGAGGAACAGAAAGCAGGGACTTGCAGTCTTATAAGCCTAGACAGCTTCAAGCGGGTTCGGAATGAATGTATGGAGCGGTGGTGCATGAACGACCATAGATGGAGCACTATCTGGGGCAGGGATGCTCTGTATTTGTGGTGCTTGGGGGGCAACAGTGGGAGGGCTTCTGGTGTCTAACCCCACTGGTGGGCCTCCTGATGGTTTGGGCCATTGTGTGCTGGAACGGATGGGCTCTTGGCTTCTCTTATGTTCTTATGACTGGAAAAACCATATATTCATGTGCTGTCACCATGTCCCCATGGACACCAGTTTGGTTGTCCCTTAGAAGGGCAGCTGATGGGATGAAATGAGTAATTGCAGGAGGGGTCTTGGTTAGGGGTGCCACCTCTGGGTTGGGAAATACCTGGAGATTTTGCGGCAGGAGGCTGAAGAGGGCGGGACCTGGGGAGGAGAGGGGCTTCAGTGGGGTATGGTGCCTCAGAGTCCATCTTCCATACTGGGCATTTTCTCCAGGTGAGATCAGTTGGAACCCCAGGGGATCTCCAGCCACCACCTGGAGGTTGGCAGCCCTACTCCTCCTAGTGCAGCCCAAGTTCTAGAAAGGCCCGGGTTTCTTACCTCTCTTTCTCCTCCCTCCTGCCCAGCCAGCGTTCCGTGTGCTGCTGGCCCTACGGAGAAGACCTGCCGGAACAGACCTCCCAGGGTGAGACGGACTTCCTCCTTGGACGCCATCCTCGGTTCGTACCTCCTTGGTCAGTGGCCTCGGGATGCTGAAGGAGCTGCTTTATCGCATATGAGCGACAAATCCACACAGGTAGTAGAGCCACTACTTAGCTCCCGGGTCCTAACAGGATAGGGCTACCCAGGTCAGGGCAGTCGAGGCGAACCGTGGTAGACGCCATTTCTCGTTTTCAGATCCTGGCTTAGCAAACCCCAACAAGCCATGGTTAGCGGAGTAGCCTGTATTTGAATTTGAATTAAGTCATGGCTTTGCATTATGTCTGTACTGAGCCATACCATAAAGCAGGGATGGGCAAACGGTAGCCCTCCAGATGTCCATGGACTACAAGTCCCATGAGCCCCTGCCAGTGAATGCTGGCAGGGGCTCATGGGACTTGTAGTCCATGGACATCTGGAGGGCCACAGTTTGCCCACCCCTACCATAAAGTGTCTGCATAGTGTGTGTGTGTGTGTGTGTGTGTGTGTGTGTGTGTGTGTGTGTGTGTGTGTGTGCGTGCAAGTCTTTACGGAATGAAACCATAATATGGGAGTGAAGTCAAAAAACAGGCATTAAAGGCAGCCATGAGCAATCTGTGTGCAACGAGGAGTGTACCCAGTAGATCTGCTGTGCTGTGCATGGAGAACTTTAGGATGCTTAGGGCTGATCCTGCGTTGTGCAGGGTGTTGGACTAGATGGCCTGTATGGCCCCTTCCAACTCTATGATTCTATGAACTGACTGAATGATCGCAAGCTGGTGGAATCCTGCACCCTCTCCTTCCCGTTCTCTGGATTTGAGCCAGTCAAATCACACACCGAATCGAAACTATATAGGACTTGTAGCTGGTGCCAATTGTCTTGTAAAGCCAAGTGTGTGTGTTTTTTTTTCTTGCGGGGAGTGGGTAGGTGGGAGAGGTTTACATTTCTGCACTTCTCTTAAATCATATGTCTGCAAAATTCCAGTGTCAAGTTCAGTCTGCAAGCTGGGTACACATTTATCCCCTCCCCCCTCCCATGGTATCAAGCGCTGACCTTTCCATTGCTTTCTAGGGAAAGCCTTTCCTTCTTGTGCTCCTGCCGGGTGGAGGCAGCGCTTGGCTTTCCTTGGCTTCACCGCAGAGGCAGCTGGCCTTTCTCCTCCTGGAATGGGCTCCTTTTCCACTCCGCTCACAGCTCCGGGCCAAACCCCTTGTATAACGTGAACGGGCCGGGTGCCATGTGCTGCTTTTAAAACGAGGGCTCTGCTTCGGAAGAGGGGAAGAGTCTGCTCAGCACGAGGTGTCTGTGTGTTCCCGGATGGAGGGGGAAGCCCCCAGCCCTTGGGGCACTCTTAGCAACCAGTAAATATTTACATAGCTCGAGAAATGGTCCCTCCAAGGCACAAAGAAATCTGCCAGCCAGGGCACAGATGCAGCATTCTGTTTTCTTCTTCCAGAAATCTCCCCCCCCCCCCCCCCCCGATAGGTATAATGAAACTAGGGATGCTCAAAGACAACATGGCTTCAGTGGCTCTCTGCAGGATTTGGCATTTTTTATCTATAAAAAAGTCCGCAGTGGCTTTCCTGTCTGAGAGATGCTCTCTGAGCTTTTAATACAAAGCAATTCAACGCACTCCAGGTTTTGGAAGCTGGCACAGACCCAAACAGGGTAAACTCCAGCGCTGAAACTGCAACGCAAGCAAAATTGACTGTGGCCAGCCTTGAGCGTGATGTGGTAGATAGGATCCTGAGAGGCGGGCTCAGATCCCCTCTTTAACTGTGGATATTCACTGGGTGACCTTGGGCCCATTGCAAACTCTCAACCGGGCCTACCTCACAGGGTGGTGGTTATGAGAAGACAGAGGCACGGAGAACAATGTTTGAAGCCCCTCAGAGTCCTAACGGGGGAGAAATGGAAGGCATGAAGAAATGCAGTCTTTCTAGACCACTTCCCTCCCCAAGTGCAGGCTCAAGGGGGCTGTCTTTCCAACAACAGATAACCGCAGCTTTTGTGTGTGTGCTTGGGGTTCTTGTTTTAAGTTTCCCGAGGAGCACAGGTCCTCCCTGGGAGAGGATTCCTAAGATGTGGCTCTCTCAGAGAAAGACTAGTGCTCCTCACATTCAGTTTACATTCATTTTCACTTATGCTTCAGGGCTGGACCACTTCAGATTGTAGCTTAAAAAAAAAATCAGTGCACATAGAAACCTAATATATCAGGGGAAAAGGAGCTACAGCAGAACGTTCTAGCATGCTACCTTTCTCTGTGCAAGGAACCCTTTTTTCCCCTCGTTTCAGGGAGTAGTATCCAACCACACTAGGCCCAGTTGCTTTTTGAAGTGTTGCTCAGAATTGCTCCCTCTAGTCCTCACGGGGGTGATGGGACCCATAGCGTAGCTGTGTTTTGCTGAACTCAGTCTGGGCTATATTGGTCTGTATTCAAGGCCTGGTTGGTGTGACCTTTGCATAGGTTCCCCTGCACGGTGTGACGTTATCTCCCAGGCCATATGGGTTCTGGATGCGACGCAGTGCACAGGCTGCAGGAGGAGGCACAGGCTGCAGACATGATGCCTCGAACGTGCTTTGAACCGACAAGACCTCCCTGCCTTTATTGTTTACTTATTTATTTAGATTTCTATACCGCCCACTTCTTTGCAGCTCTGGGCGGTTTACACTGAACATTCTATAACTTACATGGAACATTATACAGACTATAACATCAAAACAACTTTCAATAAAACATCAAAAGATTACAAAACCACAATTACAATATAAATAACAATTAACAGTAACTTTGGGAGAGTCATGGGCGGGCGTCTGGGGGGACCAGCAGGTGTTCTGAGTCGGTCGGCCTCGAGCAAATGCCTGGTGGAGGAGCTCCCTCTTGCAGGCCCTGCAGAACTGTGGAAGTCTGGGCAGGGCTCTGATCTCTTCAGGGAGCTCGTTCCACCAGGTGGGGGCCAGGTCCGAGAAGGCTCTGGCCCTTGTTGAGGTCCGACACGCCTCTCTGGGGCCAGGGATCCGCAGCCAGTTGAAGGTGGCGGAACGTAGGACTCTTTTGGGGGTATAGGCAGGGAGGCGGCCTCTCAGATACACTGGGCCCAAACCGCGTAGGGCCTTAAAGGTGATTACCAGAACCTTAAGCTTGATCCGGAATTCAACTGGGAGCCGGCCAAGTTGTTGGAGTGCCGGCCGGATGTGGGTGCTTGCAGAAGCACCTTCTCTCCTGCCGCCGCTTCTTGCGTAACGAGATAAACGAGGATCAGCAGGCATCTCAGACCCACTGCCCTTGCGGGCCCTGCAGTTGCAGCCTTTCTGAAGAGGGCAGGAAGGGTTTTGCAGCCTCAGGTTCGAGACTCGAGGCACCCCTCGCCTGCTCTTCCCCCTGCTCAGAGGAAGCTGTTTGACCACTGTTAGCATAACATATTGAGAAACTTCCTTCCACGTTAGAAGATTTGGCCTAGAAGGCAGGGTGTGCAGAGTTGGGGGGGATGGATGCTCCCCCCTCACCCCCCCCCTAGCAGCTCAAGCACTTGTGAGTGGATTTCTCCCTTCACCAGACCAGATCTTGTGCAGGTGAGCCCTGGGGGTCCGCAAGAGCTTCAGAGGGGATCCACAGGAGCTCTGGAGGGGGTCTAGGGCATTGCCTCTCCTGCCTTAATGGTATCAGCCATCAGCTTGGGGACTGGCTGCTTCCATCGCCCCCCGTCCCAAGCAGGAGTTGTCTTGTGGTTTCTGCACCTGGGAGGGGGCATCGCCTGCATGCCTACTCCCGCCCCCCTTAAACCTCCTCCTGTCTCTCCACCTCAGTCCTCCTGGAGTCTTAATTTGGGGGGGGGTGATGTTACTTCCCAAGGCGGGGGCATGGTAGGGAGGTGTGGCCAGCTGGTCACTTCTGGGCCTCCTCGAAGCATGAAAACTCATTTCGGGGGCTCCCGCATGGTAAAAAGGTTGAAAACGGCAGGCCTGTGCCAAACGTGGCCCCAGAAGCTGAGGTCAGTTGGTGGGCATCAAGCACTCACAGGCCAAGTCCAGTGGAGGCAGAAAGGAGGGCCGTAGTCAAGAGTCACAGGTCAAAGGTCACTCAGGGGAGCCAGGTCCCTGTGATCCTAGAGTAGGCTTTGGAGGCAGAGGACCTTGCCGGCACCACGCCTCCCACCCCTCTGGCCCTGCACAGCTGCCTCAGTCTTCTCAGTGGATTCTGCAGAGCACCTCAGGGACCAGTTCTGCCGTGTGCAGCCAGCCTAGCGCTCCTGAGCCTTTCCTGGAAGGCAAAGCGCTGCTTTCTAAGTCGATGCTCTTAGGCCTCAGGAGACAAGGGTGCTGAGCCAGCTGCTGCCGGCACTTCTGCCACAGGCTGGTTGTCTAAAGGCTGGAGGGGCTGGGTGCTTGTGCCTGGTTGTGGCTCAGTTTCTTGGATGCTTTAGGATGCTCTGGGCTGATCCTGCGTTGAGCAGGGGGTTGGACTAGATGGCCTGTATGGCCCCTTCCAACTCTATGATTCCATGATTCTATGATTCTGGGCTAGGGTCCCGGGGCCCTTTGGGTGCTTCTGAGACGGAGTCTGTTGGCAGTGGCTGAAGCTCAGGGGCTGACCCTGGCAAGGCTCTCAGATCTTCTTTGGAAGTTTTTAAGCGTCTGACAGAAATGCTGATTTTATGAGCTTAGGCTGACTGGGTGGATGGGAAGGAAGGGGTGTGCCACTGTTTGTCTCTAGTGGCCCTTCCTCAAATACCCAGGGAATTGCTGATAGCCACTGTGGGATGGGAGGTGGATTTCTTCCAGGCCAGGCTGGATTCTGGAGATTTTTGGTGGGGGGGGGGGATCACCTGGGCATGAAATTGGGATTCATGTGGGTGGGGAGCTAGTTGTGAGTTCCTGGATTCTATAGGAGGTTGGACTAGATGACCCTGGAACTCCCTTCCAACTCTATGATTCTATGATCTGCCTCTTCCTCAGTCAGAATTTTAGCTGGTTGGGGCCTATCACAAGGATAGAATCATTCAGGAAGAAAACAGATACTATTGGAACCAGCAGATTAACTTTTTCCTCACAATTTACAGTGTTAGTTATAGGTAAGATCATATTTACTCATTGGCATTTATTTCATAACATGTTATAGGTTTTTGGAAAACAAGCTATAGGTTTTTGGAAAACTGCTTCCTTGAATAATCTGTTCCACATAATATATTTCTGATAAGGGCTTGGAGGAGGAGCTGGTCTCATGGCCTCGGCACTTAACACCCACTCAGGGCGGCTGTCCTTCCCCTGAGTGCCTCCTCCTCCATCCAGCTTGCCTATCTGTTCAGCAGCCAGCCAATTGCCTTCCGTCCCCCACCCCTGACCACCCCCTCCTCCTTCCACTTTGCTCCGAGGCTTGGAGGCTGCAGATCCCTGCTGCGTGAGAGCTGCCCCTGCCAGTATGTTCCCTAATAGCTGCCTGCGGCCTTTCCAGCTCCTGGGGGGAGGCCATCAACAGAGTTCTTCCACTCCACCCCCTAATCTAGCACCTTTTGTATTCCTGAATGCAATGGGCTTGGCCCCTAGTAGTTTGATAAAAGCTGATTTCTTGAAGCCAGTGAATAACAGTATACAACCTAGGGGTCATTTAAAATGTGGCTGGTGTAAGTTTTGCCTGGTCACCAAAGTTTTCGAAATGCCAGAAGCGAATTATAGACTTCAATGAGAACATTTTAGTACATCCTCAGCAAAATGGGCTTTGTGTGCTATCATTTGTAGATGCAGTAAGGTCTCCTTCGGAATCAGCGAGAAGGCTCTGAAGACTAGAATCTGTGGAGACAGATCTAAAATGAAACATACTTTCCTAATGCAGGCAACACACAGAGGAAGACTTTCAATTCCTGGTTCAGCCTGACAAATTTAACAGTGTTGACAACAAGAGAGTGCCTGCAACAAGAGGCAGCTATGATTTTCAGGCTGAGAACGCTGATTCCACAGGGTTTCGACACCTCTTTTGATTTATCGTGTTTTGTTTAGGTTGTTCAGAGTAGGAGATGTCAGAGCCAATATATGCATATTAAGGAAGTAAAAAATCTATGTTTTTGATCTGTTTTCTCGCACCCATCTGGTGTTTGAACTGCAAGCCGTGATTTGTGACTGTAACGTAATCAGTTTGACTTGCATGTGCTCGGTGGGACCACAGATGAAAAGAACAGATTGCTTATCTTGTTTGACTTGAAGACATTTGAAATTCCCTGCGCTTTTTTTTTTACAAGGTCTAACTAGATTAAAAAAAGAGACTTTTTCACAAGTTATCTCTCACAGTGGAGGACCAACCACAGGGGATAGAGAACGAAGCCTTCAGAAGAACATAAGAGCTCTGCTGGATCAGACCAGTGGTCCACCTAGTCCCAGCCTCCTGTCTCACACGTGGCCAACCACAGGGCAGAGAGGCTGAGGCTTTTCCTCTGCAAGTGTGACCAAAATGCCTGGAAGCCCAAAGGGTTGCCTGCTCTGCAGGGCCTCCAGTGTTGCGTTGTGCAAATGCAGACCTTGGGAGAAGGAGCATGGACTTCCCGACCACAGTGGCATCGTGCGGGTTTTCAGGTGGCAGATTTTGTTTTAAACTGCTCAGAGCAGGGCAGGAGGCTCCCTGTTGCACGATCTGGTGGTGCCTCGTGGGCAGAGCTGCTGCTGCTGCTACTCATTGGAGCCCCTTCAGCTGGGCCCTGCGAAAACTGCGGTTGTCTTGCAAACACCTGGTTGGGCAGTAGGGCCGTTCTGCTTGCGAGCTACTGTGTCTTCTGCAAAGCGGCCTTCGCAGTTCTGGAAATTCAGAGCTTCCCTCTGCAGACCGGCTCTTGTCGATTGCAAAGGTTCATTCGTGACAATCTTTAGATGTGGGGGCTTTTGAAGTGGCTCAGAGGTGTGGCATCCTGGGCTGCTGCCACTGGATGATTCAGCTGAAGGTGGGCACAGAGCAGGGGCCCAGGGGGAGGGGGGAGGGAGCTGTGCATTTCCCGCATGGTGCAGAGGGTTGGACGAGGGACCCTCAGTGGAACAGGCTTCCTCGGGAGGTGGTGGGTTCTCCATCTTTGGAGATTTCTAAACAGAGGCTGGAGAGCCATCGGACGGAGAGGCTGATTCTGTGAAGGCTCAAGGGGGTGGCAGGTGACAGTGGATGAGCGATTGGGATGTGAGTGTCCTGCATAGTGCAGGGGGTTGGACTAGATGATCCAGGAGGTCCCTTCCAAGTCTATGATTCCACACCTCCTTTGGGGCAGCTTCTTCAGGTCTCTCCAAGCACGAGGCGGCCTTGTCTGCCCAGGAAGCCACTGGAAGCGTGCAAAGATGTAAGGCTGGCCAGCCCTGTTGAGTTGCGGCCGTGTCTCTTGCTTAGTGCAGCGGCCTGGGGAGACATACTTGGCTCTGATCTTTGATGGACAGGTCCCTAAGCCTTCGTGGGAATCCTCAGAGGACGTCTTAACTCTTCTGTGGCGATGCCCTGGCTGTCTTGTAGCTCTCGCCAGTACTGATGGTGCCGTCTGGAGCAGAGCCGTCCCCTTCGAAGCCTGTATCCCCCAGACCTCTGTGTACTTGGAAGGCTGTCGCTCTGCAGAGGGGCGGTACTGTTTCTCTTGGCACTATCGTGTGGTGCCGTCTTCTTTTCTTCTCCTCCATCGCCCCCCTGGACTTTCTTGTGATGCTGCTGTAGGTGTGCTAACAGACCCTGATTTTCAGAAACTGTGGATGGGGGTGGGGATCATTCTGTTTCTGTTTTGCTAACTGGCACAAAGATGCGGGATTCTAGCATTTGGTTCATGGCAATCCGTTTGACTCTCCTTTGTGGCATTAGTTGAGCCTTCGGGGTGGGATAGCTCCAAAAGATCAAGCTGGCAAGCCAGTGTGTTTGCCTGTTGTGCTCTCTCGAAAGGCCAGGGGCCATGCCCTGCTGCAGACAAGGTTGGCCCAAAATGCAGGTGACTGTTGGAAGGCCTTCTTAGCTGGAAGCACCTTTGCCGTGATTCTTCTGGAGGGACACAAGGACAGAGTGTTAGCCCATGGGCATTTCAGAGGGTAGGCTTTTCCCTCCCCTGGAAAGATCCCTGAACTCCATTTACAGATCTCCATCACCACCGCATCTGGCTTTTCCTTTTGAGGCTGCTTAATGTACATTTGTCCTGGGTTCAGCCAGGCACAAGTGGAAAGATAAACAAAGCTTAGTGCAGTTCCATTTGTGCCGGATCTTGTGCAGCACCCAGCGCTTCCCTAATGTAGATTTGGGCCTAGAAATTGGTTGCACAAGATCTTGCACAGGTGGAAACACACAGAGATGCAATAAATGTTGGAATAGGTATTGTCTGGTGAACAAATTGGGGGAGACCCTGCAGGGGGCAGCAAGAAGGCAATGAGATAGGATAGGGAGGTGAGCACCTTCTCTCTGGTTCAGTATTATTCCTTGTAGGTCTCCAGATTGTGGCTTTTATTGTAATCTCCTCCTCATTCTCAGATGTTCCATGCTTAGTTTCTCTCTCTCTCGGCTAGTGATGTAGCTAGAAGCCAGCCTCTCTCCTCTTCACTATCAAGTATGCTAGTTCCTGAATACAGCTTTATCTGCACTTTAATCAGGTCGTGTACCTTTACCACGCTCATTACTCTGCCAGCAATTAAGTCTGACTCCAACACAAATGTCTTTTCTTGTACAAGTAGAAACTTTGCAGTGGATCCAAGTGGAAACATAAACAAAGCGTAGTGCCTTTCCATTTGTGCCGGCTCTTGTGCAGCACCCAAGAACCACTTGCGTGTAGACAAGCACGTACAATGTCTGTTTGCTGCCATGTATCAAGAATGCACACAAGTCACTGCCACACGTATACTCAGTGGAAAGTTAACCATTGGCCACAGTGTCCCTGTGGAACATGACCTCCTGTATGGACTTGTGTCTCCCCCCACCTCCCGCATGTCTCAATAAAATTCTTATTTGGAGGGGAAGTTCTGAACAAAGCTGTCTTTGGAATAGTTCCTCCTTGTGTGTGTGTATGTGGGGGGGGTACCTTGAGAACTAACTTTTGAGGACGAAATTGCACCACTGGGAGCTGGCCTTTTGTCTGTGGGGTCATGGGAATCCCAGTCTGGCCAAGTTCTGATTTTCTGCTTTCTCCTTTTCCAGACTCCTGTCTCCTGGCATGAAGTGGAGGTGGGGAAAGCCCCCCTTCATAAGCGTTCTGCCTCCTGGGGCAGCATGGGTCACCGCAGAGAGGTAAGAGAGGCCTCCTGGGCGACTGCAGAGGGAGCCAGATCTCCCACGGCAGAGTGGGCAGAAGGTCTTTGAGCGGCACGCATGGCAGTGTCGACCCCGTTCTGGGCAGAAGAGACCCAAACTCGGTGCTCACAAGCCGGCTGATGCTTGCAGGGATAAGGGCCGCTCCCATCTGCGAGCTTTCCATGTGCTCTTTGAGGCCTTGTGTGGAGGTGGCTGAGCCCTTGTTTTGAGGCCTCTGCCAAAAGGACAGCTTGCAGCTGCTCCTAAAAAGATAAGTCTGTGTGTGACTCCATGAGACAAAGCTAAAAATCTTAACACTTGAAACGTAGCAAGAGCCAAGCTGCCTGAAATAGAGGTCTCTGTGCACCAATGAAGGAGTTGATGTTCTGAAATGGGGGGTCCCTTGGCCTCCAGTGGTCTGATGGAGCCCCCCTTCCACTTCCCATCTGCCCTGAATGAGGACATCAGAAGGTGGGGTGGAAGGAGCCACATGGCCAGCCCCTCAGGCCCCGCCTCAGCTGAGAATCTCCTCCCTAAAGAACTCCTTGCAAAGAATATCAGTGGTCCTTTCAGGGGAATGTTGACTTCCTGGGAAAAGAAAAAGAAGAGTTGGTCTTTTTACCCTGCATTTCACTGCCCAAGCAAGTCTCAAAATTTATTTATTTTATTTATTTATCATACTTACATACTTACATACATACAAAATGGCTTAAAATCGTCTTCCCTTCCTCTCCTGACAAGAGACACCCTGTGAGCTAGGTGGGGCTGAGAGAGCTCTGACAGGACTGCTCAGTCAGAACAGCATTATCAGGGGCAGCTTGGTGTTGTGGTTAGGGGTGCAGACTTCTAATCTGGCGAGGAGGGTTTGATTCCTCGCTCCTCCACATGCAACAGCTGGGTGACCTTGGGCTCAACACAGCACTGATGAAGCTGTTCTAACCAAGGAATAATCTCAGGGCTCTCTCAGCCTCACCTCCCTCACTGGGTGTCTGTTGTGGAGAGAGCAAAGGGAAGGGGATTGTAAGCCGCTTTGAGCCTCTTTCGGGTAGAGAAAAGCGACATATAAGAACCAACTCTTCTTCTTCTAGCCCAAGGTCTCCCAGTTGGCTGCATGCGGAAGAGTGGGGAATCAAACCCAGCAGATTAGAAGCCACCACATTTAACCACTGCACTAAGCTGGCAACTTTTAGTCTTAAAATAAGAATAAAATAATCAAGGAATTATAGAGATGGGAGAGGCCATATAGGCCATCTAGTCCAACTCCCTGCTCAATGCAGGATCATCCTAAAGCATCCTTGATAAGTATCTGTCCAGCCACTGCTTGAAGACCACCAGTGAGGGGGGCCTCGTCACTCTCCTCTGAACCCTCTCAATTTTGTCCATGTCCTTTTTAAAGGGAGGCCTCCAGAACTGCACACGGTATTCCAGGGGGGGTCTGATCAATGCAGTATACAGTGGGACTGTGACATCTTGTGATTTTGATGTGATGCCTCTGTTGATTCAGCACAAGACTGCATTTGCCTTCTTTACCACAGCCTTACACTGTCTGCTCGTATTTAGCTTACATTCCACAAGTACCCCAAGATCACCTTCACACACAGGGCTACCCAGAATTGTATCTCCCATTCAGTATTCAGGCTTCTCATTTTTGTGACCCAGATGTAGAACTCTGCCCTTCTCCTTATTGAATTGCATCTTGAGACGTGTTCAGATCTCATTGAATTCTATCACTTTTGGGGTGTTCACTACCCTTCCCAATTTGGTGTCACCCGCAAATTTAATAAGCAGTCACTCCACCCCTTCATCCGGACTCAATACTGAGCCTTGTGGCACCCCACTGCTCACCTCTCCCCAATCTGATGAAATACCATTGACATCCACTCTTTGGGTACAGTTTTCTAGCCCGTTCCTCACCCACCTAACCTTCTGAAAATCCAGTTTAGCCATCCTGGGGAACCTTGTCAAAAGCCTTCCTGGAATGTAGGTAAACAGCACCCATTGAGTAATAAACCTGGATCTTGTGAGATTGTCCAAGGAGCTGGGAGAATCAATTGGGGAGGGGAGATGGCTTCAGAGAAAGTGGCATTGCGCTTGCATAATAAAAGCCCCACCCAGGCCAGAGTAGGCTGTGGGAGGCTTTGGTGGGGCTGCTGCTTCCGCTTACTACCATCAACCCCAGATCTCAGTTATTGAAAAGCAAAATGAAATCCACTAAAGGAATTGACGCTGCAGTTGCTTGCCGCCAAAGCAGCCATTTTCAAAACTGAGTGGGCAGCCAGGTTCTTCAGGGCAGGCTGTGTTAGCCCGCTTTAGCCCAAACTGCAAAGAGGCTGGTGGCAACTCAAAGCCTTTCCTCCTCCTACTCACTGTTAAATTCTGCTTCTTTGCTTTTTTCCTCCTGTTCCACCCATGCCTTGCTCCCCCTAGTGGTCAGTTGGATATCAAACAGCTGTGTTTCCAGTTTATCTCCCTGGCCTGGAAGGAGATGGGCTGGAAATATATCTGATTGACCACTGGAGGGGGAGAAACACATACAGAACTGGAGAAAAAAAAACCCTGAAGAAGCAGGTATGTAATAGCAAGTAAAATGAAAATGCGGGAAATCCTCTAAACCTGTTTTTTTGAGCCAGAGCCTCATTTGAAAAATGCAAGAACTGTTATTCAGAGGTATGACGAGAAAAAGAGAAACTGAGATCCACAGATGAGGGATGGGGTTATTGCAAAAGGTGACCAGAACATCGGTTTCTAAGGATATAGGTAGTAGAAAAGAGCAAGAGTCCCGTAGTTCTTTTTCTGCTGTCACAGATAGAATAACATGGCTACCCATCTTGATCTGTTGGGATATGGCATTGCAGAGTGGTCAAGGGATTCAGTGGTCCATCTTGAGTGGTTGATGCTCCCCACTATTGACTTAGCATAGCAGGACAAATGGAAATAGCATAAACAAAGAAAGGACCGGAGGGGGGGATTACTTTCTGCAATAAACATCTCCGGCACACAGTTCCTGCTAGGGTTGTCTGATTCGGCCGTCGAAGCAGCCTTTCCTGCCCAGAGCTGCCAATGCCACACCACAGATTGGGGGAGGTGCGGGCACTAGCACACCGGTCGACACACACATGCAGGTGCACAGTTCGCCTGCATGTGTGAGTCGACCTGTGCTCTGGTGTCCGCACCTCCCCTCTCCCCCCCACGGCGGGGCTGGCTGCTCTGGGCGGGAAAGGCTGCTTTGGCGTCCGAATCGCAAAACCCTAGTTCCTGCTGAGTCCAAGGGCAATCCTCCTGTTACCGGATCTGCGCATGAATTTCAGCTCAGCGGCTTCTTGCTGGTCACTTCCCTTTGAAACGTCTGCGTGGAAGGTTTAACATCTAAGGAAAAAACTGATTTAAAAAAGCCAGCTGGTGGTATGGTGCATGTGTGTGCGCGTGTGGCTACCCCAAGGGTGCTGATGTGGGCCTGGAGGCATAGAACCCCAGCCTGCTCTGAGTATGCTCTTCCTGCAAAGGTCATCTCTAGCCTGGTTTGGGAAAGGCCCCAGCAGAAGCACCAGTTAAAGACAAACACGCGTTGAAGCCCAGGTCAAAGCAAAACACTTGTATGAAAGCGACCGAATTCTCCCAAATGTGCTGGGAGATTGAAATGCAGCTCCCCCACTGGTCTTGGGGGGCTTCCATGTTCTTTTTTAAATGTCTAAGGTTTGTTTTCTTTCCAAAAGAAAAGAAATTTGGCTGGTGTAAAAAAAAAAGGAAGGTCCTGCCCTGGACAGCTCAGGCTAGCCAGATTCTGCATCAGATTTTGGAAGCAAAACTGGATTGACCCTGGCAAGATTTCCAAGGACTTCCCAGGGTGAGGTTGAAGAGGCAGAAAGTGGCAAACCACTTCCAAGTGTCTCTTGCCTGGAAAACCCTATGGGGTGCCATAAATCAGCTGTGACCTGACGGCACAAAAACAACCACAAAAAAGGAAGTGAGCCATGCAGGTGAATTGAGTGGCTTTGTCTGTGTCCTGGGATGCTGTCCTTGCCCTAACCCAGGGGTAGTCAAACTGCGGCCCTCCAGATGTCCATGGACTACAATTCCCAAGAGCCCCCTGCCAGCATCCGCTGGCAGGGGGCTCTTGGGAATTGTAGTCCATGGACATCTGGAGGGACGCAGTTTGACTACCCCTGCCCTAACCCTTTTGCGGTTTGTATCTTGGATGGATGGTTTCTGTGCACAAATGTTCTTGCCAACTGAATGTAAGAGATTGGGGGGGGGTGACCATTTGGGCAGTGCTGAACTCTTTAAAGGCCATTTGACTTATTTGTTTCCCTAGATTGCCAAACTGAAGCAGCAACTTCAGCGAACAAAGTTGAGCGCCAGGAATGGCAAAGAGAAGGAGCGGACCTCCCCCATCCAGGGGGATCATACGGTGCTCCCAACAGTCAAGGTAGGTCCAACTTGAGCCTGCAAACAACCAAGCAAGGACTTAGCAACGGCAGACTTGAACGTTTCTTGTCAGCTAACTACCTTCACCAGTTTATAGTCAAATTCTCTCTCCCAAGAAGAGTCCTCAATATCTTGAGGAGATACCTGTCTGTCGTGAAAAGAGGATCTTAGCTCAGTAACACACTTGGCTTGTAGAACGTCTCAGGTTCAGTCCTTGGCATCAAAACCAAGAAAAAGAGGGAAGAAAAAAATTCAGCCCAGAAAAAGCAGGCATCCCAGAAAGCAGACAGGAACAGAATAAATATAACCCTAGAAATCCTTGAAGGTCTCCCATCCAACTACTAGCCAGAGCTGACCCTCCTTTGCTTCCCTGACAAGATCAGGCTAGCTGGGGCTATCCAGGTAAGGACAACAAAGCTTGAATGTATTAAAAAGAATGAGGGATTTGAAAAATTCCATTTAAACCAAATGCATTTTGGCCACAGAGGCTATCTCCATAGTACAATTTATTAAAATACACGCTGTTTTTCAAAATATGAATTTCCTGACCTAAGATTTAAACACACATGCACAAAAAATGCAGCCAGTTCATTCAGTGGAGAAGTCCCACTTCATGATCAGAATAAATTGGGAGTACCAAAAATAATTTTTCTGATGCTGGTTGTTCGTAGTCCAAATATCCACAAGCAAGGTTAAAAGGAATCATAGCTCTATGGTGGGCGCACTCACATTCAGGAAGAAAAATATGTTGTGCTTGGTTTTAACAGACTCTATTATCACTGGTTGTTCGTAATGCATTAGCATTTATTCTGTACGTATTAGGCTTTCCCCCAGCCTTGCTTACCTCAATCCCTTGCATTGCCAGTCAAAAGATGTCCACTCAATGGAAAGAATTGGTCAGAGTCACCGGGGGGCCCATTCAGAGGTTCCTTAGACCAGGGGTAGTCAACCTGTGGTCCTCCAGATGTCCATGGACTACAATTCCCATGAACCCCTGCCAGCGTTTGCTGGCAGGGGCTCATGGGAATTGTAGTCCATGGACATCTGGAAGACCACAGGTTGACTACCCCTGCCTTAGACCCTATCCATGGGAAGTACTTACTGTGTGCATAAAAGTAGCCCCTGGCTCATCTACCACCTCATTGGATGTTACCTTTTTTAGGTCTCCCCACCGGCATCCTTTCAGGCCTCCCCTGCCGTGTCCTTCAGCCACTTGAACAACAGCCTCGACGGTCTCAACCGGGAGTTGGAAGAGGCCTTTGTGAAAGAGCAAGGAGATGAAGAGCTTCTCCGAGTGAGTCACAAGCAGCCGTGAAACCCCCCTTTCAGGAGAGGCCGTGGCTCAGGGCTAGAGCTCCGGCATGTCCCGTGAAAAGGATCAGGGAGCAGCTGATGCAGAAGAGCTCCAACAGAGACCCTGTAGAGCAGCTGCATCAGAACACCAACGTTGACCTTGGTAGATGGAAATTCTGGGTTGGCGTAAGGCAGCTTCGGAGAACAAGGGCGGCCAGGTCACCTTCTCCGGCACGCTCTGCTTATCTTGAACAAGTCATTCTTCCCTTTTGCGCTGCTAGTGCCAATAAAGGACGTCTCCCTAACACTACGGTGTAGGTGTTGGGAACTTCGGCACACGCAGGCTTCCAGGTTCTGTTAAGAAGAGCCGGTCTTTATTCCCTGCTTTTCATTACCCGAAGGAGTCTCAAAGCAACTTTCAATTGCCTCCCCTTCCTTTCCCCACAACAGACACCCTATGAGGGAGGTGGAGCTGAAAGCGCTCGGTGAGAACAGCTCTAACAGTGCTGTGACGAGCCCAAGGCCACCCAGCTGGCTGCGTGTGCAGGAGCAGGAAATCTAACCCAGTCCTCCATATTCGCGGCTGCCACTCTTTACCACTGCACCAAGCTGGCGTCCTGGAAGCCAGAATGCAGCAGACCAGTTCGGAATGCATTTCCAAACTGGTCCCTTCTGTCCTGTATTGACAAACTTTTGCAGCTGGCCTGCTTGCCTCTCCACGTGGGTATCCTCTGAAGTCTCTCCGATGCCCGGAAGCCCTGTGTGGGCCTGGGTGATTGACAGGGCAGGAGTGGTCCACCTTTCACTGTTGGTTGGCTTTTGATTTTCCCCCGAAGCTCCACGAAACCTCCGAGCTGCTCATAACGCTGTGAGGCTCAGGGGCATGCTTGGCTTCTCACAAGGGATGGAGCCTCCCTGCAGGTCAAACGAAGAGAGAGAGAAACTGGCCTAGTGGGGCAGCTCAAGATCAGAGTGGGGGCAGGCCGGGATTTTACTCACTTCCTCCTTTCCCAAGCACACCCACCTAGTATTGCAGTGTCACATGATCACATCAAGCTGCCTTCTGCTGGATCAGACCCATCAGGTTCAGGCTGGCAACGGCTCTCGTCTTTCCCATCCCCTGCTGCCTGCTCCTTTTTAACTGGAGATGCCAAGGACTGAACCCGGGACCTTCTGAATGCCGAGCAGAGGCTCATTGCACGGGGTTGTAGCTTGGCCCGGACTCCTCTCCGGGTGTCAAGTGCAGCTCTTGATCCCCAAACTGGGAGTGGAGTTGTGGCTCACTGTTGCTTTACATGCGGAAGGTCCCGGGTTCAGTCCCCAACATCTCCCGCTGAAAGGGTCGGGTGAGGAGCAATGTGAACAACCTCTGCCTGGGACCCTGGAGGGCTGATGCCAGTCTGAGGCAACATGAACTTCGATGGCCAGAGGTCTAATTTGGGAAGAGTCCCGCTTTTGGGGCGTGGCCTCTGACTTTTGTTCCTGGTGTGACTCTTGCTGCTCTTCCTCCATGCACCGATGCAGGCTGGCATATTGCCCCGCTAGCAATGTTTGCTGCTGTCAGAAGCAGAATGGTTGCGGAAGGCCTGCAAGGAAATGCTTGCTAACTCCCTTTGTCACTCTTCCTTGGCGACTCTCAAAGCCCACCATTATCCCCCCGACTTTGCTGTGTGTTCTCCTGTCTACCTCTGTGTTTAACGTTTTCTTTCCCCTCCCAGATTCTGGATGTCCCCGATGGCCACAGGGCCCCGGCCCCTCTTCAGAGGGCCCCCGGAGACTCCTTGCTGCCCCATCTGGAGCACAGCAGCAGCAGCTGCAGCAGCCTTTCTCTTTCCCCATCCCCTTCTGCTGCTCCGGGGTGGTCCCCGCATAGTCCTGCTTGCACAGCCACGGAAGATCCTTCCTCTGGTGCCTTAGAAACACCCACGCTGGAAGCCAAAGGGAAAGGTAAGGACGGGCGGTTGGCCTGCGGGGATTCGTGTCCACCTTGAGATAGTTTTCTCCCAGCCTTACAGGCCCAGATTGCCGATGAGTTATCACACCACTAAGCCTGTACTGGGCAAATACCAGCACTATTGTCTGGGGTGGGTAGGAGGGGAGTGGACAGAAGGCAGCAGGAATGCTTCCGACAGAATGCTTCTGAGTAGGCAAGACCTCGTGCTGTTCTGTTCCATACATTGTTTTAAGTTGGCAATCCAGTAACCACGTATAAACTCTAAAAGGAATATAGGCTTTTTCCCATGGTTCATCATCTCCTGTTTTAGCCAGATGCTTCACTGACATTTTCTTGAAGAGGCTCCAGTTGGTTGTGCTTTAAAACAAAATCACAATCTGCATTTCCAGCAAAGTTGCCTTGGCGTTTCAAACGAGGACTCTCACACTTCATTCCAGATCTTATACAGGATTCTAAGCCTGTTCCGCACACATGCCCCCCTTATATAATGTAAAGGAAATATGAAATGCTGACTCCTCGGGACAGGGGGTGGATAAGAGAGAAAACCCAGCTTCAAAATTCATTTGAGAAATTCCCGTTCCTTATATGGGTTACCAGACTTGCAAACCTTCTGGCAGTGAAGGAGGCCCTGTCGCATTCTGCCAGGAGAAGCTGCACAGATGACGCTGAGTCTGGGAGCAAAAGTGAACTTTGCGCCTGTCGGTGTCGGCATGGGGACGTTTACTGCTCTAATACTGGGCTGTGGCTCCTTGCGCAGGGAGGAAGCCAGGTCTAGGGGCAGGGAATATAGGGGGGGGGGCCCATTTAGCAGTTTCATATGGGACTCTCCCTTTGAAGATCTTGAAACTGGAGATGGGAGAACTGGATAGAGCATTAGTACACCCTCAGGCAGGCCCACCGCTGGAGCCCAGAACTTTGGGGGGGGGCTACTGCCACCCCCACCCAATTAATCAAACCTCTAATGGCATATAAAACAGATTTAAAAATCCAAGTAAAATATAGGCACATTGCCTTATGGCACATTGCAAAAAAAAAAAAAAAGCCACGTTATCAATAATATCAGGAATTCAGAAAAAAAATTGAGTCCAGTTTTATTCAAGGGGTGAACTTTCATGGGCATTTACACTTCCTCAGATAATGAAATAGAATCATCGAGTTGGAAGGGACCGCCAGGGTCATCTAGTCCAACCCCCTGCACAATGAAGTGAATTAGTAAACAGCATCCTGAAGATACTCAACATCACAATGAAGATGTTTAGCCTTGATAGAATAACAAACTGAGTTAATCAGTCCTTTGGGTTCAATTCCTGTTCACAAAAGCATAAGGAGAATAAAAATGTTAAGATTAGTGATTAATGGCAGACGTTTTCCCAGTTGTGAAAAGAAGCAATTAAGAGACCTTGCTACAGCTACTCAGGAGGAACCAAATCTCAGAGGTGTCCATTCTTGTTTACTAAAAGGGGATTTAAATATTTAAAACGGATAGTTAAAAAGACCTGAAATACAGTTTTGACACACTTCACAAGGACGGTGCCTACCTGAATGTGGTATTCCCTGCCCACTCACTTGCAGAATCCTAGCAGCACGTGCTGCCTGGTGCCACTGGCACATTTTGTGTGGGGAGTGTACAGGGGCAGCACTCCCACTGGCCAGAGCAGTGGTGCTTCCACTCAGTACCCACTGCCGTTGGGGGAGGGGCATGCATGCAGTGCAAGCAGCTGTGATTGCCAGGGGGAAGGGGAGACATAAGGGGGACCTGGTGGTGGGCAGAGGGGGACCCTGAGGATCTTTTGCAAAGGGTATCCCAAAACCTTGAATTGGCCCTAAAATCTATCCTTTCATGGGAGTCCCTCTTGTCTTATCCTACTTCTGCATTTCTTTTAAAAATTGGAGTATTAGGCTCTCTTGACTTAAACTGTCACATTTTCTTTCCCTCTGGCTAGAAATTGGCAACAGTTCTCCAGTCCTTGCTTTTGCCTTGTCTCCTCGCCCCAACCACACCTACGTATTCAAGAGGGAACCTCCAGAGGGCTGCGAAAAAATCCGTGCCTATGAGGAAGCCGCGTGAGTAGAAGGAAGGTTGGGTTTCATTGACACTGGGTGATCCAGAGCTGATCTAAATGTTGAAACAGATACATCTTTAAAAAAAAATCCTAAAAGGTGAGAATTGGGACAGACAGGATAAGGAGTGCACCCCACACGTCATCATCAGATTGCATAAGGTGCCTATTTCCATGGTAAGCCCCCCTCCCCCCGTAGCCTCTTTTATATGCAAGATACAATGTTGATATAAGATTACATAACAATGCTATGTCTCCTGTGTACCATGATGGCAAAGTAGAGCAGTGGCAGAGGTGAATGACAGAAGAATGGTTTTAAGTTCTCGTGGTCATGAAGATTATGCATCTACTTAAATTAAATTACTGTGCAGAAAGTCATTTTCAGGACCTTCAGTGAAACAGGACTTGCAGGGGCAGAAGTGAAAAGATCCCAGATGCCTACTGGTTCAGTCCATGGGATTGTTTATGTGGTTTCTAGATCTACTGCTGTGTTGCTAGGCACCCTTTCTAAGTACCCATTCATGCCAGCCAGCTAGGTTTCCCAGCTTCCAGGTGGTGGCTGGAGATATCCCCTATTATAGCTGTTTTCCCAGTGATGGAGATCAGTTAACCTGGAGAAAATGGCCCACTTGAAAAATGGACTTTAGATCCTTGCACCCTACAAAAGCCCTTCCCCTCCTCAACCCCACCCTCCTCAGGCTCCACTCCCCAATAGGGCTGAGTGCTTCAGCGTGATTCGGCTACTTCAGCAATTGCCAAAGCGGCCAAACCGTGCAGGAGCACACAACCTTACTCCCCAAACCCCCCCCTGCCCAGTGCTGGCAACCACACTTCCAGCCCCACGCCATGTGCTTTTCCCTGTGACTTCTTCCTAGATGACTGAAGTGCCAAACCCAGAATCTCTGTCTCTTGCAGAAGAGTCTTCTTCCAAAGAGCAGCCAGAATCTACTAGCACTCATCCCCCCCTTTTCTTTGATTTTGTTTCCTTCCAGACCACTCAGCCTCAATCAGACCTTCCTGCCTTCCTGTCCGGATAAAAACAAAGTCCACTTCAACCCAACTGGCTCTGCCTTTTGCCAGTTCAGCTTGGTGAAGCCTCTGATTCCCAGCGTTAACTTCCTCTTCACAGACTTCTCTGCTTCTCCGAGCCCTGCGCCCCCGGGCACGTGCTCATGCCAGCCCACCTCCAAGGTCCCACTCCTCGCCTTGCAAAAAGACTCCAGGGGCGATGACTTCAGTGAGAGCCCTCACTTGCCGTCGCTGGAGTCCTGGAAGCGGAACCAGGCTGAAGACACTATCCTCTTCCACAGTTCCCTGGTCGTCTGAAGGTCCATGGGCAGAGCGGAGGCAAAATAAATCATCAGCCCCTTAGCACACTTTGGTCCGTGGAGAAAGGAATGCCTTGGAACTGAGAAACTGAGCACCCAGTGGATGCTCTATAGCCACTGTAGGTTTCTCCCCCCACCCTCAATTTCTGGTACTTTAAAGCACTTCCTTTCCTCATGGCAATTTCCTTTTGCTCTTTTGATGTCCAAAGAGGGCACCACCAATATCCACAAGGTTGTTGGCTGAGGTAGGCGCTCTCACATGGTTCTGAGTTGCATGGGCTTCGTGTAGAACATGGAACACAAAAAGAGTTCACATGTAGTGAAAGGAGCTGACATGTACTGCTGCGGCAGATAGCCACTGAGCAAGAGTTCAGCAGGGATATCTGCTCCCTACAGAGCAAGCCCAGTAGAGTGCATGATGGAAAACACAAGTCCTAAAAGTCTGCTGATTATACTGTACCCAGATAAGAAGTTGAATAAGCAGGCATTCAACTTGCATGCCTTTCTGGAGGGAGCATGTTTTCAGATGGTTCTCCATTTTAGGCAGTGCAGAAATACTCCCTCAGCATGGTTTCCGGGGAGATTCTCCTTGCTCAGATACTTGGGAAAGAGGGTCTGAAGCGCTCAGATAGAATGAATCTGTTAGTTCTTTCAGCATGCATCTCTCTTTCCTGTTGATCATAACTGACCAGTCCAGACTGACACTGCTACTATTCTAGCCAGTGAGGTTGGGGAATCTGCACAGCTTTAACCCTCCTCTTCCTGCACAGAAGATGAACACTCCAAAGATCCCAGGTTCACTTGTACAGTTATCCTGTTCCACCCCCTGCCAACCCCACAGGAGGCCTTAAACCTGGTGATGCCTTGATTCTAAATCGTATTGAAAATGATCTGTTATCTTGTTGCGAAACCTCAGGATTGCATTAGAAAGGTTTCTTTTTTTTTTCAAATCCGAGGTAGAAATTATATATATTTTTGGAAGACAGTATTTTTGCAGTTACTTTTGAAGTTTTGTATATTAAAGGATGTATCACAAAAGCTTATGGAAGAATGTTAGCCTGGGAAGTTCACTGATTTGACTTGTTCAGAGGTTTTTGCAAATCTTGGCGGTTTTAAACCAGTCCAAAAATAAACTTGTCAGGCATTTAAAGGCTTTTAGTCATTTTAATGGGAGTAGAGCATAAGGACATACAATGGTGGGATGGGAGTGCTGGGATGGGAGTCACTCTGCATTTCTTATGGCTATTGTACTGGCTAAAATGCTCAGCCCACCAAGTACCTCTCAAAATTGAATGAATAGCTTAGAGAATGCATGGCTTAGTCGTGTGGCAGCATGTCCCTGCGGTCCCTTCTAATTCAGCTAGTCATGAGTCAAGACTTTTTTGTTGGATTTCCCAGGGTCCAATATGCAGAAGTGTGTATGTCATCTTTAAGGTCCTCTTTTTTAACAGCCACAAAGGATAGCACATGTGTTGAGTTTGGATATGTAGAGGTTACAAGAGAGGGCTAAGTAATATGCCGTTTACTGCAAGTATATATGGACTAAGTACAATTAAACCAAGTGGTTGCAAAAAGGTTGGTTATGGCAGGCTCATCTGAAATTATGAGTGATTCCATGCCTGAAGATTTCCAGAAGAACCACTGCTATCAGAGACGTCCGATTTCTGTATTTTTGCATTCAAAAAAATACGCAAATGCAAAAATTCCCACACCAGTTATTGGTAGTGCCTTTAGTGAGCAGCTATTGTTGTAGCTTAAACCTGTATTTTGTTCTGGGATTAAGTCACAAACAAAATATCTTTTGAAAGGAACATTGTGAGAGGGAGCAAGAAATGAGAAATGATTAGGTCAGTATCCCATCCTTCCTGAAGGATATTGAGCATTGGTAAAGTCTTAATATGCCAAAAATTAGCAGAGTGCCTTAATATGCAAGTAGTGCAGAGTGCACACAGTCAGACAACAAAGACATGCTCACCAACGTGGTACTTAACTAATATAAGAACTATTTATTGGAGAACATAATTCTACATACTTAGTTGTTGCCGCTGGGGAGTTTTAATTGGGGTTTTATATTGACATTTTATGTGGGATTTTATCTATAACTCACCGAAAGATGGCTTGCCGGGAGCAGCGGGATATAAATCAAATAATTAATACATACATACAGGTAAAGATAAGGCTCCTATTCGAGTCTAAATAGCTGGGTGGAAAGATGCTCGAGGCATCTCCTTTCCATCATGTTGCAGACTTGGGAGATGGAGAAGAGTGAGAGAGACTGGGGAAATGGGAAATTACCTTCTAGGGACAGGTTTGTTATTGTTAGGTGTGAAGTCGTGTCCGACCCATCGCGACCCCATGGACAATGATCCTCCAGGCCTTCCTGTCCTCTACCATTCCTCGAAGTCCATTTAAGTTTGCACCGACTGCTTAGTGAGATCAAAGGTGAGCGATCAGTGTCCCTATCTATATCACTATGGAGAGTCCCTGTATGCAGCCTCACAAGTCAGGAGTCATCGCACAGAGAGCTGTTTCCAACAATTCCTCCACTTCATCTTTACAAAGCGAGCCCTATGGGAACCTATTTAGAAAATGTTATACCACCTCATACTTGTCAGGCTGCTATAAATGTTCAATATCAAAACCAACCACTAGAAACACCATTATCCCATTTTTCTCCCTGATTGGGGGGGGGGAGGGCTTTGTCCTTTCCCCTCCCCCATTTAAATCGGGAAGTCAAACTGCAGCCCTCCAGATGTCCATGGACTACAACTCCCATGAGCCCCTGCCAGCAAATGCTGGCAGGGGCTCATGGGAGTTGTAGTCCATGGACATCTGGAGGGCCGCAGTTTGACTACCCCTGATTTAAATCCTCACAACATTGTGAAGGATCCAGTGGTGGTCAAGCTGGGTTCTCCAGCAGGGGCTCATGGGAATTGTAGTCCATGGACTTCTGGAGAGCCACAGTTTGGCCACCCCTCCAGGGTCAAGCAAGGTGCATCACTATGCCGCCCTAGCCTCTTATCCACCAGGGCTTCGTGCCCCAAAGCCTTGGTCCAGCCCCCACGACATGGGCTCTCCTTCCTCCCCTCGGCATCCTTCGCCCCGCCCACTTCCGCGCAGCGCCCGCAATGGGAACCCGCCACGAAGGGCCGCTCCGGCCGGCCGGCCCCGCCTCCTCCTCCGCGGCGCAATCGGCGCGCTCCACATCTGCCGGCGTAGAATGCCGTCGCCTTTAACTCTTTCAGGACCCAGCGGAGGGCCCGACCCTCACGGTGCCTGCAGAGGCGTTTCCCTCGAAGCCAGCCAAAGCCAACGGGGCAAGGGGTGTGTGGGAAGCCGCACAGTCTTCAGGTTCTCGGCCGACGAGGCTCGCCTTCCCGGACGCTCTGCCAGTTTAGCCGCCTTCGCTCCTGAGGCGGCGCGGCCAGCAGGCAGGCTGCCAGCCACCCCGGGAGGGGTCCTTGCGGGCGGTAGTCGCAGCCGCCTCTATGAGGCCCCCCGTGGCCTCGCCGGGTGCGCCGCTGCGGGATGTGTGCGTGGAGTTGGCGCCGCCGCTGCTGCTGAGGCTGCCGGGGGCCGAGGGGGGTGCGGGGCCGGCCATGGGAGCCGGCGCGGGGGTGAGCGGCGGAGGGGGCGCCTTCTTGCCCGAGCGGCTGCGCCTCCCCGTCTGCTGCCTGGGCGTCTTCGTGTGTTACTTCTGGTACGGCGTCCTGCAGGAGACAATGTAAGCCGCCCGAGGAGGAAGCGCTTCCCGGCCCCGGTCCCCCCGCAGGGGCCGCCTCCGCCGCCGGTAGCCTTGCAGTTAGGTCGCTTCTCTCTGTCAAAGGTCTGCACCGCCCTCCCCCGAGGAGTCGCTTGGAGATGATCGGGGTGGAAGCTGCTTGGCGCAGGGAGCTCTGGCTTGCAGGAGGTTGTCGGTTTCTAGGGTGCTCCTGGGTGTCCCCTCGCTAGAGAGGCTGGCGTGTCCTTGGTGTCTTCAGGACCACTGGGCCCAACCAAATGCTGGGTAGAAGAGCTCCAGCTTGCAGGCCCTGCGGAACTGGGACAGCTCTGACAGGTCCCTGTTCTGGGAGCTCATACTACCAAGTACTTGGAGTGCTGAGTTCAGTTTTGGCCACCCCAGTTGAAGAGGGATGTGGACAAACTGGAGCGTGTCCAGAGAAGGGCAGCTAAGATGGTGAGGGGTTTGGAGACCAAGACGTATGAGGAACGGTTGGGGGAGCTTGGTCGGTTTAGCCTGGAGAGGAGATGACTGAGAGGGGATCTGATAACCATCTTCAAGTATTTAAAAGGCTGCCATATAGAAGATAGAGCAGAGTTGTTCTCCCTTGCCCTGGAGGGATGGACCAGAACCCATGGGAGGAATTAATTCAACAGAAATTCCATCTAAACATCAGAAAGAAGTTCCTGACAGAGTGGTTTCTCAGCGGAACAGGCTTCCTTGGGAGGTGGTGGGTTCTCCATCAATGGAAATTTTTAAACATAGTCTGGATAGCCATCTGACGGAGAGGCTGATTCTGGGAAGGTTCAAGGGGGTGGCAGGTTACAGTAGATGAACGATAGGAACATGAGTGTCCTGCATAGTGCAGGGGGTTGGACTAGATGACCCATGAGGTCCCTTCCAACTCTATGATTCTATATAGGGGTCAGGATAGAAAATGTCCTGGACCTGGTTGAGGCCAGATGTACTTCCTGGGGGTCAGGGACTACTAGCTTGTTGGAATTTCCAGAGCATAACACTCTTCGGGGAACATAGGCAGAGAGGTGTTCCTCTAGGTATGCTAAGCCCAGAATGTGAATGGCCTTAATGGTGAGAACCAGCACCTTAAAACTAAATCTGAAATTCCACCGGAAGATAGTGCAGCTCCCAAGGGATGGGAGAAATATGGGCCCTCCAGGGGGTACCTTTGAGGACCCAGGCAGCTGCGTCCTGGATCAGCTGTACTTTCCGGGTCAAGGATAAGGGAAGGCCCACATAGAGCCAATTGTGGAAGTCTAGCCTAGAAGTGACTGTGGCACATTGGCTAGGTGCGCCAAAGCCAGGTAGGGCCCTAGTAGCTTAGCGAAGGTGGAAAAACACCAGCGAAGTTACTCTTGTGACCTGTACCTCCCTTGTAAGAGAGGTATCCAAAATCACACCCAGATTCCTGGCTTCGTGGACAGCCTTAAGCTGAACACCATCCAGGCAGGGTAGGAATATTTGGCTTCTGTTCAGTAAACAAAAATGCTTTGATCTCAAGAAAAAACAAGATCCCAGTGGCTGCAGCTGGAACACTTAAGGAATGAAATGTACCTTGCCATGCTTTTTTTCTGCCCACCCACGAAACTAGCACGTACACGTGCTTTGCAAATGATCTGTATGCAAGATATGCATTGATGGGTATCTCAGGAGGGCTCCACCTTTTGTCTCTGACTCTCCTCTCTCAATTTATAGTACAAGAGGCAAATATGGGGAAGGAGTGAAACAGGAGAAATTCCGGTATGCCTTGTCCCTGGTCTTTATCCAGTGTGTGATCAATGCTGTTTTTGCCAAACTATGTAAGTATTTCCAAAGGAACCATACACTAGCCTGCTGTGTTTCTTAGCTTAATTTTTTAAAACAAAACGTTTTGGGAACTGTTCAGGGTTTGAGGCAACGGCCCCAGGGCCTGTGACGGGGAGGGGCAGTTAGGGAGGAAATGTGTTGGGCCCGGTGGCTCAGTTCCTTTTGTCGAAAGGAAGCTGTTTGTACTGAAGGAAAGTATTGCAGCTGCAGGATCCCCACTGCTGATTGGGTTAGAAATGCAGGATTTCCAGGATAGGGTGGGCAGCATCCAATTCTGTGAAAGTGTCCCCCATCCTAGCATATTTCTGGATCCCCTATTTCTGTTTCCAATAATGTTGGAATTGTGTCAGGTAATCAGGAGAAGCAGCTAGAGAGGAGAGTGCATGCTGCTGCTCACCCTCAGCTCCTTGGCACTTTAAGATTTAAAGGGCCATCAGCAGTCTGAGCAGGCTAACTGGGGGCACTTCCTTGCCTCTCTTCCCTGTCCCTGCCTCCTCTCAAGGAGGAGGGCCTCGTGGAATTATTGTTTCAGTTTATTTACCAAGCTCAGGAAGGGCGTAATGGGACTGTATAGTAAATCAGGTGTTTTCCTGGTATCTAGGAAGAGTAAGCTTTCCCAACTCAATGTTGCAAAATGGTAACAAAAGTCCTGATATTTTATGGGCTGGACTTCCCAATGCAAAATGAATATAATATTTGCCCCCACATGCATACTCCCGACCCTGACCAGTACTAATCCTGCACAAGGGACCTGCATTAATTGTGCTTACTGTTTTATTCTGTTTTAAGTGGAAAGGAAGCGAAAATCAATCTGAAAGTAAATCCCCCCTGGCCAAGCTGCATGCAAAATACATTGGGGTTGTTCAGTGAACAAAGATCCTGTTCCTTTTGCCACTATTTGTTCCTTCTTGCCTTGGAGTGGCTCCCGTTTGTCTTTAGTGCATACTGTTTCACATCCTCCTGCCTTTGCTGGGCTCACCGTGCCCCTACTTCCTCATCTCCCCAGTCTCTTTTCCTTATCTCTTCCTCCCCTGCGCCTTAACCAGGGTACAACCTGTCCTATTCCAGCATCCTCTTGTACAGCTTTTCTGAGGCCTCATTTTTCAAAGGCTGGTTTTCTCTCAGTCGTTCTTGCCAGTGTCCACTGCTGACCATTCAGCTGGTTGTCTTGCTGAGCCCTCTTACCGCCTCCTCCCCACCTTCTGGCATAGCTACTCTGTTACCCCTTCTACCCCTGGATGTGGTTTCAGTCCTTCAGATTGTGCTGCCTCACCTACCTCTCACTCAGGTATGTCCTTCACAGCTTGCTGTTTTGCATAGCCTCAGCTGCCTTAATACCTGACATTCGCTAAGCTTTCCCGCCATGCTTCCTGGAGCATCCTTGCTTGCATCATCCCTTCTTTGGGCACATGGGGAGAAACTGGGTTTCCCTGGGTCTCTCACTCAGGGAGAAAATGAAGGGTTTCTTAGTGTGGTTGTTAAGAGAGATGTTTTCCCCTGTTCCTCTCTTTCTCCTCCATCTCCCATTTCAGCTGCCAACATGTTTCACTCCCTCTCCGTTTGCAGGGGGGTGGGAATCATTGATCCACCCTTTGTGACCTTTTCCCCACTTCTGTCCTTTCATAAATGGCTGGAAAAAAGGGAAGTGGGGTGAGACACCCCAAAGAGGGTGTGCCCTTTTTCTTTTCTGCCTTTCCAAGCCTTTGCCATAGTTCAGAAAATCAAAACCCAGGTGGGGGTGAATTTCTGCCTGATGGTATTTTTCTTTTTTGGCTTTAAGGACCATTTTTTAAGATTTAGAGCCAATATTTAATTATCACTCCCAAAGGTGGGCGAAAGGGGAATTGTGTGGAAGAGTGTGTGTGAGGGGGGAATTCATGGGCCAGTTGTCTGGAGGTCGTGGTATTTTGGCTCAAGCAGAGTCAGCTGAAGTGAAATCCAGCTAAGACGGAGGTCCTCTGGTTGGGTCAGTGTGCTCCGGATGAGGCAAAGCCAACTCTCAGCTTGACAAGTCCAGTTAACAACATTGGCCGTTGTTAAGAGCCTGGGTTTGATCCTAAACTCCTCCCCATCTGTGGAGGCCCAGGGTCACAGCCATTGCAAGCCAGATATTTCACCATCTTTGACAGGTACATAAACTAGCTCCTTACCTTTTGGCACCAGACCTAGCCACTGTGATCCACGCAGCGATCACTTCTAGGCTGGATTGCTGAAGCTCACTTTACACAAGGCTGCCGTTGAAGTTGCCCTGGAAACTTCATCTGGCCCAGAATGCAATGACCCAGTCCCTTGTTGGGGCCCAGTGGAGAGCACACATTTGACCTGTGCTTTCCCAGCTGCACTGGCTCCATATTGAGGACCGAATCCGATTCAAGGTTTTGGTTATCACCTTCAAAGCAATAAACACTACCTGCAGGACCACCTCCTCCCCTTGTAGATTTCCTTATTTCTTTATTCTGTAGGACTTCTTTCAAAACGGTAATATTCGTTTTCAGTGAGATTCTTTCATCAGTTACAAGTCCTGAACATTAAAAAATAATTATTATTACAATTTGCTCAAGAGCCAGGCCAAGCTGGAGATTTTTGTTGGAGGGATCACTTGGGGGTGAAATTGGGGTCACCGTGAGTGAGCAGGCAGTTGTGAGTTCCTGCACTGTGCAGGGGGTTGGACTACATGACCCTGGAGCATCCTTTCAACTCTATGATTCTAAGATTCCTGGCCCCAAAGAGGTTAAACTGGCCTCAAGCAGGACTAGGGCCTTTCCTACTGGAAAGATCAGAGCCCTGTGAGACCAAGGACAGGGTCACAGGCCTGCGAGACAGAGCTGCTCCATCAGGCCCACGGTTGAGGCTAGAAGTAACACTGAAATGCTGGCCCTCCTTCTCAAAACATCCATCAAATGACCATCAAACACTGATTGTCAAATTCATGCATACACCACTCTCTCCCTAGAGTGAGAAGGAGCTGGCTTCTAGAATGATTTGATTTTAAACGGGAAAGTAATTAATTTGTGATTTTAATACTTATGATTATAGTATAATATAATTGCATTGTATTATTTTATTGTTTACACATTTGTTGTTACCCAATCTGAGCCTTTGGGGATGAGTAGGTTATAAATGTCTATTGTTGTTATTGTTATTTATTATAGTAAGCCATTGCTGCACTGTCTACATTGGTTTCCAGATTGTTCCCAGGCTCAGTACAAGGTGCCTCTTCTGACCCTAAGAGCCCTACGTGGTTTGGGCTGAACTTTCTTGAGATAGCCTGCCTTAGACTGTGTTTGCTTCATGACCCCCCCCCCTCCCAGGCAGCCCTAAAAGTACTCCCAACATGGTCTGCCTGCCTTGGGTGGCTTCAGTTTCATTTGAAGTTCAGGTGGGCCCTAGAAAAGAAGAGCTGTTTTGTTATACCCGCTTTTCACTCTCCAAAGGAGTCCCAAAGTGACGTGCAAAACCCCTTTCCTCTCCCCACAACAGATAACCTGTGAGGTAGGTGGGGCTGAGAGAGCTCTAAGAGAACAGCTCCAAGAGAACTTACTAGCCCATGGTGAAGGAAGAGTGGAGACTCAAACCCTAGATTAGAGGCCACTGCTCTTTCACCACTGCACCATGCTGGCTCTCAAATTCATCCTCCTCCTTCACTCTTTGGAACATTCCTGGTCCTTCAGCTGGTCTTAAACCACACACACCATAAAATGAAGCCCTAGTCAATGTACCTATTGCGTATTTTTCCCCCTCTACAATCAGTGATCCAGTTTTTCGATACCGTCAAGGTGGATCGGACGCAGAACTGGCTGTACGGCGCTTGTTCCCTTTCCTACCTGGGAGCCATGGTGTCCAGCAACTCGGCCCTGCAGTTTGTCAACTATCCAACACAGGTGAAGTGGGGGAGGTTGCTGACAAAGGGGGAGATGTGGGGGAGGTCAGAGCAGATGGAAGAGACCTCCTTTCTGCTAAGAGCACTCAGCATTCTCTTGTGCTGAAAGCAATGCCAAAGTATATAGCAAGAGCAAAAGACCTTCGTCAAAGGAAGGTAGCTGCTGATGGATTTACTGTTTGGTTGGAGATGGTGGAAAGTGCCTTCAAGTTGCGGCCGACTTGTCACAACCTCATAGGGTTTTCCAGGCAAGAGGGTGAGCAAAGGAGGTTTGCCTTTGCATAGCAACCCTGGACTTCTTTGGTGGTCTCCCATCCAGACACTAAGCAGAACCAACCTTGCTTGGGAGAGGAATGGGAAGGCGACTGTAAACCGCTTTGAGCCTCCTTCGGTTAGGGAAAAGCGGCATATAAGAACCAACTGTTCTTCTTTTGAGGTCTGACAGGATCGGGCTAGGCGGCTCCAACCAGGGCAAGGCTGCTGTTTAGGTACCAACTCTAATTCTGAGATGGGGCAAAGATTCTTAAAACCAGTGTGCAGCCCTTTGCCAGTTATACCAGTGGTGAAGCAGGATTTCTGCTTCTCCTGTTAGTAAGAAATGAATGGCTGTGATTACTAACAGTCAGCATGGCTTTCTCAAGAACAAGTCATGTCAGACTAACCTTATCTCGTTTTTTGAGAAAGTTACTACCTTGCTGGATCAGGGGAGAGCTCCCCTCACTGGCAGTCTTCAAGCAACAGCTGGATAGATACTTATCCTGGATACTTTAGGCTAATCCTGGATTGAGCAGGGGCTTGGACTAGATGGCCTGTATGATTGCTTCCAACTCTATGATTCTATAACCCAGCCTTTCTCAACCTTTTTACCATTGAGAAATCCCTGAAACATTTTTCAGGCTTCGAGAAACCTGGAAGTCATGTCAGCAGGCCACACCTTCTGGCCACTCCCCCAGAAGTCACATGTCTCCAGAAATGACATCACTCAAACACTCCCACCAGATGTGGCAACACCAGGACACTCCCATAGCACAGGAAGTGACAGCACAGAACTCCTTTCATATGATTTGTGAATATACCTGCACTCTAGGCTGCCTGCCAGTCTGCTCTTCTTTGCCAAAGAGAGCCTACAGAAATGGCCAGAGCAGGACTATGTGGCTCTATGTGGCCCCAACACCCACCCCAATGCCAGCAACAAGCCTGGGGCAGGACTGTGGCACTCCATCCTCCTCTCCACAGTTGAGTTAAAGTGAAAGTGCTTTCCTCTCTGGACTCCAGTCACTACCACACGCAACAAGCCTCGGCCAGCTAGGATTAGCATGGCCGGGGCCAATCCCTACCCACTCCATGCCCATCATTGGCCACTGGGAGGGGGGTCAGGCTGACAAGACCATATATGGTCATATTGCCTGTTAATTTTTGAAAAAGTTTTTAAAATATATTTAAAATCAACTCCCATTCAATTGGCTGAACCCTTCTGGGGCTGTTGCAACCCCCCAGGCTTTCACGAAACTCCAGTTGAGACAGCCTGCTAGATCCAAAGGTGAGGACACACTAGAATTGTAGTTCATCTGGGGGGCTCCTGTTGGCTTCTATGAGCTGAGAGTTTTTGTTGGTGCCTGGTTCCTTGAATGTTAGGTGAGCTGCCTTGTATGTTAATGTAATGGGCAGGCGGCGTATTTAGTCTTTGCAAACTAAATAATTGATTCTCTTCTCTTGTATAGGTCCTTGGGAAGTCCTGTAAACCAATCCCAGGTGAGATGCCTGTTTGCTATAATTGACGTTGTGTGTATGCTGTGCCAGGTAACCCCTGGGATCATGCTTCAACTTAGATGTTGAGGGGGCTGGAGCACCTTCCCTCAGGAAAACCTGAAGAGTCTGTGACAAGCATGGGGTGGAGAGAGTTGAGAAAGAGAACTTTTTCTCCCCCCGAAAAATACTAGAATTCGAGGGTTTCCAATGAAGCTGATGGATAGTGGGTTCAGGATAGACAAAAGGACAACTTTACACCAAGACTGATTAAAATGTGGAATTTACTGCAAGAGGGTGTAGAAATTTAAGAAGAGCCCTGCTGCATCCAACCAGTGGTCCGTTTTGTTTACTCTCCTGTCCTATACTGTGGCCAATCAGTTCCCAAGTGGCCAACAGCACGGCATGGAGGCTGAGGCCTTCCACGGATGCAGCCTCCTGGCTCTAAGATGCAGAGGCTTAATGCCTTTGAATGTGGAGATTCTTTTCAGTCACCATGGTTAGTAGCCCTTGATAGATTAAAGCTGTCTATTCCTGAGGCCATCAGTCCATTGGGTTGTCCAGGCAAGAGATGAACAGAGGCGATATCCCATTGCCCTGCTGGTGGACCTCCTGATGGCACCTGGGTTTTGTAGCCACTATGAGACATGGTGCTAGACTAGGCAGACTCATAGTCTGATCCAGCTTGGCTCTTCTTATGTTCTTAATTGACAGTTGCCTTGTGCTTGCAGTATACTGGGGTGGCAGAGGAATGGGAACAAGGAAGGGAATTGGTGTGGAGATCAGGTGGCTCATAGGGTAGAAGGGAAGAGGATATTATACATACTGAAGGTGCTCCTCCTACAGCTGTCTTCTGCAATCTCCAGAAACCTAGGCGTCCTGGGCTCTACCTGGACATCGAGCTGTGGGTGGGCTGCAGTGAGGAAGGGAAGTTGACCAGAAGCACCCCTACTTTGCTGTGCCCCATTTCTGCCCAGTCTACTCTACAGCCCCCATGCTCAGTGGCATCTTGCCAGAGCAGGTCCTGCAACCCCCAGAAATGCCTCTTCAGAGGGCTGCAATGGGAGGAGAAATACAGAAGATCAGCCTCTGAGGCTGACCCCAAGAAAGTTTATTTCTGGGGTTGTACAGATTTTGTGGCCGTATGGGTTGGGTAACTGCAATATGGAGGGCAAAAGGTAACAAAATCTCACCCCCATCAGGATTACATTCCCTCCCCCTAGCATATCATAGCTCTCCCCCCCCTTCCCCTAACTCATGTGGCTGTTACTTCATGTCGGATCCACAACTAATTTTCCTGTGGAAGATCCATGACAGCATTTTTTGGGTCCAGATCATGGGATCTAACCCCTTGGGAGCTTCTAGAATCAGGAGGAAGACCAAGTAGTTGGTGAATTATTAATATTTGGTGTTTCTTCTGTAAAAGGTCACCTTTGGTGCGATACTCTGGCTTGCATCCACAAGTGGACAATTTAGAAAGTGGCCATCCATGTGTCTTCTTCAAACAGGATTCTGCCAAAGGATCAGAGAATTCCCACAGATTTGTCCCCTGGAGAGTGAGGGCAGGAGGGCTTGTGGATAACCAAATCCATCTTCATTTTCTGCTAATTCAAAACTTGACTCTGCAATCATAAAAAAGTAGTTTGGGGAATAATTTTGCCATGTTTGCATTCAAACAGGAGAGGGAAAGGGTGGTAGTATGACGCCCCCTGCTGAGGGGTAAGGGCTTTTACAGCTGTTGCCAAAGATGGGCACTCACACGCATTGCTGTGAGAAATGGGATCCTTGCTGCTGCGTAGAAGTGGGTGTGGCACACGGTTTCAGTGGCCACTGGCTGGTTAACATCTCTGAACTGGGCCCTCTGGGGGTGCTGTTCAGTATTTTTTCCTCACAGTCCTTCTCTCTGCAGTCATGCTTCTAGGGGTGACCGTTCTGAGGAAGAAGTACCCCGTGTCCAAATACCTGTGTGTCTTACTGATTGTCACAGGCGTGGCCCTTTTCATGTACAAGCCGAAGAAGGGAGGCGACATTGTGGATGAGCATCTCTTTGGGTATGGGGAGCTCCTGCTGGTAAGCTCTGACCTCTTGGAAGCCCGTTTTGGCTGCAGAGACTGTTTCCCGTTATGGAGGGGGGGGGTGAGAGGAGGGACTGGGTAGCTGCTACTGGAAACCCAAGGCAGGCCCTAACTGGGTGCCAGTTTGTTTCTTGGCACGAGGCAGAGGGGGTCACAAGCGGGTGCAACAGTTGCTCATTTTCAGACAGAAGGAAATAGGGATATGTGGGGAAGTTCACAGTCAGGGCAAGTCCAGCATGATTTTCAGGGGCATTCTCTGGCAGGGGTTCATGGGAATTGTAGTCCATGGACATCTGGAGGACCACAGGTTGACTACCCCTCCCCTACGGGCATCTTCGAACAAGTGATCCAGGGTGGGAGCCAGGAAGCAGCTGCTGCAAGAGCCAGCACCCAAATGGCAGCCCCGGCTTGCTTTCCGTCACCCAGCAGAGATCCTTGTGTTGTGGTGGCTGCAGGTGCTGCCAAATGAACATTATTATTAAAAGTCTGCAGAGCCAATCAGATTGCCAGCAGCCAACCAGAAGCCTTGGTGGGGAAAGCCCCACTGGTCTCCACCCACTTTTCCAAAAACACTTGGTGGGCATTAGGGGAGGTGTCTGTGGGCCCCATGGTACTCATGGGCTTGGAGCCCCTGGTGTGCACCTTAAGCATGTCATGTTTTCAAGTGAGTAGCCGTGTCAGTCTGAAGTAGCACAACAAAATGTAATCCAACAGCACCTTTAAGACTAGTGAAGATTTATTCAAGGCGTGAGCGCTCAAGTGCAGGTACACTTCCTCAGACAAAATGGAACGAGGATCACAAGACTACAGATATATGGAAAAGGCAAGTTAATGGCAATTTAGTAAACTTGTCATAGTATCCACATTATGCCATATGATAATCTGCGGGAGCAGTAAAAATAAAAGAGTAAGGGCATTGGGGGCGGAGAAAGGGGCGGGGCAAGTCCAGGATAAAAACTCAAAGGGGCCAATCGGGAGCCGCAAAGCGAATGTCAGTCTGTGCGGCTCCTGATTGGCCCCTTGGCCTGGCCTAGACGTTCCTGGCCTCAGAGGTGAGCGCACGGCCGAGTGAGGCTTTGCTGCTGGGAAAGGAATCCTGTTCCTTTCCCTGGCCGAGGCTGGCCCCTTATGTCTATTAATTCTTTGGTGGACAGTTTGACCTGTTTGTCTTATGTAGAGAACAGAGGGGCATTGTTGGCATTTAATGGCAGATACAATGTTAGAAGATGCACACGTGAATAGGCCTCTGAAGGTGTCGGTGATGTTGTTAGGGTCAGTGATTGTGCTATTGGAGTGTATGTGTCGGCAAAGTTGGCATCTGGGTTTGTTGCAAGCTCCCGTACCATTGTCCATGTTCAAATTAGATCCTGCATTGTTGTGGGTGAATTGTTTGAGATTGGGAGGTTGTCTGTGCCAATTTCAAGAACAGGCTAGAAAGGGAGATAGCAGAAATGCAAGTTATTACAACACTCAAAACAATGTCATACCCTGGACTCAACAAGGACATAGTATTTTTTAATCTCACTACGCATACTAACCTCATCCAATTCATATACACATTCCTTACAATCCCCTCTTCTTTTTATTTTAATTTTTGGGGATGATGTGACTGTAATGTGATGTTGGTAATATGTAATGTAATTTCAAATTTAACTCTCTGGTCTCAGGAGAAGGTAACTGGGTAGCAAGGCTTGTCTCTTGCAGGGATGCTTCCACGCTTGGGTGGAGACGGAGAGGGCAAGCAACTAGTCTCTTTTAATTATTTCTTTACACAACTGGGAAAGTGTCTGCCATGAATTACTAACATGGACAGTTTTATTCCTCCAGTGTGTTTGTGAACTGCAGCTGAACTCAAAAGGACTGATGAGCTGTTTTAGCAAAGAATTATCAAATGGCATAATTCGTATACTATGACACAGTTTACTAATTTGCCACTGATTTACCTTTAATAGATATCTGTACTCTCATGATTCTTGTTCCATTTTTATCTGGGAAAGTGTGCCTGCACATGAAAGTTCACACCCTGAATAAATCTTTTAAAAGTGCCATTGGGCTCAAATTTTGTCATGTCATATTTTGTAAGCCTGGTGTCAGGGCTTCATTCCTTGCATCCTCTACCCAGTCTCCATCAGAGAAACATGGAAAGGGGTTTTCTTGGCCACCCTCAACATCATCCTTCTGGAGCTGGGAACCAGAGTTGGCCTGTCCTCCTTGCCCCCTCCCCCTTTTATAGACCTCCCCAGGCCCAGTTAGGCACCTTCTTAGGTCTTGCAAGAGGAGACTACATGGTCCTATGAGATGAGGACCTGCTCCATCAACAGCCATGAGAGACCAACCCACAGGATATCAACCACCCAGCAGCCTGATATTGATTGGAAAGCCTTTAACGTGTCACTTGTTATTTGTGGCAGAGGTGGACAGCATGCCAGTCTGCTAAAGAGAGTAGATGATGGGCAGGGGTTAGAGATATTTATGGGGGTGGTGAAGGGCAGGTGGCCATAAGTACTGCAGCAGTGCACATCTTGGGAGCTGAATGTTGTGGAAAACTTGGCCACTTTTTATATTTTTTATTACTGACCAGCTTAGCTGATGGGAGTCATTTTTTGACTTTGAGGGGTAGGTATTTGTCCCTATTTATGCCATTATAACTGTGCAGAGCATGCATTTACACGTGTGTTAAACCCACTTGCTAAGCAAGCTGCTATTTACAGTGTGTGTAAAGAGCACCTGTGTGTGATTCTCCCCCCCCCCCTTCAGTTGCTGTCTTTGACACTGGACGGACTGACGGGAGTGTCTCAAGACCACATGAGAGCACACTACCAGACCGGTTCCAATCACATGATGCTGAACGTTAATCTTTGGTCCACGCTGTTCCTAGGAGCTGGTAAGGACTCTATTGGCAGTGCAAAGGAGGGAAATGCATGTTGTGGGACCAGTGGAAGGCTGCACAGACACTGCTGTGCCTCTGTGGCCCAGCACATGTTTTTTTTTTGGTGCAGTGAGAATCCCGATCAAATCATAAAATCATTCTGTGCCTACTATTTCATTTGCTGATTGATTTGCTTAGACTATTTCTATGCAGCATCTAGAGTCTTGCATGAGGCAAGCTTACAATTAAAAACCACAGTCTAAAACACATGTTGTTACCGAAAAAAGAGACAGTCTTTCCCTGACCTCATGTTTATTGCTGTGCTCAAACATCTCCTCCTCTTAATGGATTGCACTTCGTGGGTCAGGGTGGATATTTCCTTGATGGGTGGTAAGACAGCAAACCAGAAAAAGATGCCCTCCCCCAAAACCCTTGACTTAAAACAAATGGAATTGAGCACCTAAAAGTTAAGAGAACATAAACAAGCAGGGCAGATGATACCGTTGGTCAACTAAAAAGTAACACATACAGGTATTTATTTCACAATAGATTAAAAACCAAGGCTGACCCTTACAAGCCCAGAACTAGTGGGCAGTCAGTGAAATTAATGACTGCTTAGAAGGGATAAAAGGAAGTCCTCCTTTGCCCAAAGAATAATTGGCCTGTGGGATTCGCTGCCATAGACAGCATCAGGAGAACTGGATAAACATGAAGCAGAGGTCCCTCAGGAGCTATTAGTCTCTTGGTATAGATGGAACTGTGTGTCCAGGGCAGTGATGCTTGGCATTCTTAATGTTAGGGGAGCCACAGGGGGAGAGTTTCTGGAGTCCCGGTCCTGCTGCTGGATCCCCTGATGGCCCTTGGGCTTTGGCCACTGTGTGACAGTGGTGGATTGGATGGGCCATTGGCCTGATCCTGTGTGACTTCTCTTCCGCTCTTTTGTAATAACATCAGTTGTCATTGATAATCTCTAAAAAGGTAAAGATAAAGGTATCCCCTGTGCAAGCACCGGGTCATGTCTGACCCTTGGGGTGACGCCCTCTAGCATTTTCATGGCAGACTCAATACGGGGTGGTTTGCCAGTGCCTTCCCCAGTCATTACCGTTTACCCCCCAGCAAGCTGGGTACTCTTTTTACCGACCTCGGAAGGATGGAAGGCTGAGTCAACCTTGAGCCGGCTGCTGGGATCGAACTCCCAGCCTCATGGGCAGAGCTTTCAGACTGCATGTCTGCTGCCTTACCACTCTGCGCCACAAGAGGCTCTGTAATGACATACAAAAAAAAACTGACAAATATCGTCCCTGACCAGCCATGCCTCAGCCCTTAATAACACTACAACAATGATCAAGTTGTAGCCTGGCAATAATAGTCCATGACCAAGGGAATGAACGTCAGCCGTAAACTTTTTTCTAAAGCATGCACAGTCATGGTCCAGTATGCTTACTCCTGTGGCAGCGATTCACTCATGTGCCTTTCTCACATGGCCAGAAAAGTTCTGTTTATGATGTGTGCATGTACGCAGAGGTACGTACAGTATTGTTTGGGCAGTGAGATGGGCCAGTGGGTCAGTGTGAAACCCAGCAGGCCGGTGCTTGTGTTCTGCCCCAGCTCCACTCGACCCCTCCACTAGTAAGGGGAAGCCACCAAGCCAGCCTCTGCCCTTCTTCAGACAGCCCTGGAGCAGAGCTGCCATCGCAGAACGCCCTTCCTGTCTGCTGTCTGCTCTTGCTCATTAGTGGTCTGTGCCATCATTGGGGGTCTCCCTTGCTCCAGCAACCGGGGGAGGGGGCTGGCGGGGCTGCCTTCTTCCCCATTCTGCTCGACAGGCACGCGTTGAAACCTCGTCATTTATTTCTGCGTGCAATTGTTCAAAGTTCTCCGTCGAGGGTTGGATAATTAATGAAAAGGAGCGGTCCCTTGCAGCCAGATGAATTTGGAGAATGATTGTTTCCCTCTATAGTGTTTTTTTTTTAAAGAAGAACACAAAAGGCTGGGGAAAAGCGCAAAGCTCAATTCCACTTGAAGCTGCAAAAAAAAGAAAAAAAAAGCCTGTTGCCTCTGAACATTTGCAGCCAAACTCCACAGAACGGGAGTGATTTGGAGGCTCCCTCCCTCTGTGAAACATGGCTTGAATCGTAGGGGTAGGTAGGATCAAGAGCAAAGTTTTAAATCCAGCATTACATTTTTGTTTCATTTATTTATCAAAGCGTTTTATATATGTGCCCCCCCCCCAGTGGAAGGATTCCAAGGTGGCTCACTAAAAATAGTCCACACATGAGTTTCGCAAGAACAAGTCATGTCAGACCAACCTTATCTCTTTTTTCGAGAGAGTGACTACCTTACTGGAGCAGGGGAATGCTGTGGACATAGTTTATCTGGATTTCAGTAACGCTTTTGATAAGGTTCCACATGATATTCTTGTTCACAAGTTGGTAAAATGCGGTATGGATCCTAATTCTGTCAGGTGGGTCAATAACTGGTTGACAGATCGTAACCAACGGGTACTTGTTAATGGTTCAGCATCTTCTTGGAAAAGAGTGACAAGTGGAGTACCCCAAGGATCTGACCTGGGGCCTGTGTTGTTCAACATATTTATAAATGATTTGGATGAAGGAATAGAGGGGTACTTATTACATTTGCAGATGATACTAAATTGGGAGGGGTAGGAAAAAAACAGAATCAGGATACAGGATGATCTTGATAGGCTTGAGAAGTGGGCTAAACTGAATAAATGAAGTTCAATAGGGACAAATGTAAAGTTCTGCATTTAGGTAGGAAAAACCATCTGCACCAATATAGGATAGGGAAGACTTGTTTTGGCAGTAGCCTGTGCGAAAAAGATCTAGTTGTCTTAGTAGACCATACATTGAACAAGGCAAATGGGATTTTGGGCTGTATCAAATGGAGTATCATGTCCAGATCACGGGAGGTGATGGTACCGCTTTACTCTGCTCTGGTTTGGCCTCACTTCGAGTCCTGTGTTCAGTTTTGGGCACCCCAGTTGAAGAGGGATCTAGACAAACTGGAGCGTGTCCACAGAAGGGCAACAAAGATGGTGAGGGGTTTGGAGACCAAGGTGTATGAGGAAAGGTTGGGGGAGCTTGATCTGTTTGGTCTAGAGAGGAGATGACTGAGAGGGGATCTGATAGCCATCTTCAAGTAATTATATAGAGGATGGAACAGAGTTGTTCTCTCTTGCCCCGGAGGGACGGACCAGAACAAATGGGATGAAGTTAATTCAAAAGAAATTCCATGTAAACAACCAGAAGAAGTTCCTGAGCGGTTTCTTAGTGGAACAGGCTTCCTTGGGAGGTGGTGGGTTCTCCATCTTTGGAGATTTTTAAACAGAGGCTGGATTGCCATTTGATGGAGAGGCTGATTCTGTGGAGGCTCCAAGGGGTGGCAGGTTACAGTGGATGAGCGAGAGGGTTGTGAGTGTCCTATCTAGTGCAGAGGGCTGGACTAGATGACCCAGGAGGTACCTTCCAGTTCTATGATTCGCAAACATCATGGGATGGATCCAGCTAGCCTTACCAACCAATATTGCCCAATTCTCCTTTCTCCAGCCCTGGTCCTGTGTGATTTCTCTCTATGAAGGTCTCACAATCCCTTGCAGAGCTTTTTTGGGGTAGTTGGAGGAAACCACTCTTTGTTTCCTCACTAGCAAAAAAGCTGGTGAGATCCAGGGACAGCCTCTGAAATCTGAGTGTCCGTGGTCAAAAGGCCTTTCTAAAGGAAACAGCTTTATGAGCTTTCCTGGATGCCTGGCCAAGAAGGCGTTTATGGATCTCTTCTGGACACTGGTTCCAAAGGGTTGGGGCTAGAACCAAAAAGGCCTGCCACCAGCCTAAGAGATGGCAATGCGAGTTTGAAATTACATCCTAGAAAAGCGGTTGACAACCTCTGTAACACCGCGACCCCATCTGCGGCGGTGGGGGCGGCGCACGTAGGCACGCATGCAAGCGCACAACAATCTGGAGGTGGCCAGTGCCATGGCTCTGCTGCTGCCACCAACCTGTCCTAGTGACCCTGTGGAAACGGCTAGGCAACCCCACTTGGGGTCGGGACCCCAAGGTTGAAAACCAGAGTCCTAGAGCAGGGGTAGTCAACCTGTGATCCTCCAGATGTCCATGGACTGCAATTCCCATGAGCCCCTGCCTGCTGGCAGGGGCTCATGGGAATTGTAGTCCATGGACATCTGGAGGACCACAGGTTGACCACCATGATCCTAGAGGAAAAGAAACCTTGCCCCCCTTTGTGGAAGTGAAAGGGACTCGTATCTGTGACAGGCTGCATCTGAAATTCCGGATGAAGACATTCAGAGCCCCAGAAACTACTACGGCAGCTCTTCCTGTCACCGCAGTGAGTTGAAAACGCCCGTGACTGGTTGAGATCAGGCGTATGCCTTGGTTGGTGGAGCGGTGGTAAGAGTGGGGGACTCTAATCCGGAGAACTGGCTTTGATCCCCCACTCCACCCCATGGAGCCTGCTGTGCTGGTCACAGAATTCTCTCAGCCCCACAAGGTGCTGGTTGTGGGGAGAGGAAGGCAATTGTAAGCCACTTGAGGCCCATGAGGCCTGCTGGGTGACCTTGGGCCAGTCTCAGTTCTGCCACTCAGTCCCACCTGCCTCACAAGGTGCCTGCCGTGGGGAGAGGAAGGGGAAGCCGTCATCAGCTAATTTGAGGCTTCATACGGGAGAAAACAACCAATTCTTCATCCGTTTGCTTGTATTTCTCTATTTGGGTGGTTCCTCTCATGCCCTTCCTTCCCAGGTGTTCGTAGTGAGGGATGGGGTTTTCATTCACACACTCCCACCCCCATCCCTGTAGCAGCCCTGGGACATCAGTCAGAGAATGACTGGCCAGAGTCACCCAGCAATCTTCCTTGGGGGAGGGCTTGAGCCATGTCTGCCTGTGTGGAAGCAGCTCAGGGCCTTTGGGTGTGTCTGGAAGATGACATGTGCTGGAAGGAATGTGTCACATCCCTAAGATGAGGATGTCCTTCACCTCAGGCAGGCAAAATTGGCACCCTGAGCTTGGAGTGGAAAGGATGCTGCCGTGTCCTCCTGGGCTTCCCTGGCAAACGGCCTCTACATTATGTTGGATGAGGACCGGTTTGCCCGGTGAACGAGGATGTGGCTACAGGTGAACCATTCGAGCTCAGAGAGTAGGGTGGATAGAAATGTTTGGGAGAGGTATGGGTTCCTGGAGAATGAGGCCCGGGCAGTTGCAAAGGTGGGTCAGTGGAGAGAAGAGACTGACCTCCACTTTGCCAGCAAGATCCTATCTAGACTGTGGATAAATGAAAGGGTGTTGCAGAGATCCCCATGCCTGGGAAGTGTAGCAGAGGCCTTATTCCCACAGTGGCCATGAGGCTGAAGTCTTAGGAGGGCCTGCTAGTGAACAGCTGGCCTTCCTGCTCTGCTGGGCATGTTCTGGAACATCAGAAGAAGAGCTTGAGCAGCTGATTGGGCTGGGGAGTGATGTCACAGAATCATAGAGTTGGAAGGGACCTCCAGGGTCATCCAGTCCAACCCCTTGTACAAAGCAGGAACTCACAACTACCTGCCTACCCACAGTGACCCCAGTTCCATGCCCAAATGATCCCCCTCACCCAAAATCTCCAGAATCCAGCCTGGCCTGGAAGAAATTCACCTCCCATCCCACAGTGGCAATCAGCAGTTCTCTGGGTATGCAAAGAAGGGCCACAAGTGACAAACATTATCTGCTGTCAAGTAGCAGCCAACATATAGGGGCCCCTAGTCGGCTTTCCCAGGCAAGAGGTTTCAGGGGTGGCTTGTCATTGCCTGTCTCTGTGTAGTGACTCTGGACTCCCTCAGTGGTCTCCCATCCAAGTGCTGGCCAGGGCTGAACTTGCTTGGCTGAGATCAGGCTGTAAAATTCTGCTCTTGTGGACCTTGCCAAAGGCTGCCAGCCCTTTAGTAATTGCCATCTACAAAACCTGCTTAACACCAAAGAAAGCAAGCACATTAACTAGATTTTGTCGTGTTGTCTGAATGGCCCAGCTCTGAACTGGCTCCAGGGGAAATTTAGCTGCATTCATAGGTGTCCCTCACTCCTTCCCTCTCCCCCCCCCCCCCCCCGCTTTGTGCCAGAGAGCCAGCTGGGTGTTGGACTGGGATCTGGGAGCAAGCGGGGCTTTGTTTTTGCTTGGTATGATTTACCTTGCTTATGTCAATTCTGCAGGCCAGATTGAAAGTGAATGGCGGTGGGTGAGCCTTGTCAATTTTAGGGTTTTATGATGCTTTAATACTGGTTTTAACCCTTTGCTACAACCCCCCCCCCCCCCCCCGAAGACAATAATGCTAGGAAAGTTGAAGGCAAAGAGGAAGACCCAGCTTGGGATGGGTGGATTCAGTAGAGGAAGCCACACAAACTTCAGTTTTCAAGACCCGAGCAACACCATTAACAGTAGGATGTTTGGGTCGCCATGTGTAAAGTGCCATGGGTGTTTGATGGAGCTCGCTAAATTGCAACAATAATCCGTGTTCTGCCTGCACGTGTGCACCCGACACACATAAGCGAGAGGTGGAGCCGAAGGCAGTGCTTCACCTCAGCCAGTGAGGGAAAAAGAGAACCAACCTGAGAATGCTGACGTGATCTGTGTGTCTTGCTTTGAATTCTTGGATAAAGGACTGTTAGTGTTGCTCAGGCTTCTTTTCCAGTTCTGGTGCTTTTTATCCACAGATGTGAGATATATGCAGGTTTAAGAGGCTGGCACCTGGTTGATCAAAACAGCAAAGAAGTTCATCTGGTTCTTAAAGTCTTTCCCCCCCCCCCTTCCCCTGCAGGTATCCTATTCACAGGAGAGCTCTGGGAGTTCTTGAGCTTCACAGAACGTTACCCCAGCATCATATACAACATTGGACTCTTTGGACTCACAAGTGCTCTGGGCCAGGTGAGCTGCCTGTTAACATGCCTCCCAGGGGGTGATTCAGTTTCATGTAGTGGTGAAGAAGAAGAAGAAGAGCTGATTCTTATATGGCGCTTTTAAGGGTGGTGACTCTTAATCTGGAGAGCCTGGTTGGATTCCCCACTCCTCCTCCCCATGCAGCCAGCTGAGTGAATTGGGCCAGTCACAGTCCTGTTAGAGCTGTTCTCACAGAGCAGTTTCTCCCAGCCTCACCGGGTGTCTGTTTGTGAGGAAAAGAAGAAAGGTCAATTGTAAGCTGCTTTGAGAAGTGAAAAGTGGGGTATAAATCCAACTCCTTCCTCCTCAGTGGCATGTCCTGGGTTTTAAGCCAGCCTTCTATTTGTTCCAATTCTTCATTCTGTTTTCAAGGGGAAAAAGTAGAACCTGGGTTTGCATGCCATGAGGGAGCTCAGGAAGTTTTGGCCTTGGAAATGCAAACTCTGCCCCCTTATTTTGGACCAGGAGGAGATAGAGTTAGTTTGTGATCCCTTTTTAAGCATCTCAAGAGGAGGAAGAGCAAGAGATGACATTTGGTAACCCCTGAAGTCCAGTCCAAATTCAGCAGCACTGAAGTGAGCTGCCTTGGAAGGCACCCTAAAGGGCAAAACAGGTAAGTGGAGCTCTGACAGAACTGTTCTGCGAGAACAGCTCTAACAGGACTATGACTAGTCCAAGGGCACCCATCTGACTGCATGTGAAGGAATGAGATATCAAATCTGGCTCTCCAGATCAAAGTCCACCACTCTTAGCCACTCCCCCAAGCTGGCAAACAGAAGAAGGTACATTACTTGGACTTGAAAGGCTACCTACAGTCACCCTCTTAAAGACTGCAGATTTGGATCAGAGCTGGCTGTAACAGCACTGAACACGCTGACCTCTTCAACCATGCATTGTCATCTGCACAGTCTGTCCTGCTCATTGTGGGAACAACACTGGTGCCATTTAAACCACATATCCTTGCAGCTGTGTTGAATACTCTTGACACAGCAATAATGCTTCTGTAATGTTTGTGCATAAGTCTTCGTACCACTCATTTGAGTAAAACATTGTCTTAGAAATGTTACATTTAAAACCAGAGAATATTTTATGGAAAGGGTTTTTGTCCCCTAAAATTTCCCCTTTTTTCAAGCTGGAAGAATGATGCTTTCACAGCTCTAGTTGTCCATCCCCGAAGCTAGGCAGCGGTTTGTCCTCTCCTTACCTGCTCCTTTCTCCCTTCCAATCCAGAGCTTCATCTTCATGACTGTGGTCTACTTTGGTCCTCTGACCTGCTCGATTGTCACCACCACCCGCAAGTTCTTCACCATCCTGGCCTCGGTCATCTTATTTGCCAATCCTATCACCAACCTGCAGTGGGTGGGCACCATTCTGGTGTTCCTGGGTAAGGTTTGGACTCCTGGCTAGTCTTCCGCTGTTTGTTCTGCCTTTGGGGGTTTGTATCCCACTTCCCCTTGAGACAGAAGCTTTAATAGGCATGTCGTGGGGCAGTCTGGTTAGGACCCTGTCACACAACCCCTGCCCATAAAGCAGGACCCCAAATGAAACGGTGAAGGAGTTAGAGGCTGCAGTACATTTAATAATAGGGTGGAAGTCATTGGCGCAAATAATAAATTCATCAAATGCTCCTGGATTACTGAATATAAGAAAGATATCATCTATCTATATACCCTTATATAAAACAGAATAAATTTGCAGCAAGGATTGAAATTAGCATTCAAACAGAACTTAGATTCAAATTTATTTATTTATTTTATATACCGCCCACCCCAAAGGCGGTTTACATAAAATGGGAACAGTACAATTAACTCAGTTTATAGTGATGTGGTAAGAACAATAACAATGAGAACAAGATAGTGATAGTAATAAACATTGTAGAACAACAGAATACTAGGAAGATTGATTAACTCGTACTGAGGCCCAGTGGTTTAGGCAGATCTGTAATGAAGCCATAAATAGATTCACGAGCCTTGAAGAAACAGAACTGCCCAGGAGCACCCTGCCAGATCACTATGACCAGAAGGAAAGAGACCCAAGAGGCCAAATGTCAGAGACTCACTCGTTGCCCCTGATCCCGGGCTGTAACTCTCCTACAGATAGTCATTGCTGCCTCTGATAGTAAAGAGGTTAGCCTCTGCCAAGATCACAGAAGCAGTAAAACCAGGCCACCCGCTGACAGAGACAGAGGTTTCTGCTTCCTTGGAGGACTCTCTGCATCTGCAGAGAAATTCGACTTGGTAAATTAGTCTGATGAGGACCGAGGATGCTTCAGGAGGCACAGGATGTTCAGAGCAGCTGTAATGTCCCTTTAAGGGTGGGCAGAGATGGAGAAATCGGCATGCTCAGGTTCTGGAAATTACTACAGTTCTGTAGGGGGAGATTTGGGGAGATGGAGGGGAAGAATTTATTGATCCTTCCCATACAGTTTGCTTGCGGAGACCCAGCTTGCTATCTCTCTAACAGCAGGCTGGTTGACCCCCAGGCCTTTCAGCAGGCCAAGGAAACAGTCAGGAGTTTATTAATGCCCCCACATATTCGGGGGGAAAGACTAGTTTGTAAAGTAAAAGGAAAGCAGGGGGTAGAGGAACCAAAACAACCACCCAGTGAGGGCTGCTTAACTGCTGTTCCGGGCAATGGAGGGGTGAGAACACGGGGGGGACGGGGGGGGGACTGGTTTGATTAGGTGTCCTGAAAGAGAGGCACCCCAGGGAAATGTTTGGTGCTGGAAAGTGCTGCCACATCCCAATGGAAGGACCCCAGGTGGTTTTCAAGGCAAGAGACGTTCAGCAGTCATTGGCCATTGCCTGCCTCCTCATCACAACCCCGCTATTCCTTGGCGGTCTCCCATCCGAATACTGCTCGGCTTCTGAGTTCTGATAGGGCTAGCCTGAGCTAGGAGACCGTTTAGAACCTTTTAAATATCCACATGATATTCTTGTTATGATTTGGGCTGATCCTGCGTTGAGCAGGGGGTTGGACTAGATGGCCTGTATGGCCCCTTCCAACTCTATGATTCTGTGATTCTATGATTCTTGTTGACAAGTGGGTAAAATGCAGTAGGGAACCTTATTCTGTCAGGTGGATCAATAACTGGTTGACAGATCGTACCCAGAGGGTACTTGTTAATGGTTCAGCATCCTCTTGGAGAAGAGTGACAAGTGGAGTACCCCAGGGATCCGTCCTGGGGCCTGTGTTGTTCAACATATTTATAAATGATTTGGATGAGGGATTAGAGGGGATACTTAAATTTGCAGATGATACTAAACTGGGAGGGGTAGCAAACACAACTGCAAGACAGAATCAGAATACAGGATGATCTTGATAGGCTCGAGAAGTGGGCTAAACTGAACAAAATGAAGTTCAATAGAGACAAATGTAAAGTTCTGCATTTAGGTAGGAAAAACCAAATACACCAGTATAAGATGGGGGAATCTTGCCTTGGCAGTAGCATGTGCAAAAAGGATCTAGCAGTCAGCAGTGTGACTCAGTGGCTAAAAAGGCAAATGGGATTTTGGGCTGTATCAAACGGAGTATCGTGTCCAGATCACGGGAGGTGATGGTACCGCTGTACTCTGCTCTGGTTCAGCCTCACTTGGAGTCCTGTGTTCAGTTTTGGGCACCACAGCTGAAGAGGGAGGTAGACAAACTGGAGGGTGTCCAGAGGAGGGCAACAAAGATGGTCAGGGGTTTGGAGGCTGCCGCGTCCCCCCTCTTTCAAAGCTCACTCTTATGAGCAGGCTTTGAATCCTATTAGATAAATAAATGAAATAAAACAAACCAGGCGAGATGACTTTAAATGGGGTTTAGTCAGATTCATGGAGCAGAGATCTGTCAGTGGCTTCTAGCCGGGATTATTGGAGAAAACCTCCATATCTAGAGGTAATAAACTTCTGAAACCCAGTGTTGTAAGTAGGGATGCCACCCACCAAGTAGGACCTGGGGATCCGCTGGAATTACATCTCATCTCCAGGACTATAGACATTAATTCCCCTGGGGAACATGGATACTTTGGAGGGTGGACTCTGTGGCCTTGTATCCCACTGAGGTCCCTGTCTTCCCCAGGCTCCAGCCCCAAATCTTCAGGAGTATCCCAAACTGGGATCTGGCACCCCTACCCATCCCATCCCCTGCTGGTGGCCTCCATGGAAGGGATGGCCTTGACCTCTTTGCCCTGTTTGTTGGCCCTCCAGGCCAGTGTGTGAAATGGGATGATGGCCTAGATCAGGCCTAGATGGACCACTGGCCTAGATGGACCACTGGCCTTGGTCTAACAGAGCTCCTAACTTTTTCGTTCAACCATTCTGCAGGACGATCCCTTAAAACACTATTTTCCTTTGGTTTCTTTGCAGGACTTGGACTGGATGCCAAATTTGGGAAAGCTTCCAAGAAAACCTCGCATTGAGAAGTCTTTTTGGGTGGCTCTCTTCAGCGCCTCAAGCATCACAAACTGTTAACTTTAAATATCTTATTTCTCTGCGACCATTGTCAGAACGGACTCAGGACAAGCGCTTGAGGGAGGATGGGGTGCAGATGTGTGTTTTGTCTCTTGCTTTTTTAAATTCCAAACTATTATATTTTTTTTTAACGTTTTGGGTTGGCTGGGCTGATTACAATCAAGGAGGCGAACTCCCCCCCCCCCAGTGCCCTGCCTACTCCACACCCCCCCTGCAATCAGAGTTGGGGTTGATGGGCAGCTACAAGGGGATGAAATGATTAACAGAATGGGAGGAATGCTTTAAAACAAATAAAACGAGGGGAATGAGAACTGTGCCTCCATTTCTGTTCTCCCCGGTGTATTCTTTTAATCTTTGGTTTTTCTACAGGGGGGGGGGTCCTATTGCCCCATACAGACAGTCCTCCACACATATACACAATTGACTGTATGCACAGGGAGGGACAATGGGCCAATCTCTGTCTCTGCACAATTGTCTGCACCAGGGGTAGTCAACCTGTGGTCCTCCAGATGTCCATGGACTACAATTCCGAGGAGCCCCTGCCAATGCTGGGAATTGTAGTCCATGGACATCTGGAGGGCCGCAGTTTGACTACCCCTAGTCTGCACAGTTCTTCCCCATGATCAGCACCGGTTGGGACGGAACATTTATTTCATTCACCATGAATCTTCCCTCTTGGTGGTCCAAAGGCGGGGCAGCCTTACACCTGAGATAAGCTCATCTTCCAGGCGGCAGGGCCGAGAGCTTTCTTGCAATCCCTGTTGGGGAGGGGCTTCTCCCAGGAGTCCTCAGTTCGGATTGGAGCAGTCCATTACAGGAAAAAACAACCTTCTCCCCTAGGTCTATACGGTAGGAGACTCAGAAAACTTGTTGCTGTCCATCAACAAACCTGCAAGTCGTTCCATCATATCTCTAGTTGCCCTCCCCACACTTTATGGGTGTCCCATTCCCACTGCTGAACAGATCCAGGGCTATCCAGAATCCCAGTCATCCTAAGGGGTGGGAAGAAGTAGACTGCCCCGCCTTCGGATCACTGAGAAGGAAGATTGACATTTAGTTAAACAAATCTATTCTCCAGTGGGACATACAAAAGCAGTGGGCATGGGAGTCTGATAGTAGACCTGAGCTATGCACTGCAGAACCCATTGGCTATCAGGCGGGCAGCCAATCAAGCTGCAGGACACAGTCAAGAGTGCCCATTAGCCTTTAAACCAGGGGTAGTCAAACTGCGGCCCTCCAGATGCCCATGGACTACAATTCCCAGGAGCCCCCTGCCAGCATTCGCTGGCAGGGGGCTCCTGGGAATTGTAGTCCATGGGCATCTGGAGGGCCGCAGTTTGACTACCCCTGCTTTAAACGATAAGGCCCAACTCCTCCCAGGACCCCTTACCACACTTATTATAGTGGTTAGAGATTTACTGTATGTTTCCTTCCAACATATCTGAAGAAGCTTTTCTTGTTAGTGAGCTTCTCTGGCCAGTCTCGGCTCACTCCCAGGTTTGGCTTCTCTGACAGCTGACCTACAGTGTCTATTAAGATACACTTCTTTAGAGGTCTGTCCTTCCCTCCATTTCTTGAACAATTCCTTTTTCTTCCTTAGCTACTCCTGAAGTTCTCTGTTCATCCAAATGGGCTTCCTGAATCCCTGCCATGTTTCCATCTTGCTGAAATAGTCATGGCTTGAGCATGCAATAGCTCATTTAAGGAGAGCTCCCTTCTCTTCCAGCATTGTCCATGGGATGACTCTCATCAAGTCTCATTAAGTTTATTAAAGTCTAACAGATATGTCTGACTATGAACTTCCTTGGCCCCGCATCTCAATAGGAATTTTAGGAGGACAGGGTCACTCCCCCAAAGGGTTCCCACCTCCTTCACCCCTTCTACCGGCTTCTGCCTCTTGGTCAGTATTAACCTAAGTATGGCTGAGCCTTTTCTAGGTTCTCCCACCATTTGATAAATGAAATCTTGGGCTGGCAGGTCAGAAAGTTGCTTGACTCTGGACGGATTGTTTCCCAGTACACATCAAGGAGATTGAAATCACCCATAATTACAAGGTCCCATTGCCCAGATATCAAGGTGCTCAAGGAGAGCAGCACCCACAGCTTCACCTTGGTCGGGCAGTCTGTAGCAGAGGCCAACCACTTTCCCCTCCCTTATCTTCAACCAGATACTTTCCAAAGAAGTGTCACTCTCCTCCTCTAGTATTTCTTGAAGGCAAGCCCTCTCCTCACATACAATGCCACTCTACCTCCTCTTCAACCTTTTCTGTTTGTTTTTTTTTTAGTTCTGATATTCAAATCACTATCCCACTGCCTTCCCCTGCCCCGTGATCTTCTGAGAAATGGTCCATATAATTTGGGCTATATGGGTCAGAAGCCATTTATAGGAACAGTTTGTGGTGTAGGTGTTTTTTGCTCAAAATGACAAAGGAAAAGAAAGCATAGTGCTACACCACTTAACAAACAGTTGCTTTTTAAAGCAGGGAAGGGAATAAATTTTGCAGTGGAGAAGCTGCTCTGGCAAGCTCCAGTGAGGGATACTGTGAACTTTGCAGCTGATGTGCCATGTTGAACATTGGTTGCCCATGAACTGAACATTGAGCCTATTGCTTTGCAGCTATGGAGTAGCTGCCATGGTCGAATTCCATTTCCTCGTGTTGTGGAGGCTACTATCACCCAGAGTCATTGACACGTGGAATCCACCGCTGCAGGAAGTGGTGGGGACAGGCATAGCCAGCTTCTAGAAGGGACTGGATAAACATATGGAACAAAGGTCCATCCGTGGCTATTGGCCACAAGATGGAGATGGAGTCTGGGACAGTGATGCTCTGCATTCTTGATGCTTGGAGGACAACAGTGGGAGGGTTTCTGGACTTCTCGCCCCACTGATGGACGTCCTGATGGCACCTGGATTTAGATCACTGTGTGACTCCAGAGTGTTGGACTGGATGGGCCAAGGGCTTGATCCAAACTAGCTTCTTGTTTGTTGTTATGTCATCTCTTCAGGAGCTGAGTTGATTCTACTGAGTGGCCTGGCTGGGAGGAACTGTGCCTCCTGTAAGGCTGAGCAATACCAAGGAAGGGGCAAAACCCCAACCCAGATGGAGCTGGATACCTAAATGGTTGAGGTTACAAGCATATGTAAAAAAGACTGTGCAAAATGTATCTCTATTAATACAGGTAATTAAACACAAAATGGGCCTTTAGGCCATAGAGGTTACACACTATATTACGTATAATAATAATTAACCAGTGCAGAACAGATTTTTGTGCCCTGTGGGTGAAAGAACTGCTGTATTCAGTATGATTACACCTTCTCTCATTCCCTTTGGGGTGGCTATACAGGCCAGAGTCAGATGTAGCACTCCCAAAATCTAGTGCCACAATATAGATTTTGGAAAGCCCCCACAATATCTTCCATTGCTAACTACCATATAGATTCCTTCGTACAATGCGTTTGTGATATTAAATTGGAACCACTGAAGGAGGCTTTTGTGGCTGAAATATGTATGATCCAATATCAGTGGTTATTGTCCCAATCAATGCTGCTAAGTCTATAGTCTGTTGTTATGTATATTTAAAGTATGCAGCCTAGAGTTTACTGTATTCTCATGTGTACTGAAGAATAAGTGTTGGTTCTTATATGCCGCTTTTCTCTACCCAAAGGAATCTCAAAGCAGCTTACGATCACCTTCCCTTTACCCACAACAGACACCCTGTGAGGGAGGTGAGGCTGAGAGAGCCTTGATATTACTGAAGAAGAAGTGTTGGTTCTTATATGCTGCTTTTCTGTACCCAAATGAATCTCAAAGCAACTTACAATCACCTTCCCTTTTCTCTCCCCACAACAGACACCCTGTGAGGTGGGTGAGGCTGAGAGAGCCCTGATATTCCTGCTTGGTCAGAACAGCTTTATCAGTGCTGTGACGAGCCCAAGGTCACCCAGCTGGCTGCATGTGGGGGAGTGGGGAATCAAACCCAGCTCACCGGATTAAAAGTCCACACTCCTAACCACTTCAACCAAGCTGACTCAGAGGAGGGTGGGACTTCTGTGGCCTCGAGGCCTGTTTAGTTTTTAATGAACTTTTTCAGTGCATTGTATTATTAAAGATATATATATATTGTTAAATCTTTTTGAATGTATGCGCCGTGTACCCTCAACCTTTTAGGTATCCAACCCCATCCCATAAGTCTGTACAAAAACGCCCCTGCATGAGCTGATGTCTGCAACACGGACTTGAGTCAACAGCAAATGGAAGGCCTTTATTTTTCCAAAACGACAGTGTTAATAATCACCAGATGATTGATTCTGCACTGTTTATACAAAGTTGCCCTGACCTGGGTGGCGCATGTCAGATCCTGGAAGTTAAGCAGGGTCAGTCCGGGTTAATACCTGAAAGTCCAGGGTTGATCGGAGAAGCGGGCAAAGCCAAACCACCTGTGTTCGTCTCTTGCCTTTAAAACCCTGTGGGGCTGCTGTAAGTCAGCTGCGACTTGACTGCACCCTACAGTATTGCTGTGTGCCTCTTGGCAGCCAAACAGCTGGGGGGGGGGCAGGGGAAAGGGGAACTCTTTCTGTTTGTGTGCAACAGCCCGGGCTCTGTACTGCCAGAATTCATGAGAAGGGCTCAAACAGCCCTAAACTCTTTGCAGGTGACCAAACCGATCCACAAAAAAGCATCTCCGTTTGCAACCAGCAAACGGAGCGTGAGCCGAAGCGGACGGGCGTTCGAGCATCTCCCTGCCTTCATTCAAACCGCTCTCAAGGGATCCTGGGCTGTGCATAAGCACCCATAATAGCTTGCCTCTTGGTTTATGGTGTGTGTCCGCATCTTCACACTTGCTTGTCCAAGTCTCTTGAGGCAGAGGCAACGGAGGCAGACGGAGTTTGCTTTCAGACGGATTGGCTCTATTGTGCCATGGAAGAAGCACAGCTCAGCTCCCGCTCGCTCCCCGCCGAACTTGGGCCAAGACTGACATTACAGCGCTGTTCCAAAGGCATCCCTTTTTAATTAACTAGCAGCCCTTGAGAACTGCTGGGGGCCTGTTTCTCTGAGCCTCCTCAGGCGCCCTTCCCTGGCGCTGTCACGGGGAGGGGCTTTCGACAGAAGGAGGCCTTCGAAGTCAGAGTGCCAAGCTCTCTGCGGAGCAAACTTTACACATGAAAGCCCGTCTCCACCAGCTGTCGCTACCCGCCTCCATCTGCTCTGTGCCTTTGGCCTCTCGCCCTTCCAGATGGGACCTTGATCTCCCTTCCTCAGTGGCTGTTGTGGGCTGACTTTCCCCTGCATCTCCCCACCCTTCCCTGCTCCTCCCCAGGTTCCAGCTCGTTTTTAAGCTGTCCTGATATCCCTTGGCTTTACCCCCAAAACACCATTCTCCCTCCACAACCCCAATATTCACGCACACAGCTAGGCTTTTCTTTTCCCAAATGACAGAGATATTTTTGAGGAGGAGATTACACTGGGTGGCATTGCTATAATCCTGTCCCCCCCCCCCACACACACACACCAACTCCCGTTTGTATTTCCCTAAAGGTCAGCCAAGGGGAAAATAGCCCCTCCTTTAGCCAAAGTCCTTCGTTATGGAACCCAGCTGCCAAATTTGGGGACCGTTTCCTTGTGGAACCAGCCAGGAAGATCAAAGGAGCGGATTGGTTTGGAAACAAGAAGGGAAGAATGAAAGAGAACCTGGATGTTGGCAGTTTCAGCTGGAGCTTTCCTGGTTTTGGATCCAGCTGGTGCTTCATTAAAAAGAGAGGGAGTGTAGAAGAGTCAGCTCTGGCCAGCTGCTGGCATGACGGTTTTCAAAGGGAGAACAGCCCTTGCATGGTGTTCTGTTCCCGGTGCAACTTGAAATGTGTTTTACCCGACATCTCTAAGTCTGGGACACTTCCAGGACCTTGATTACGAGGGGACCTGTGTTAGTCTGCTTGGAATATGTAAGCTCTGTAAATTTAAGTATGTGTGATGCAACAGCATATGTAGACTACCCTGCAGGAGGACAGCAAGAGAGATCTGTAGTTAGCATGTTTGAGATTAGGAACTTTCAGGTATTTTTCTCCTGATTAGCTCAACTGGAAACTTCCTGCTCCTTTAAGCACACTTCCACCCTGCTTGCCTTCAGATGAAGACATCTGCTAGTCAGTTAGACTGCTGGGACACTCTCTCTCCCCCCTCTCTCTCTTTACAAAGTTGTTTCTCTTCACAATAAACTATTCTTTAAGCAGCCGATGCTTCACTCCTTTAAACTCTGCCTACAAGTCTAAGGTGCTACTGGACTTATTAAAGACTAAAGTTATTTATTAAAGCCTGGCATTTTGTTAGGATTGCCATTGCTGTGCTGGGAAATGCCTGGAGTTTTTGGGGGAGTGGAGCCTGGGAAGGCCAGGGCTTGGGAAGGGAGACCCTCACAAGGGTATAATGCCATAGACGCTGGTCTCCAAAACGTCCTCTGTTATCCAGGAGAACTGATCTCTACACCCTGGAAATCAGTTTTAATTCCAAGAGGTCTTCAGGCTCCATGTGGAGGTTGGCAGCACTGCCTTTCATGCATCCAAGGAGGTGAGCTTTGACTCATGCAACATACTCGTGCTTGAACAGGCAGCCTTTAAGGTGCCGCTGGACTTCTTGTCTTCTTTCGAGAACGAGAAATTCCAGAGTTGGGGGATTTGTCTCTTCTCCTCTGGTCCTCCCTTTAGAAATGAATCCCTGAGCCTAAGGATTCCAGAAAGGGAGCTACATTAGTCCATCGCAGCAGAAATGAACAGGGGCCTCTCCTAGTGCTTGAAAGATAAATTGATTTTTAGTTTGGCTTTCATGGATTAGGGCCCTGCTGCAGTGCGGGTTCTTTTTATCTGGCATTCTGACGCTCTTGTCTTTTCCACCTAACCCTATATGAAAGACTCCCTTTGGTTCATTCGAAGAAGCAGCCTGCGGTCCATGAAAGCTTAGGCTGGAATGTTCTGTGTGTCTTGGAAAGTGCCACAAAGACTCCTGTTGAGACTGAAAACAAAGAAGCATTCTGGAGACAGCAAAAGTTTGTTCGGCATTAGCAACTTTTTTATTTGTTTGATTTCTACTTTTTCCCCTCCCGGTGAGGGAGCCAAAGCAACTAACATGGCTCTTCTTCACTTTAGAAGCAGGCAATGGGGAAACCACTTCATCTCTTGTGCTGAAGACACTATAGGCAGGGGGTCATGGGAATTGTAGTCACAGACATGCGTGATACAGCAGAAAAGAAGGCGAATGCAGTCTTGGACTGTATCAACAGAGGCATCACCTCAAAATCACAAGGTGTCCTAGTCCTGCTGTACACCGCATTGGCCAGACCTCACCTGGAGTCCTGTGTGCAGTTCTGGTGGCCTCCATTCAGCTAGATATCAGGACAAAATTTTTCACAGCCGGCAGAGTTCAGCAGTGGCATGGGCTGCCTAAGGAGGTGGTGAGTCGACCCTTCACTGACAGTCTTTAAGCAACACAGGACGGATCCTTCTCCTGGATGCTTTAGGCTGATCCTGCAATGAGAAGGGTTGGACTAGATGGGCTGGATGGCCCCTTCCAACTCTAGGATTCAAGAAACCAAATAGGAACAATGTCTGAATAGTGCCAGAAGAAAGGACCTCACAGCTACAATGTCCTAGAAGAATTCTTCATAATATTCAAATCGTTCATAGGTAAATGTGAAGTTTTTTCCTTTGGGGCACCAGGCATCATTCCTATTTGGTTTCTTGAGTCCACTGGAAATGTAGAAGTCTGGCGAAACAAAGTTTACCAGATCTTCCTGCGGATTACATACAGTGTGGCATTTAAGACAAGACCTCGCTTATAATAACTTCATGTGCAACTCTCAATGCAGATATGGGCAACACCCCCAATTGACACGAGCCATTCAAAAGGTCATGATCTTGGGAGACCGGCTGCCCATTTAAGTAACAGCAACTGGCATGATTGATCAGCTGTCAGCCAACATGAAGCAGGTGCAGAGGTGCATGGCTTAGTCAGATCTGGTTCCTGGGAAAAAGAGAAAAGATGGGGGAAATGTGATGTCCGCCTGTTTAAACACCTTTGACTAACCATCTGCCGCTTGTGGGTCTTGCCTGTTCAGTAAACAGAGAAGTGTGTTGTAGCTGATGTTAATTTGAGCGGAAACCATTAAAAGCAAATGGTGACTCATTTCCCTGCCGACATTCATCTGACAGTGTCCCAGTGGGGAGGGGTGGGGGACTGAATTAGGCAAGTTGACCTGGGACTGCCAGGGTATTCCTCAAACCTCAGCTTCAAAACACCCACAGAACTGGAAACAGTTCAAATTCTGCACTTTTGCCAGCATTGTGCAAAGCTCCTCTTTGGCCTCGGGGCCTTACAATTTCACAGACTCTTGTTTTGGCCATGTGCTGTTTCCTAGTAAAGAATCCCTACGCTTTACGAGCGACATTATGATGAATGGAGACCACTGTGGGAAAGAAAATCCAGTGCCAGGGATTTTGGATAAGGGCTGCAGGCTGTAACTACCAGCGGAGAGTCCCTGGGGACACATTATCTTTGCCTTTGATTTGCTCAAAGGAAGGATCCCGTGCATGCTGCAATTACCACTTCAGGCTCTGCAAAAGCCCAAATGTCATAACGAATGTGACGCAGCCGTGGACGCTGATTTAACAACCTGCCAGAAGCAACGTATTTGCTGTTCACTCTGCTTCTCAATCCAGAACTGGTCTTTCAAACTCACAGGGAAACGTAGATTCGTGGAAGGTGCAGATCCAGTTGCCTATGTCAATACTCATTAAGCGCAAAAACAACAACACCGAAGCAATTTCCCAAGACAATGAGGCTGCCTCCCCCTGCCTCCGAGGCTGCCTCCGAGCTTCTCCGTGAAGAGTTAGGCAGGACGAGTCTTCAGTAACAGAGAAAAAGACTTGCAGGGAAGAGTTGGAAATGAATCCCTGGGCCTGTCTACTAGAACAAATCCAAAACCAGAGTGTCCAGCTAGGATCTGTGAGACCCAAGTGGGATCCCCACTCTGCCAGGGAAGATTGTTCAACTCAGCCTTACCTCCCTCAACAAGGTTGTTGGTAGGATAAAATGGAGGCGCAACAACATGAAGTGCAGTCAAGCTGCAGTTGATTATTGCAACCCTATAGGGGCGGGTTGGCCAAATTGTGGCTCTCCAGATGTTGTAGAACCATAGAATTAGAAGGGACCACACTGGTTATCCAACCCCCCTGCTCAATGCAGGATCAGCTTAAAGCTTATCCTTAACTAGCTGTCCAGCTGTTACTTGAAGACCACCAGTGTTCACCGTTTCCTTTGGCAGATGATTCCATTGCTGAACTACTTGGACTGTGAAATTTTTCCCCCTGATATCTACCTGGTACTGTTCTACACACAGAGTAAAGCCATTACTGTGTTCCCTGTCCTCTGCTGCCAACAGTCACCTTTCAAACACATCCTCTCTCAGCCTCCTCTTTTCCAGGCTGAATATTCCCAAGCCTTTCCTCACAGGAATTGGTCCATAGGCCCTGGATCATCCTCATCACTCTCCTCTGAACACTCTCCATTTTGTCTGCACCCAGGACTCCATGTGGGGTCAGTCCAATGTGGTATTCAGTGGGACTATGACATCTTGCGATTTTGATGTGATGCCCCTGTTGATACAGCCCAAGACTGAGTTTGCCTTCTTTACCGTCACATCACACTGTCTGCTCATATTTAGCTTACAGTCCAAGAGTACCCCCAAGATCTCGTTCACACACACGGCTACCCATCCAGTCTGCAGGCTTCGCATTTTTATTCATGAAGAACCAGAAGTCTGGCGAAACGAAGTGAACTGGATCTTCATGTGGATTAGTGTGACACTTAAGACAGGACCTCATTAATATCAACTTTCTGAGCATGGTGATTAAAAATCCTTTTACATTTTTAAAAATATTTTTGTTAAAAAAAACCTTAAATGTGTCAGGATTGATTAGACATGGCTCTCTGGCACAGTGAACCTTTCATCTCCCCAAAACAACCTGTGATGTAGGTGGGGATGAGAGAGGTGGGGCTTGGGAGCATGGAACACGCATGGCAGAGCACAGGCAGACCCACCCCTCAGCCAGAAGGCTGGGGAGTTCAGTGCAGCCACAATGGAACAGAGCCAGATGGCCTCCCCACCCACCTGGTGGCCAAGAGGCCAAAGGACCCTGGGATGGCTGTTCCCACCTCCCCAGGTTACTTCCTGCCAACTCTTCCTCATGGCAAGATCCAGGAGCGGCAGGGTGGAGGACAAGGGGGGGGGGGGGCGGGAAAGAGCCTCTGATTGGCCAGCAGTGGGGGAGTGCCATAACCCTATTGGGGGCATGTCCTCCATTGAGGGCCTGTTAGAGGCTCAGCTCATCATCAGAAGGATGGTATGGATTTTATGTTATGATATTTCTAAAAAGGGGTATCTTGTTTGCTAATCAATACTATAAATTTCAACAATGATATTGTATACAAGGACAATATCAGCCAAGGCTCGGTCAACGCTGTGTTTCAAGTGTTCTTAATCAGCGATAGTAAATTCAGCCTTGCAAGCACGCATGCTGCATTATAGTTTGGTCTCTACTTTGGAGCAATTGGAGGCTTTTTGGCTGTGAAGAGCTCTCTGTCGTTTGTATTCTGAAATTGACAATCGTTGACGAAGTACACTTCGAAGCAACAGTGTTACCTGGTAGCTGGTCTGATATTGTACTTTTGTACCAATATCTAATGTTGAAATTCGTAGTACCGATTAGCAAGCAAGATACCGTTTAGAAATGTTCATAATATCGAAGCAAATGCAAGTTGTAGCACTGTTTTGGGAAGTCTATGCACAGTGGTTACGTTGTGTTAGTAATTAGTTATTCCTGTCACCAGCAGTGTTATTTATTTATTTATTTATTTATTTATTTATTTATTGCACTACAGCTACCTGTGATTTCTCTTGCTCCAAAGCAGGGGTAGTCAAACTGCGGCCCTCCAGATGTCCATGGACTACAATTCCCAGAAGCCCCTGCCAGCATTTGCTGGCAGGGGCTTCTGGGAATTGTAGTCCATGGACATCTGGAGGGCCGCAGTTTGACTACCCCTGCTCCAAAGTACACAGGAGGCTGCAAGGTGAGGCCGGGTGGTTACTGAGGACCAGCCCTTTCTCTTCAGCCCTGACTGTAATTACGCTAGCCTCCTAGTGGTCCAGAGTGATGTTTTTTAGACCTCTCAGGGAAGATAACTGAGTTTCTAATGCTTTAGGTGTCCTCTGATGCAGGGGTAGTCAATCTGTGGTCCTCCAGATGTTCATGGACTACAATTCCCATGAGCCCCTGCCAGCGAACGCTGGCAGGGGCTCATGGGAATTGTACTCCATGAACATCTGGAGGGCTACAGGTTGACTACCCCTGCTCTGTTGTATATGCTCCCATCATGACCGGCTTAGCCGTGGCCTGCCTAATAGAAGTGGATGGCTTACCTCGAGAAGCTGAACAGGAGAGGCCGGGCCTGCTGTCAAGATGCCGCAAGCTGGTTGCGCTTCTGAAAAATCACACTTTGGCAGGAAGTCTCGGAGGACCCTTGTCAGCTCTTGGTCGTTCCACAGACACAAGTGGACTCTACTTATGGCTACCGAATCAAACAGATTGTGACGCTTCTGGGTCAGCGGGCCCGTTCAAGGGGAAGGGGCCGCTTGATAGAGAGGCTAAGAAAGGTGAAGCTTTATCTGCTTTCCAACCAATCCATGGAGGAAAGTACTTGGCAGCGTGTTCTCTTCTTCCTTTCATCCTGCCCTGTCTTTGTTGGTCCCTGATGCAGCTTCGTATTCTTAACGCATAAAATTGTTTGGACGCAGGAGGAGTGCGTGTGACAGGGCTGAGCTGGGCAAGGGGAGGCAGGCAGGCACGATCTTGCAGTGGATACTGGGGAAGTCTGAGTTTTTCTATCCAGTGTGGGCAGAAGCAAATGTTTCTTCTTTATTCATGCTTCCAGGGGGGCTGGAGATCTCCCAGAACTACGATTCATAGGAGAGATAAGAGAGAGTACTTCCCCTGAAGGAAATGGTAGATTCTGCTCGGTGGACTCTGTGGCATGATATTCCTGAGTTCCCTCCCCAAATTCTACCCTTCTTAAGTCTCCAACCCCAAATGTCCAAGAATTTCCCATCTGGGAGCCAGCAGCTCTGTGTGGCACAAGGCTGGTTCTCAGTAAAAAGGGAACTCAGTAAAAAGGGAACTTTTACTGAAATCAGTGGAGGGGATTTTGTGGCATTCACAAATGCCACAAAATTCCCATGAGAGAAGGATCCCCAAGCTTTTTGAACCTGCAGGGATATTTGCAATTCTGGCACAGCACTGTGGGCGCAGTAACAAAACGGCTGCCACAGGAGGTGCAGCCAACCATGGAATTATTGTCACAGCTTAACTTCATGAACACAGTGCAGATCCTTGTGACAAAACAACGTTTTAAAAAATCTGTCCAGCCAATCAGAAGCCTTGCTGGGCAAATGCCCTAACTGATTCCACCCACTTCCTAAAAACACTTGGAAGGCAGCAAAGGTATTAGCAGACACCATGGTGCTCACAAGCCCTATGCTGGGGACCCCAAATTACAGAATGGAAATTTGATTTCAAGGAAATCTCACGTTTTTTTTTTAAACCCTCTTTTGTTTGTTAGAAGTGTTGACCATGCTAGATTACTTAAAAGATAGCATGGGAGATGAAGTGGTTGGGAGATGGAGTTTCTCACTCATAACATCATCTAATTCTTCCCATAATTGTTTGGGGACGGTTTGGTCTTCCTGGAACTATTCCAGCCCCATCTAGTGAGGAAAGCCAGTGAAATTCATTCACTGTTGAGAATCCTTCTTAAGACTGTTCTGTGTGTGTGTGCTCTTTTTAAGAGTTACTGGCCCTTTAAACACATTTATTCTTTCTTCCTCAGGCATCGATAAACCAATAACTGTCCCCTTGCACAACATTTCTTGCCACCCTTGTTTCATCCCCAATCTTTCCATTAAGGCCTCCTTTCTTCTCGCGTTTATTTGGGGTGGTGGTGGTTGCTTTTTAATTGGTTTATCGCCACTTGTCATACTAGATAGATCACCCTCCTCTTCTTCTGCCGTGCCCTTTGGCCAATTATCCTTCCGTGCGTACCTGCAGCTAGAAGGAAAACACACCAATAAACGCTCCCCCCCCCATCAGCCTCCAGTCAGTTACCCATTTCTCCTTTTGCAAAAGCGGATTGCCAAGATAACGATGAAGATTAATTTCTCTCCTGTAGAGGGAAGCAGATCAGAATAACTCAGGGGCTTTGACGACGTTTTGTGAGTTCCCCGAGCTCTATGGACAACCAGCTGAATTAGCCGGGGCTTCCAGGAGAAGGAAATAATTTCACACGCCATTAGGACTGTTGGGAAGCAGCAGGATCAACTTTTAATGAATCCAGGATCAAAAGCATCTTCAAGGCAACCAGTTGCGGAAAACAAGAGCCAGCCTCACCAGGGAAGAGAGGACGGCAATGCTTCTAATGAGAAACAAAGAACGGATTCAAAGGCACCGGGGAGCTGATTCCCTACAATTGCATATTTTAAAGTATAATGTCTGCCTCTTTAAGAAACGAACTTTGATTCCCTCCCCTCCCCAACGGTATAGACAGAGCATCACACAAATGGAACGCAATTAATCTCCAGATCTCATTTAGAGGTAATAACAATAAGCCTAAATGTCAACTGAACAAGGCCTGCCCGCTTACATACGTTAGAATGGCAGCCTCCCTGATGCTGCAGGTGATGGCATGGTGTGGAAATTCCACAGCTGGAAATGCACATGCTGAGAGTTTAGCAAGATGCTTTGCTCTCCATTTTCACCAACACGTGGCATAGTCAGTGCTTCATGTGTCACGGAGAGGACAGGGTTGAATGTCATTTGGGGAATTGCCTTGGAGGAATACCATTCCTTACATTAGGAGCCTACCCTCAAGGGGGGAGTATATTAGTCCCACAACTTGTGGCACCATAAATATAAACAAATGGTTATGCTAGTGCAGGGATCCCCAATCTGAGGCCCGCAGGCCGCATACGGCCCCGGACGTCTTTCCGTGCAGCCCTCCAACCTGCTTGTCTGCTGCTATCACCCTCAGGGCATTTTCCCTCAAACCCATTCTTCCTGCCTCAGGAGGCCCCATCTACTGCTGTTCATCCTGTCCCATTAACTTTTTTCAGATGGAACTAATTGATTTGCAAGCCAGTGATAATCTCAGAGACATTTACAGAGAAAATAGTCTGTTTGATTTCTATTCTGGTCCACCTGATACATTTATCAGCCTAAAGACATTTGCTGCAGGCATGTTCACCGTCTTTGGCACCGCATACATCTGTGAACAAACCTTTTCCAAGATGGAAATTGTGGAATTGAAGTGTAGATCAAGGCTTACAGATGAATATTTACGTGACATTTTAAGAGTGTCTGTCACAAACCTTGACTTGGACATCAATGCCTCGGCTAACAGAAAACAGCCACAAAAATCACACTGACTAGGTAAGCATTTGTAGCTAAATAAAAGGATTCCACAGTAAAATATTTTTCCAAATGGATTGCATTAAAATTAACATTTCTTTGTTTACCTTTGAATGTTTACTTTTGATCTAAATAAGTAGGTTAATAATGTTGCTAAATTTTGGGTTAAGATGTGGCCCTCTTTAGACACTGGGCATGCTAATACGGCCCCCATGTGCCAAAAGGTTGGGAACCCCTGATCTAGTGTAAACCTGGAAGATTTGGATACATTTGATCACATGCTTGAAGCAATTCCCAATTTACCAAGCACATAATTAGGAAGCAAAAAGATAAAAACAGCACGGTCAAAGGGCCACAAAATGCTGGAATTAAAATACAGATGTGATGTAGAAAAGTAAAGGTAAAGGTATCCCCTGTGCAAGCACCAAGTCATGTCTGACCCTTGGGGTGACGCCCTCTAGCGTTTTCATGGCAGACTCAATACGGGGTGGTTTGCCAGTGCCTTCCCCAGTCATTACCGTTTACCCCCCAGCAGCAAGCTGGGTACTCATTTTACCGACCTCGGAAGGATGGAAGGCTGAGTCAACCTTGAGCCAGCTGCTGGGATCGAACTCCCAGCCTCATGGGCAGAGCTTTCAGACTGCATGTCTGCTGCCTTACCACTCTGCACCACAAGAGGCTCATAAAAAGTACAGAGACAAATTGCAACAGGGATAACATATATGCCATAGTATTGCTAAAAGCGCAATCCTAAGCAGGCCCCCAACTCTGGTCTATTCAATAAGGTTTACACCCAAGAATGTGTTCTCAGGATTGTACTGTAACACTTGTACTAAGGAATCCCAGATAATGTTCTGAGGCTGGGGAAATGCTGTTAAATGTAGGGGGAGAGCATGCTATGGTCCCGATTCCATCCGATCAAGAGAGGGAACCTTAATTCCATTCTAATTAATGCATGAAAATAGGAGCAACACAATCCTAAATTGCATTGGTGAGGCAGTCTTCTCCATTGTGCTGATTCTGGATAGCTGTGCTGTCCTCTTTGCCCTCAAGCTGGGTTATTTCCCTCCCCCAAATAACCCCCCTGCTCTTGGGAGGATGTGGGAACAACAGAGTCACTTTCTTTGCCCATAGTAGAGAATAAGTTCAGGCTATTTATTTATAATTTAATACATTTTATTATATGCAGCCCATCCTTGCAGAGTGGATTCAGGGCAGTTTAGAACAATTGTTAAAACACCATATAGAATCAAAACATGGTATCGAAACAGTAAAACACTAGAACACCACAATAAAATAGGGTTCCACCCCCCACCAACCGTCACAGTCCAGGTAGCCAATTTGACCATTACAATAGCAAAGTATGTTCCAGGGGGAGGGGGGAAGCATAAAAAATATGGGAGAGGAAAGAAGGGTCATGGCCTCAATCATGTTGGGCAGTAATCTTCAATACGGAGCCTGTGGGAGCCATGATTAGGGTGGCCAGTGTTAGGTTGGGAAAGAACCCGGGGAGGGCAGAGTTCAGAGACAGCAGGGACCTCAGCAGTCTGTGATAAAAAAGTGTTGGTTCTTATATGTCGCTTTTCTCTACCCAAAGGAGTCTCAAAGCAGCTTACACCTTCCCTTTCCTCTCCCCACAACAGACGCCCTGTGAGACGCAGTTGCTCCACTACAGCAAGCTTTGCTCCAGGGAAATGCAGCTCAGTTGTCTGAAGATCAATCGTAATAATGGGAGATCTCCAGGTGCCACCTTGGCAACTGTAGCCATAATTACTGATGTTTTCTATCAGCTCTTTTCTTCTTTCCCAAAGCGAAGGGCCAATCTTGCCTTCTTTCCACTTCATTGGAGAGGGAAGAGCTTCAGGAAGCATAAAGTACCCATTTGGGAAAAGCTCCCTGCATCATAGGAGGGCACTTGGCTTGGAACCTCCCAACATTGTTTTATTGTCTCTTTTCGCCCAATCATGGTAGGTAGTTTGCAACTGGCCATGTGTCCCACAACAGCCATTATTTGATCATGATTACCCTTTTAAACATTCCACATGTTCATCAAGATTAGGAATTTCTGCTGTGAGTTGAGTGTTATTTGCATCTCATGTTAATGGGTATTTTGATTCCGTCTTAAGGGTACACACGTGTAAGTGGAACTGATTTATGGTGACCCTAGAAAGGGACTTTCAAGACAAGTGAGAAGCATAGGTGGCTTGCCATTGCCTTCCTCTACAGAGTCATCTTGGTGGTCTTCCATACACGTACCGATCTTGCTTAGCTTCTGATCTCACCAGTTATGCCTATACCAGACGGCCTTCCTTCTGACTCCACACGGAGGCAGGGAAAGACAAGGGCAATAGAAAGATGGAGCACAATAGCTTGTCAACATATATAAAGTAATAAAAGATATACTGATGCCTCTGGGCACATGAGAAGACTTTTAATTAAGAAATTAAGTATTAAGAGAAAAACAAATAAATGAAATTTAGAAATAGAACTATCTTCTGAAGGTAGCTAAGCTTTGTTTTTGGACACATTGTTATTTACATTACCTTCGGAAACCCAGTTGCAATGATTTCCCAAGGAGAGGTGAATCAAATTGAGCTTCCCATTGTCTACTTTGACTGCTGCACAGATAAAAGTCCTATTAAGTCATTCCAAGTGTACCAGTGGTGGGGTTTTGTTTGGAGTACTTTTTGTTTGTTTTGCTAAAACAAAGATTAGCAAACAGAGGGAAATAATTAAATAACTGCAACTTTTTTTTTTGTACTGTCTTGATCGTCAGGAGCTTATATGAGTTTTTAATTAGTGTTGCATTTTCAATAAGTCTATCTGTACGTGTTACCGATTCTTCTCTGGATAACGGGGAGATAATTACGAGAATCCTGGTTCTTTCCACCCCACCCCCCTTTCCATTCTCTCACTAAAGAAACGGCTGATATATTTAATCATGATGTAGAAATGCTGGCAGCTTTCGAGCAGCCCTGCCTCCCTCTAATTACATTTCTAGGTTTTTAGTAAATTGAAAGGGAAAAACGGAGGAACAAAAAATAATTAAAAACTGAATAGGAAGTGAATATTTTAAAAAGCCGATGCTGTTAAAAATCCGTACACGCATCTGCTTTCAACCACATTAGTTCAGAAACTCAGGGAGACAAAAGGCTTTGGAATTGCCATCTCAAAAGACTTGTTGATGTTCACAAGGTTTGGTGCAGTTTTTTTGGGGTGGGGGGAGATAACACAACGTGTCTGTCATTGTTCAGGTGCTCAGTAAGGATTTAAACCTCAGAACAATGGAAGAATTCAGGTTGTGGCACATGGACATGGTTCACTCCCAAGATGAGTGTCTCTATGTGGGGCTGGTCTCCACTCTTATTACTTAGGGATGTGTCTTCGGACACAGAAGCATTTTTGGAAAATGTGGCATGGATTTAACACCTGTCCCTGAGGACCAAGTCTCTGAGGACCAATGAGGCTGACCTGAGCTAACTCGCCCTGTCATGGACAGAAAGGGTATTTGTCTTTTTTACTTTAATACATCTTCATCCAATGCTGCTCACTTAGTGAGTTTTGTCCTTATACCATTGAGGATTACTTTGTCAGACCAGCTGTCCCCAGTTTTTTTGAGCCTGTTGGCACCTTTGGAATTCCGACACCAGGCAGTGGGCACAACCACAGAATGGCCACAATGGGAGGCAGAGCTGGCAGCAAAATGGGCAACATCTCACATACATAGAAAATCTAAGTGCAAGAGACAGGAGGAGTAAATTTTAAAAAACCAGCAGAAAAGAGTGTTGTGAAAGAAATTCACTGTGGTGGCTGCATCTGCTGAAACAATGCTATTTTAATCTGCACAGCCAATAAGAAGTGCAGCTGGACAGAAGTCCCACTGAAACCAACTAGTGGGTGAGATTGAAGATGTTGGCGGGCACTGTGGCACCATGTTAGGGACCTCTGTGTCAGGCCGTAAGTCCACCAGGGTTAGCTACCTGTTATATCCAACATTAAAAATTCTAGGCTGGATCCAACCAACTTCTCTAACTAGAGAAAAATAGATACCCCATTTGACCCCCCTAAAAGACTTTTCTGGGGATAATGGAATCTGCATGCACAGGAGCTACGTGGGATGGAGGCTGCGGTAAGAAAGACAACTGGGCAAAACTAAGCAAAAAAAAAAAAAAGTGGATCCAACCCATTGCTTTTTATTTGAATGTCTACTAATATGAAATTTTTAGTTAATAATATTGTTTGAAAGTTTGAAAAAAATCAGGGTGGACCTGGACGGACAGGGCCCTGGACAGTGTCCTCCCAGGAGGCTGTTTCCCAAATATAAGAGCGCGAAATAGTGTTAAGGATATCCCGCCCCTCACTTGCATCCCGGGGTGGCTAACAACATTTTAATTATAATACAATAATAACACTATAATTAGTAAAAGAGTTCCTATTAAAATAAAGACAATAGACATTCAGCAGCTGGAAAAACCAGGTTAATATCTTTTGTGGTCCCGAAGTGTAAACAACCGGATACTGGGGAGCATTGTATGATGTTGACACAGAGATGTGTGTGTGTGAGGGCTGTATACAGGAGAAGGCCTGTCAATCTGCTAAAATACAACATGCAGTGGGTGTGCTGGCCTCAGCGAGAGGCCTGGCAGAAGAGCTCCATTTTACAGGCCCTGCGGAACTGCTGGAGTTCGGGCAGGGCCCTGATCTCGCTAGGGAGCTCATTCCACCGGGCCAGGGCAGAAAAGGCCCTGGCCATGGTCGAAGCCAAATGCCAGGGATCACCAGCCTATTGGCACTGGTGTAACATAATGCTTGTCTGGGGGGGGGGGCATACTTTGAGAGGCGGTCCCCTAGATACACTGGACCCAGAACAATGATGAGCCTGTTGGCACTGGCCAGACCGCGGATGCCATAAATGGATGCCAACACCTTAAACTTAATCCAGAATTCAACTGGAAGCCAATGCAGCTCCTGAAGTATTGGTGTCACATGGGTCCTCCAAGGTGACTGTGTGAACGGTATTGGTTCAAACTGTGGCTTCGTAAGTCCTTTTTCAAATTCCAGGTTGGGAATCATCGGTTCACTGTCAGACTCTCCTTCTGCGATGCCCTTTAAGAAATCTGATATGAGGATGCTTCAATAACGGTCTCCCTTTGAATAACCAATGCCAAGGTTACTACTTGGTAACTTAAGGCAGATGCTTTCAGCTTTTGTCTTGTTAAGAACTGCAGGATGGCTTTAATTTCTGATGACAGGTAGCTGACATTTTTTTCTTCTGCGCAATTTCATAAAGGCCTTCCATGTATAGTTGTACATTCTATTAGTCATCTGTCATTTGGATGATAGTATAGTGTCTGTCACTTCCTGACTGTAGCCCCTTCTTTTCAACTGTTCCCTCTCCATCTCCAAGCAGTCAGCTTGAGGCAAGCTGGATCCAGGTGCCATATTGGACTCTGGATCACAGTTTCCAAGATAATAGAAAAGGAAGATCTGGAGCCCACCTCCATTTTGCAGTCAACACCTGGAATCTTCACTGGAATGATGATCATTTGTCCTGAGCACAACTGCACATCCAACAAAACCTTATGTGTTCCCAGCTCTCCATTTGGCCTCCCCTGTCCCTTCAACTGTACTTCTGCATGGTTCTTCCTGGCCCTGCAAACCTGCTCAGTATGTCCCCACTTCTTGCAGGCACTGCACGATAGGTGCTTGAAACGGCACATACTTCTTGCATACTGCCCCCTGCAACTTGTGCACTCCTCCATGGACTCAGCTGGCATTTTCCAAACTTCCACTGGTGGAGTGTGAGTCTGTGCGCTCTGCACCTGCAAATGATGGATCTAGCCACCCTGAGCATCTGCCAGATCCCCTTTGTGGGTTCCGTGCTCATCTAACTGCTTGGGTACTTGCCTCCACCGCCTTGGCTGCCAACACTTCGTCATGGACGGATTGGAAAGTGTCACGCCTTCACCTGCTGCACCTCCTGGTGAGCTGCAAGAGGGCACTTTAGAGGCCATAGCTCACCCAGGGGCACTGACCAAGCCAAGCACACACCCAATACTGCCTGCAGGATCACATCAAGGATCATAGAGTTGGACGGTATCCCCAGAGTCATCTATTCCAACCTCCTGCAGAATGCAGGAAATTCACAACCTAGTTCTCTAGATCAACGGTCTGCGATCTTTTTCAAGTTGTGGTCCACTGCCAAGGGGTGGGGGGAGTGGGCAACCCGGGGCCCCACGCATGTGCAGCAGCCCCGCACAGACGCACATGTGCATCTGCGCCTCGCAGGGGTGCAAAAGTGCATGTGTGAGTTTTGTGCATGCGCAGGACTGCCACGCGTGCGCAGTAGCTCTGCACATGCGTGCATGCGCAAAACTGCTGAGTGTGCAATGCAGCTGCCTCAGCACAGGCTGGATATGGGTCCTCCAAGATGATCTCATGAGAACCCTAGCAGCTGGGGGTCAAAGACAAGGGAAGGCCCATAGAGCAAGTTTCAGAAATCAAGCCCATTGCATGGATCACTGTAGCCAAATGTTCCAGGGACAGGTAAGGCACTAATAGCCTAACCTGGCCAAAAGGAAAAATACCTGGGCTACTCTGGTGATCTGCACCTCCATTGATAAGGAGGCATTGAAGATCATCCCCAAGTTCCTGGCAGCGGGCAGTGACAAACTGTACCCCATTCAGGCATGGGAGGCGTACTTCCTGGTCCCACCTCCTTCTGCCCAGCTACAGGACCTCAGTGTTGGAGGGGTTGAGTTTCAGACACCGCTTCCAAAAAACTGGCAAGTGTGTGTGTGTGTGGGGAGGAGTCAAGCCATCTGTCCATCAGATCGAGCTGGGTGTCATCCTCAGATTGGTGATAGCCCAGCCCAAAACTCCAGGCCACCTGTGCCAGAGGGCACATATAGATGTTAAAAGTGTAGAGTACCTCCCCCTGCTGCACCGCACAGCAGAGTGCAATGGGGCAGGACAGCTGTTCCCCCACTCCCATCTTGACTCTAACTAGCCTTTCTTGGCAACTCTTTTGCAGTTCCATCATTCTCCAATGTCATTGTTCTTATCATGTTAATGTTATTATTGTTATAATGTTATTGTTGTTATCACCTGTTGTTACCAACCTGTATCTTTTTCTTGTTTCCTGTAAACCGCCCTGAGCCTTTGGGGAGGGCGGTGTATAAATATAACAAATAAAATAAAAACTAGACTTGAGGAAGTCTGTTTTAACGCCTGTGAAGAAGCACGCCTGCACCCAAAAGCTCCCACACAGAATTAAACTTCGCTGGTCTTAAAGGAGCCACTGGACTCAGACTTTGTCCTCCTTGAAGCATAGTTTGAAGCACAGATTTTATTCCTGGACTTTCTTCTCCCTCTCCAAGTAACTGACTGAGAACGTTCCACCAACTTGCAGGTAACAAAAAAACGATCCGTATATACAAGAGTATAAAATTTACCCAAACGGAGACTTAAAAGCACACCCAACATCTATCCCAGCCCTGCCCGGCTTGGGTCTCCTGCCATCATCAAAATCTAACGCGCTCCCCGCGTTCTCCACTCCCACCATCGTGGGACAGTCTACATTTTCGTTTTCCTGGGAGAACGTCAATTTAATTAAGGCATTCCTAATGTTTTTGAACGCAGCCTCAACGCCCGTCCCCCGGCCCGCCTGCCTGCTGCAATTCGCAGCTCCAACAAGGCGACGCGTTCCGGCCTCTTTTCCCGCCTTTCCTGCCTGTCGCGACGGCGTTTAGCGTTATGACGCATGCGCAGTCGTTCCGACGTCACGGAGAGTCCCGGATGTGTCAGGTCAGGGCGCTATGAGACGACCACAAGGGGATGGCCGTGGCCACTGCGTATCTCTCTCAGGTGAGCCGGAAGGGCCGGTGGATGTCGTTCGCGGCTTCGCAGGGGTGAAGGGAGACACACACAACGCCAGCGGGAGACCAGTTGCAAAATAATCAGCCAGGAGCCCTGACGCAGGGAGAAGGGGGCGGGGCAGAGGGAAGAAGCCTCGGGACGGGTGTGCGCATGTGTCGGTTTCGCGGCTCAAGGCTAAAGCGCATGCGCCTTCAGCCGAGGGCTGTTTGGCACTGCGCAGGCGCCCCGTATTGGAGGTCGTGTGTAAGGGTGGGAGGGACGGGTGAAGTCCGGGGCACGCATGCGATACAAAAAAGTTTTCTTGCATGCTCACCGTGTGCGCCTGCGTACAGGGGAGTATTAACTGCCACATCCTGCAGCTTCCTGGCTTTTTCCTCAACCTCCCTCCCCTTTCCTGTTGCGCTTGCGCATAATGTTGCTGCAGGGGCCTTGCGGAATAATGATCCTGTGCAGCTGCGCGAGGGGGAAAGCGACTCGGAGAGGGAGACATGCTGCCAAATAGTGAGCTGTGAGTGCAGTGGCTGCTTTGCACAAGGGGACAGGAAGAGGAGGAGGGGACCAGGCATGGTGGTGGATTAGGGAGGGGCATTTCTTTTTAAAAAATCATCTCCACACAGTGCACCTGCCTGGGTACCCAGCTTACTCTCCCCCTATCCCGATAGAGAATAAAGTGGCAGAAGTTACTTGTTGAGGCCAACAGGTAAGAATTATTCCCCCCTCCCACATACACACTCACACACTGCTTCCTTCTTGGAAGGTGATGAAAGTGGGTGGGAGAAATAGGCCTGTGTTCCCTGTGGTAATAGTGGAATTGTGGGCTTCTTGCCTCTCACCTTTAAAGCATACCTGTGTCTAACAGAACTGGTGGACAGAGGGTTGAGTTTGGGTCTGAGAGACATGCTGTAATTGGGAGGATGGCTGGGCACCTCTTGGGCTAGAAGCACTGTTTTGGCCTCTGTTTCTGCCATTTGTATACTTGCAGCCACTGTGGTTTGTCATGATACACATACAGGCCAGAGGGGGGGGGGGTGAAGGAATGGCTGAGCCTGATGATGGAGACTGAGAATGGGCTAAAGTGTATTTGAACCCCTATGGCTCTAAAACTTTCTCCCTAACCCGTTTTATTATGCCAATTGTGGAATGGAATATATATTCCTTTGAATTCACATTGGAACACCTAAAGCATTTGAAATGAGCATGGTTAGGAATGTAACTAGTCTAGAAATAGAAACCCAGTTCCTTTCTCCTTGTCTTTTCAGTCAATGTTTCTGTAAAGATTGTGAAATGTCAAAATCATTACCTGTGATGAGGGAACTGAGTGGGATGCCCTAAATTTGGTTGTGAGACTGAGGAAAAAGTAAAGGAGTCTGTTGCTCTTCCATTTGCTCAGCAGTAGTCCATCCTGATGAATGTGGAGTTACTTGATTGGGGTTGTTACATAGGAAGGAGAGTTTTTTCCTTGGGTGTCGCATCTCTGGCTGTGATGGAAAAAGGTGTACCTAGTGAATCTCTATTTTGCTATACAACTATTTGAAGGCATTGAGGCCTCTTCTGTGTCAAATCTGGTAATGGTAATATCTTCAGATATGGGAAGAGATCACTCTTGTAACTGATGTAATTGTTAATGTATATTTCTAGGTTATTGTTCGGTAGTATGTGTTTGGATTAACCATATCACTGAGTTGTAGGGCACAAAGACTGGGAAAAATAGAGCTTGGATCTAAGAGAAGAGGCTTTATCAGGCTTCTTAACCCATCTCATCCATAGAGGTTTAGATGTGCAACTTTTTAAAACCAATGAATTACTATTCAGAGTATAATGCACTTAACAGAATGCTCTGAAAACACGCATAGTTATCTATGACTGGCTGTCAAAACAAAATGGTGTTTCACTTCCCAGGTCTATTGAGTCTTGAACTGAAGTATGCATGGTGAGTGAGGGAGAGAACTTTTAGGGGAGTGAAGCCTTTCTGTATACTCTTGCTGTGACTAAGCTTAACAACTGTCGGAAAAGAGGCCAGTGGTTTAAGGCAGGGGTAGTCAACCTGTGGTCCTCCAGATGTCCACGGACTACGATTTCCATTTCCGGCCAGCATTTTCTGGCAGGGGCTCATGGGAATTGTAGTCCATGGACATCTGGAGGACCACAGGTTGACTACCCCTGGTTTAAGGGACTCAGCGTTAATGAACATTTTCAGTATTGGAAGTTGATGGGGAAGTGCCAGAATTAGGAAAGAAGGATGGGGTGGCAATGAGAGGATGGTGGGTTAGCATCAGTTGTTTTACTGAGCTGTGAGAAAACTTCTGGCTGACTCTCCACAATAGTCAGTGGGTACTAGTAACAGCAAAGCATGGAAGGGTGAAGGAGGTTGTCACAGATTAAAAAGCAGACTTGTAAATAGCTTCTCACTTGGTTCCACGTGGCAAACGATCCGCATAGAAGTTTTTATCTCGTTTTTATAGCTAAAAGAGCAACCAGACTTCAGGGTCGGGAATTTTCTTTTGAGGAAAATGGGGGTACCTTTCAATGAGGCTTTAATTTGGGGTTACAGATTGTATAGTCCCTGAGATTATTTGTTTGAATGGTCCTAAGCAGGGGTAGTCAAACTGCAGCCCTCCAGATGTCCATGGACTACAATTCCCATGAGCCCCTGCCAGAAAATGCTGGCAGGGGTTCGTGGAAATTGTAGTCTGTGGACATCTGGAGGACCACAGGTTGACTACCTCTGATCCTAAGTGTAACACAGCAAATGAAAGCTGCCTGGTTTGGTGGAGATCTCTCATCCTTTCCCAGAACCATGTGACAGTGAGAATTAAAACAGGCATGTTATGTCTCTACTGCCTCTTGTGAAGCTGTACCATAGATGGGGTTCCAAAGTGTGAATTCTCTGGGTTGGGAGATACCTGGTGATTTGGGGAGACCGGGGGAGGGGAGAATCTCAGCAAGATATAATGCCATAGAGTCCACTTACCAAAGCAGCCATTTTCTTCAGGGGAAATAATTTATGGTCATCTGGAGATCAATTGTAATAGCAGAAGTTCTCCAGGTGCTCCCTGGGGCTTGGCAAACTTATATAGGGGTCCAAAGAAGCTTATATCACCTTTCCTCCATTTCATCATCACAAAAATTTCAAGGTAGGTTAGGCTGGCAGTGTGGGAATGACCAAAGTTCACCCAGCAAGCTTCTGTGGAAGAGTAGGGATTTGAACCTGGTTTTCCAAAATCCTGCTCTGACACTCTAATTACTATATCATACTGGCAGATTCAGTTCCTCAAAGAATGAAGCTAAGAGACTCAAAATTGGCCACCAGCTGCAGGATAATTTGGAGAGTTTGAGGGTCAAAATTGAAAGGAATGGGAAAATACTGGCCCAGGTGAGATAAACCACAACCACATCCTGCTGTTTACTATGGAAGCAAAGAGTCTCTGTTTTGGCAGACCTCACCTCCTAGAGGTGCGTTGTGCTTTTCCTTCCCCTTTCCTCTCATAGCTGGAATAAAAATAGTGAATACCACTGTCCAACGTGCATGTACCTCTTGTGTATATTGCAAATGCATTTTGGAGTGGTGCTCAGTGCAGACAGAGATTGAACTAATTGCATGTGAATATAAGTATTAGCAGGATGGGCTGATCAGAAAGTGTGGTGATTATCATAGCTTAACACCAGAATAAAAGCAACACACCTTTTTGTGTATGACCTCTGTCATCTCCATATGAGGCTACACCGTTTGTGAACTTGTCTTCTGTAGCCTAGGACAATATTATTCTTTCTTTGTGGCTCAAATGCACAAGTCATCCCCTGTATGTGCTGGTGCTCATCTGATGGGCCACAATTGTCTTGGCATTGCAAGCTTCACCTTTTCTGCTACTCGGCTTTCAGATTGTCACCTGTAAATAGCCTTGGGCTTCATCAGTGACATATGCTTATGCTCCCTGATTTTAACCTGCAGCAGTTTATCACTTGACTATTCAGCTGAGAACCAAATAGTTTCCTGCTTCCAGGTTTGCTTTTTCTTTTGAACCAGTTTGACCCAGGAATGCCCTAGCCAGTGGAACTCACTCTGCTGCTCACAGAGCTGCATGCACAGTTGCGATCAACCAAAAAGATCACATTTACTTCCATCCCTGGCATGAGGGCTGCAGCTCAGGGAAGCTTACATTTTACCTCTGGAGACCCTTTCAAGGTAGGAACCATCTGCCAACCATAAGCATCACTAGGCCTTCTGGAAACATGAGACCAGATGCTACATTGGGGAACAGGCTCAGAGAGCCACTATCAGTGCCCTGGGCCTAGCCTGTGAGAAAAACCAGTGTTGCATTTTGTTTTCGAAAACTTGTGGGGAAGTTTTCTTCTAAAACACGTGGAGCAGGCTTTCTCAAACAGGGTTTTGTGAAACCCTGGGATTCCTCGTTAACCTCGTTTATCAGGTGATATGACCATATGTGGTCATGTTGACCCACTCCTCTTCCAAAATGGCCAGTGATGGGCAAGGGGTGCATGAAAAGGCTAGGCATGTACAAAGCTATGTTTCCTAACCATATTCTGCATGATCGTGCCACTTCGGGGGTTTCTCAAAGCCTGAAGAATGTTTCAGGGGGTTCTCAGTGCTGGTATAGGGGAAATTGGACATGGTAGTTTCATTCTGCAGTGTGTGTGTGTGTGTGTGTGTGTGGTGGTGGGGGGATGTTGTCAGCTCAGACCTCTTACAGTCCCAAAGTTACATAGAATTCCTTTGTAGTTCTCTTGGGTCTGACTTTCCATGTTCAAGTTCCTAGATGGAAAGTGACTGAGATATGTGTGTGATAGATATATGGTAGAAATAATCTGAATATTGAGTTTGTGATCTCATTAGCTGCTTAATTGTTCACTTGTAATACAGCCAATGAATTGTGCACTTGAGGATATGATGTGACATTGAGCAGCATGTGGCCCTCTGTGGAATTTTTATGCATCCTTGAGGTGGTTTTCAGAATTTTGGCACTGAGATTTCATGTAATGGGATTTTGGGTGTTATGAAAATATATAAAGGTGACAGATGACAGATGTTAAAGGGTAAGAAAGGTGGAGGCAAGTTTAGAAGCCTGAAAGTACACTTTTAACTCTGAGTTTTTCTCTCCCAAGATTTTTCTCCTTGCACCCCAAAGGACAATCTGTATCTAGAGTATATCGGTTCTAGTGGAGGAACGCTGTAGAATTGAGACTTCTTAAATATATCATGTTATCTTTGTGAATTTAAAAGCACAGGAAGAGGCCCACTGTTTCAGACCAGTGGTTCATCTAGTCCAGCGTTCTCTTTCACGCAGGGCAAATAACTCACAAGATGTTCTGTATTAGTCCTGCACTGAAGCCCCACTAGAGCCTCTTCTGGCGCAGGGTGGTAAGGCAGCAGAAATGCTGTCTGAAGCTGTCTGCCCATGAGGCTGGGAGTTCAATCCCAGCAGCCAGCTCAGGGTTGACTCAGCCTTCCATCTTTCCAAGGTCGGTAAAATGAGTACCCAGCTTGCTGGGGGGTAAACGGTAATGACTGGGGAAGGCACTGGCAAACCACCCCGTATTGAGTCTGCCATGAAAACGCTAGAGGGTGTCACCCCAAGGGTCAGACATGACTCGGTGCTTGCACAGGAGATACCTTTACCTTTAAAGCCCCACTGGTTATTGCTTCCCTGCTCTTTATCTCCCACCCAGCACCTGTAGCCATGTCACTGCATACTTTTCTTCTGCTGCACACTCTTGGCTCTTCTGTCTTCTACATCTCGGCCAGGCTTTCTCAACCAGGGTTTCCTGAAACCCTGGGGTTTCTGGACAGCCCTGGAAGGGTTTCCCGAATTGGTGAGAATTAATTAATTTTTATATATTTATCGAGTGATATGACCATATATGGTCATGTTGACCTGCCTTTCCCAATAGGCAATGATGGGCCGGGAGGAGGTGGGAAGGGGAGGGGCCCCAGGTGGATGCTTCCTAACCATATTCCTCACGATTGTGCCTTTTCTGGGGTTTCTCAGTAAATGAGGTGCATGGTCAGGGACAGCCTTGCTGTGTAATTCCTGCTTTGGAAAGGCCTAAACTTTGAATGTTTATGTAGCTCTGTTCCAGAGGCAGCATACAAAACTCTGCACATCACTGTTTGTGGAGGGGATGTGAAGTGTAGAAGAACACTGCCAGAGGCAAGGGTCAGGTAAACCTCAGCCTGTTTGTCATATACATAAATACATAGTAATAATTGTATAATTGTATACATAATAACTGGTGTTTATATAGCTTCTTTATAGTGTTCTGAGCACATATACACATGTAATCCTTAACCACACCCTAAGGCTTGCCTGTCTTATCATGTCCATGTGATACATAGTCACAGACTTGGAGCATATATTGAGGGCACATAATAGCATGGTTTAGCTTCGTAAATGCCTGAATGGGACAGTGCCTGGGAGCCCAAGATAAGTTACTTGAAATGTAGAGAAGTGAGGCAGTAAATTGAATGTTAAGCTATTATCTCTTGAGATAGGGCTTTGACAAACTAGCATCATCTTTAGGAGCCACCCCAAATATTTAGAAGCCGGCCTTATTTTTCAGCCTTCGGTGTTCTATATTGTGACTACACTTTTGAACTATTGCTCCCACAAAATCTAACCTTGAACTCTTCAGAGCTGCTTGTCCTTTTTTAAAATATAAGAAAAGTTTTGTATAAAGAAATTGGTGGTTACTCTGGGTGTCAAATTCTGTCCTTCACCTAAATAAACTTTGTACTGAGAATCCTCAAGAGGTGCTTGAAGTAAGTGACTGGTGAAAATACTAGGTGTCCCAATTAAATTGCTTAACTTCATGGCACCCTGGTGACTGGGATTAGTTGAGCCCTGCTGTAGAGCACGATGGCAACTAACTCATATTTTGGGGATTCCAAAGATGTCCATGCAGAGCAAAGCAACCCAGCTGTGCCACTGGGAATGGACTGAATGTCTTTTATTCAGTAAATTCATTGTTGTTGGTTCTCAGCCACTTCTGGTGAATTTTCAGTGGCAGCTGTTTGCCAAGTGGAGTAAATTTGTTGATACTAGTTTTGCACAATACACTTGTCCAATAATATGGCAAGCCTGGACAGAAATCCAGTGAAATCATTGATGCAGAAGCTGCCTAACAGAGTACAGCAAAATGTATTCATGTTCCGTTTGAGAACACTGGCTACCTGGGCTGTCTGTCTTGTACTTGTTTCATCCTGGCTAGACAGCAGTTTACCAAGACTGTGTGCTCAGAGTTCCGACTCTCCTTTTGCTCGGTATTTAGATGCTTCTAGTCTTTAGATATTTCTAGCCAGCTTGTTATAGTGGTTAAAAGTGCTGAATTCTAATCTGGTTTGATTCCCTGCTCCTCCTCCACATGCACCCAGCTGGGTGTCCTTGGGCTCACCACAGCACTAATAAAGCTGTTCTGACCAAGCAGGAATATCAGGGCTCTCTGTTGTGGGGAGAGGAAAGGGAAGGTGATTATAAGCCCCTAGGAAACTCGTTCGGGTAGAGAAAAGCGGCATATAAGAACCAACCCTTCTTCCTCTTCTAAAGAGTGTGTGCTAGCTTGATTTCAGAAGTTTTGCAACTTGTCTGAGGCGAATCCAGCACGCACCCCTTGATTGTTTGGGCGTATGGCTTTCTCTCTTTTAAGGACGAGCTAGTTCCTGCCATGTTGCCCAACATAAAATGAGTTTAATGTTCTGAATGCTTGCTTTCTAAACTCAAGCCAAATCCCCACCAGCGCTTGGCAATGGCACTGCTGTAAATAACTGCCTCACATCTTTAAGTTGGCCCTCCCCAGTTCCACTCCTTACTGCTCCAATATAGAAAGTAATAAAAGCCCATTTAGTTATCTCTTAATTGTGGTGATAATCCACAACGAGAACTGTGATAATATTTCTTCCCTGGGAAGCCAAAGTGGATTGTCCCCTGGTAAGTACCAGATAGCAGTCAGCCGGAACAAATGCTGTTTAATTTAGATTAATTTATTCAACTGTGAGGGCTTAAGCTCAGGTAATAGCACTTAAAATAAAACCCAGACAATAAAATAAAGTCACCTCTCATCTAGCCAGCTATAATCTCCTTGCTGCCCTTCCTTCCTGCTTTATTTTTCTTTCCTCCAGTCAATTTAGAAAGCCTCTCTTAAATTCATCTTTTCCCCGTTGTATATCTATTTAAAACATAAAACATAAGCCTGCAAATATAACAATCCACACAATCAATAAAAATTAAAACAATATCCAATGATCATAGAATCATAGAGTTGGAAGGGGCCATACAGGCTATCTAGTCCAACCCCCTGCTCAACGCAGGATCAGCCCTACCCATCCTAAAGCATACTTATTATTTATACTTATTATTTATACTTATTATTTATACTTATTATTTATACTTATTATTTATACTTATTATTTATACTTATTATTTATACTTATTATTTATACTTATTATTTATAGTTATATCATACTTATTATGATACTTATTATTCCATATAAACCCATCCTTTCTCTCCATGATGATTCAAAGCAGCTACCATTGTTCTCTTGTCCATTTTATCCTTACAACAAACCTGTGAGGTAAATTAGGCTGAGAATGGGTGACTGGCCGAATTTGATGGATTTCCATGGATTTTCCATGGATATTTGCACCTGAGTCTTCCAGATTCTAGTCCAGGGATTCCCAACCAGGGGTCTGTGGACCCCTGGGGAGCTCTGAAGAGGTATGTGAGGTGTCTGGTATATCTTCTCAGCTCAACTCCTCTTTCTGGCCTACATGAGGCAGAGCTGCCGTAGTAGTAAAGGCGGGGGAGGGAGGAAAAAAACGGCTAAGAAAGTGATGTCACTTAGGGGTGTGTGCCAGGTGACATCACTTCCGGGGCTCCTCAAAGTCTGAAGAATTATTTCAGGGGCTCCTCTATGGTTAAAAGGTTGAAATAGACCGTACTAGTCCAACACTGTAGACCGAGGGTGGCTAAACTTAATGTAAGAGCTACATAGTCCAGGCTTCAGATTAGGGGTGAGCGTTTCGTTGCATTTAGGCCACCTTGGCGATCACCGAAGCCTGAGGTGGCCAGCACCGTGGAGCGGAGGGGCAGTGCACCAGCTGGTGGCCGCACACAGGCACAGAGTTTTGCACCTGCATGCGGGCACCGGCTAGTGTGCTTCCAGCACCCCTCTGCGGCACAGCGCTGGCTGCCTTGGGCTTCAGTGATCACTGAGGTGGCCGAAACGCACTGAAGCGCTCTCCCCTACTTTGAGAGCCGCTATTACATGTGTGTTTTTATCATCAAATGCACATTTGGTAGCAAACGTTTAATGTAAATATTAAGAAAAACAGGTGGCAAAGTTGGGGAGGGTGGCGAAGTTGGGGGTGTCTGTTAAAAATGTACAGACAGTTCTGCGGGACACCCAAATTTCCGTATTTTTCTGGGGGTGACATTGGCTGCAGTGATGGAATATTTTGGCAGAAATAAAAGGCTGAGCAGGAATTGAGATGTAGAAATGTAAATTATGGATTTTAGCAAACGCTCTGAGCTTCATGAAACACTTGGCACATTAATCTGAAATCTTCGAAGACTGACCTTTAACTTTGTTTCCCCCCTCGCTACTGAATTAGGGGTTTTATCTTATCAGCTTTGTAATGGTCTGCATCTGGTCTGAGTTCTGTTTTTCTGAATTTCTGCAAGGGCCTGGCAGATGGCTGATTCCCCCCCCCCCCCCCCAATCTTAGAGCACTGCTTGTGCTCTAAGTCAAGAATCACAAAATGAATGTAACAGGTTGGGTTGCCAGCCTCTAGGTAGGACCTAGCGCAGCGCTAACTAGCAAGTGAGCAGGAGTTGCAGGTGGCAGTTGGACCTCCCAAAAAGCCCTGGGCCCTTGCAGCTCACCCATGGTTACACCAGCCTTTACCCAGAGGCTTCAAAGAAGCAGGCCTGCTCTGCTCTCTGCACTGGATGTGACTGCCTGTTCCCAAGGCTGCTCATTTTCTAAAAAGAGATTTGAGCAAGATCAAGGCAAATCTCCCCATTGGGTGTATGCCTTTTAATGTTATCTAGTAAATAAACACATAGGTGGAACTTTGATTAAAAGTGAGCAGGCAACCTTTAAAAGCATATATCTGATGATGTCATTTGCCTTTAATTTGCTCTGATGGGGTAGGGAGATGCTACCAAGCACTGGCTCCCCAAAAAGTTGCCACACATCCAAGATGTGCTGGGGAGCAGTTGGTATTACTAGCATCCCTGTATTGAAGAGCCAAAGGCTGATATATATGCTATATTATTCTATAGAGCAGCGGTCCCCAACCTTTCTGAGGTCAGGGACTGCCTCCGGGGGTGAGGGGAGAGCCGACGGCCCGGGTGCCGCGCAAACGCACACACGCTGTTGCCGTGCATGCGCGTTTTGGCCACCAGGAGTGCTAACGTGCATGCGTGGCATCTGCGCACGTGCGCATTTGTGTCGATGCCGTGCCGGCGGCCGCGCCTGCCTCTTCCCTTCCTTCTCGCTGTGGGGGAGGGGAGGCAGGCACGGTTGCCAGCGGCCTGTTACTGGGCCGCGGACCGGGGGTTGATGACCCGCGCTATAGAGGTTGAATTTCATAATTTGGATATTCATGACATTTACATTCAAGGGACAACCACTGAAGAAAATTTCCATTTGAAAATGGGACGTATCTGGAAACCGTTCTAGTTGGATCCTATATGTGATGTTTGAGTGAGCTGGTGCATGCTAGCTCAGGCTGCTGCCAGCCTCTGGCACCTCGATTGGCAGCCAGGTGCACACACTTCCGGCCAGGTGCACACACTTCCAATCCCGGTTTCTCCCGCTTGCAGAGACACAGGCAGCACAAACAATATGCATGGGCACGTTCCCTCTTTTCTTCAAGGCAGACAGAAGAAGAGTTGGCTCCTATGTGCCGCTTTTCTCTGCCCAAAGGAGTCTCAAAGCGGCTTACAAAGGAGTTGCAAAGCAGGGAATCAAGCCCAGCTCGCCAGATTAGAAGTTGGCGCTCCTAATTATTACACAAAACGGAGACACAGGAAGCCTATTCCTCAGGGGCTGCAAATAGCACACAGTTGAAGCTGAAGACACAAAATTTATTTATTTATTTAATTATATTTAATATATTTACTTATTTTATTTATTATAATTATTTCATTATATTTCATTATATTTCTATACCGCCCTCCCCTGAGGCTTTAAAGCAAGTTAGAACAAAGGGAAGAAAGGAAGGCACAGGGCACAGCTGCAACATAGCGCAAGCCAAAAGAGGCAAATGCTTTCCTGCACAAAGAAGACCTAAAGATGGACCCCTACTTCACCTTGAAAGCTATTCCTCAGTAGGAGAACAGCTACGGAAAATGACTGCAGAGGAGCAGTGGTGGATTGCAATATTGTGTGTGTATGTGTGTGGAGGGGTGGTACAGGAAGAAGGATTTGCTGTTCTGAGCAGAACTCCAAGATGGGTGCATACTGGAAGAAGAGGTCCTTCAGGTATGGAGTTTCTAGGCCAGGGGTAGTCAAACTGTGGCCCTCCAGATGTCCATGGACTACAATTCCCAGGAGCCCTTGCCAGCATTGACTACCCTTGTTCTCGGCTATGAAGGGTTTTAAAATTAAACCCCACTTTAAATCTTACCCCAAAAGAAATAGCAGTGAATTGTCTAAATTGTCTAAATTCTGCAAAGTGGTTTAGCCTTGTGTTTATTTTTTGCTTGCATTTATATAATTTTTGGCTAAACATCCAAAAGAAATTCTCACATTTAGAGTGGTTCCTCAGTGGAACAGATTTCCTCGAGAGGTGGTGGGTTCTTCTTTGGAAATTTTTAAGCAGAGGCTAGATAGTCATCTGACAGAAATGCTGATTTTGTGAATTTAGGCAGATTGTGAGCAGGTGGGCAGGAAGGGATGTGCCAGTCTTTGTCTCTTGTGGCCCTCCCTTGCACACCCAGGGAACTTCTGATTGCCACTGTGGGATGGTGGGTGAATTTCTTCCAGGCCAGGCTGGATTCTGGAGATTTTTGGTGGAGGGATCAGTTGGTTATGATATTGGGGTCACTGTGGTTAGGCAGGTAGTTATGAATTTTCTGCACTCTGCAGGGGGTTGGACCAGATGACTTTGGAGGTCCCTTCCAACTCTCTGCATCTATGATTCTAACCGCCCCTCCCGGATACCGGCTTGGGGCAGTTTACAACATAGCACTACATTAAAACATTCATCAATGAACAGGTAAAACAATTAATAATTGAAAGTTATAAAATGCATAGGATTCTGAGAGTACTCATAAAGCTTACTTGCAGATGTTGCATTGTTTGTGTTGAAATATATGTGCGGACACAGGTGAAACCTATCCTCGCCAGGGCAGTCATCTTCTGGGCGATACTTTGGATACTAGGGTAGGGTGCTTTGGCGCCCGAAGCAGCCTGTCATTCCCGACACATCCAGCAGCACGGGGGGAGGGGAGGCATGGGCGTCGGTGCGCCGGCAGGCGCACACACACAGCCTACTCCCCCCCCCAAAGAGCCCTATGCTCCACCACCTCCAACTGACTAGCGATTCCTGGCCCCAAAGAAGCACATCAGACCTCCACCAGGATCAGAGCTTTCTCTGTCCTGGCCCCCACCTGGTGGAATGAGCTCTCCGAAGAGATCAGGGCCCTGCCTGAACTTCTACAGTTCTGCAGGGCCTGCGGTATGGAGTTCTTCCACCAGGCATTTGGTTGACCAAAATGACGACATCTACTGGGCCCCCAGAAAACCCTTAACCATATACTGCATCCCACACTGGTCTTCACATCTAATCACTGTTGTATACTTAGCAAGTTAACTAGATGTTAACACATCGTTATTACCAGTTAAAGTCACTGTTGCTATTGTTTACTTAAATTTATGAATTATCTTGGACTTTTGTTATATGTAAACTGTCCTGAGCCAAAAGGGAGGGCGGTATAGAAATATATGAAACGAACAAACCGTGGAAGTATTTAAACTTAGCTTGCAAGGAATATCAGCTTTCAATGGCTTCTCTGCTAACAGTACATAATTTCTTATGGTCGCCTATCCCCCCAGGAGCAGCATTTCTTGGAAATCAGTGGGCTGCAAAGGGAGTGGAGAGCCAGGAAATTCCATCCTAGGCTGGATCCATCCCATACACTGGATGTTGCAGTTTGCAAAACAGCCAGTGAGAGGAGGAGTACTTAAACCCTTCCCTCACTGGTTCAGTGGCACCTTTAAGCCCAACAAAGTTATATTCAAAGTAAAAGCTTTCGTGTGCATGCACACTTTGTATCTGGCAAGATATGCATGCACATGAAAGCTTATACTTGAATACAATGTTTTTTGGTCTTACAGATGTCACTGAGCTCAAACTTTGTTTTGCTGCTTCAGATCGACACAGCTACCCACTCAAATCTCTGGGCGTTTTCACACATCGTTAAAAATAGTGTTACGCCAGCTGAATGGCGTAACGCTAAACAGTATCATACCTCCTGACCTCTCCTTCTTGCTGTCTCGCTTTCATCTGCTGCCTTTTTGCGCTTCTTACACTCCACAAGTGCTGCTGGAAATCGTGGAAGACAGCAATGCGCTTTATACGTGACTACCGCTTGTCAATCAATCCTGACAACCAATCCCCATTCTCCATGTTTTAAAGGGCCTGTGATGGCCACTAATTTTTTAAAAAATTAAACAAAACACCCTCCTTCAGAATGCTGGCGTACATTCTGTGACTCCTCCTCTCCAGTCGGTACCTCCGAAAGCTAAACACTACTAACTTGAACAATTTAACAACTCCTGACAGGAAGCAACAGTAAGTAATGAAAGAAAAACAGGTATCCTAAAGGAGGACTAAACTGAGCTCTACTCTTAATTTGGCTGTGTGTATAATTTTTGGTCCTTAGATCAGTGTTGCGAAAGTATAACATACTTTGAGAAATGACAGGGAGGGGTCAGATATCCTTTCTCCAGAGGAGAAGGACCCTCTATGTTGTTCTGTTCTCAAGTGGAGTTGTTGTCTCTCTGGACTACCGCATTTAGCAACACCCTCCTATCAAAGGGGGCATCAGAAGCGGCATGGGCATTAATTTTATAATGTTTGGTAAAGGTGACCAGTGAAGCCCAAGTTGCTGCCTTGCAGTCTTCTAGTACTACTTTGCAACTGGTGTGACCGATGCGGCCTTTAACAAAAACGTCCCCACCCTTTCCTGACCCCAGAAAAAAAGAAAGTGGGTGAAAGGCAAAGAGGAATGAAAGAAAAGAGAAGAAGGAACAGAATAAACAAATATAGCCTTTCTTCAGAATTTCTCTAGCAGTAGAGCTCACTGCTGTCCCTGTCGAGGCAGGAGAAAGACTGGAGAGGAGGAGTCACAGAGCATAGGCCAGTGTTCCAGAGGACGGCGTTTTGTTTAACTCCTGCTTCCCCGGGAAGTGGATGAGGAAACCCACTCTTCAGATGTCCTGCACCCCAGAGGGAGAACTGTCTGATCTTCTGCGGCAACTGTCCATTTGGCTCCCATCAAAAAACTCTGCTTCCTAGGTGTCAGTGTACCCCTGGGAACATTGGGTGATGAACTGGCATCTTGCTGTAAGTCAGTGGAAATGGGGAAAATTAGTCCCTCCTTTTCAACTGGTGGAAGTAACTTCTGTAAAAAAACAAAACAAAACATAGTTAAGACTTTATTGCTAGAAAAATTTAACATAAAGTAACTTCTACCTCCTGTCCAAAACTAGTGTCGCCTGAGAAACTGCCAACTTTTGAACAGACACCACTGAATCAGAGCTGGAAACAAAATCATGGCCCCTTTTTCTGTTAGCCTTGGCCCAACAGTAATTGGGGCACATGTGCAGACCTGCTCTGCTCCACATGCATGGTGTTTCTGAAACCCTGAAGCAAGCCTCCTTCCGACAATCATTACAGATCCGCCCAAACCACTGGGCCTCAGTACTAGTTAATGTTCTAGCATTCTACTGTTCTACAATGTTTATTACTATCACTATCTTGTTATTACTGTTACTGTTGTCACCACATCACTATAAACTGAGTTAATTGTCTTGTTCCTGTTTCATGTAAACTGCCCTGAGCCTTCAGGAAGTATGGTAGAAGAAGAAGAGTTGGTTCTTATATGCCGCTTTTCCCTACCCGAAGAAGGCTCAATGCGGCTTACAGTTGCCTTCCCATTCCTCTCCCCACAACAGACACCCTGTGGGGTAGTGAGGCTGAGAGTGCGCTGATATCAGGTATGTAGGTAGATAGATACTTCAGGTTTTGAGAAACTCCAGAAATGGTGTGATTATGCAGAATATGGTTGGGAAGTAGAGCTGTGGACATGCCTACCTGGGACCCCTCCCCTTCCCACTCCCTCCAAACCCATCACTGGCCATTGTGGGAGAGGGGTGGGTGGGTTAACATGACCAAATATGCTCATATCATCTGATAAATGTTTATTTTTAAAAAAAATATCTAAAATATTAATTCCCCCCCCATTCAGGAAACCCTTCTAGGGTACGGGGACCAGATTGTCCAACTTTTGGAAGGACATCTGGGGGTACCTGACAAATTGTACTTATGTTAAAATTAAAAAGTATATATTACAATACTATTTTTGCATTCTATGAAACTTTTTGTTGCTCCATATAGACAAAATTTTTAATCAAGAACCCCCCCCCCCTCCCGGTCCCGCTTTACCAATGCTAAAATCTGATCACTTTATTCTAGGTCTGTCAAGAAACCCCAGGGTTTCATGAAACCCTGGTTGATAAAGCCTGGGCTATTGTTTTATTCAATGAGGGATCAGTTCTGGGACACTTAAATAAGTGAGGTAGCCTGTGCTGGATGCAGAATGCATGCCAAATTCTGACTTGAGTCCTTTGTTTAATTAGGGACTCCATAACCATTTTGTGACAGCTGTTTGCTTCTTGTGCAGCATCTATTGTCTTTTTTGTTGGGCTGGAGCTTGTCCTTTTATGCATCCTTGAATTGTTTCTCCCTTCCCTAGGCTTCTGATTGTTCTTCATTGCTTTAAATGGCTTATAAGTAGAATCGTTCCCTTTTCTTTTTTAATATGTGCTGAGAGTAATTGTATGGTCCTCCACTAAAGGATGCATATCTAATAGTGAATATTAAATGTCATGCTGTCGAGGTAATGGACATTATCCTTCCAAAGATCTTTCGGCTTGTCAAAAGGATGTGGGAAGCATGCATTTCCCTGAGGTATTCTGTCTCTTCAGAGAGATCCTCCTCCTATAAAAAGGCATGTCTATTCACTTAAAAACATCATAGAATCATAGAGTTGGAAGGGACCTCATGGGTCATCTAGTCCAACCCCCTATACTACGCAGGACACTCACATCCCTATCGCTCATCCACGCTAACCTGCCACCCCCTTGAGCCTTCACAGAATCAGCCTCTCCGTCAGATGGCTATCCAGCCTCTGTTTAAAAATTTCCAAAGATGGAGAACCCACCACCTCCTGAGGAAGCCTGTTCCACTGAGACACTGCTCTAGAAGAAGAAGAGTTGGTTCTTATATGCTGCTTTTCTCTACCCGAAGGAGGCTCAAAGCTGCTTACGTTCGCCTTCCCTTTCCTCTCCCCACAACAGTGTTAAGTCTTAGTCCTAATGCAGTTTAGGTAGGATGTTGGCTTACTGCTGTCTATTTGTTTATTATTTATTTATTACATTTATATACCTCCCTTCCCTAAGGCTCAAGGTGGTTTACATAAAACTTACTGGAACAGGGAACAGTAAGAGAAATCAGTAGCTATAGACAGGAACAGGACGGTAAATAACAATAGCACAATATGATAGAACAAGTAGAACAATGGTGAGAACAGTAATTCAAACTACAGAATACTGATCTCCCTGTGGGTTGGATGAATCAGGCGGTGGTTTTCATGGGAGGGAGGCTCACGGGCCCAGTGGGAGGTATTGGTTCTGGTCGACCTCAACCTAATGCTTGGCCAAGGAGCTCTGTTTTGCAGGCCCTGTAGAATTGTTCTCATTCCATTTGGGCCCTGATCTCCTCTGGGAGATCATTCCACCAGGTGGGGGGCAGGATGGAGAATGCTCAGGCCCTGGTTGAGGTCAAGCTGGCTTCCTTGGGGCCAGGGATCACCAAGCAGTTGGAAGTGGCAGAGCGTAAAGCTCTTTGAGGGATGTAGGCAGAAAGGCAGGCCCTCAGGTTCACTGGGCCCAGACTGCATATAGCCTTAAAGGTGATTACCAAAACCTTAAGTCTGATCCAGAATTTAACTGGAAGGTGGTGTAGTTGCTGAAGAATGGGCTGAATGTGGGACCGCCATGGTGTCGCTGTGAGGATCCTGGCCGCTGCATTCTGGACCAGGTGTAGTTTCCGGATCAAGGTTAAGGGCAAGCTTGCATAAAGCTAGTTACAGAAGTCAAGTGTAGAGATGATAGCTGCAATCTGTCCCGGTTGGGTAGGCACTCTTCCCTGCTTGGACCCTTCCTGCCCAGCCACAGGACCTCCATCTTTGAAGGGTTGAGCTTCAGACGATTTTAACATGTTGGTTTCACAACTAACTCTGCTTGGAGTATCCCCTCTCTTGAGAAAGGCTGGCTGTACAAGTTTCCTGCCAGAAAAAAAGCCTCACTGTTGTATTCTGTGGTAGTTACTTTCGTAGAGAAATGAAAGGAAATATCTCAGTAAAGCTTTACCCAAATGCATGTGTGCAGTAAATTTGGTGTGGGTTGTGTATTTGCATCTTATTCTAAGGTGGCAGCAGCTCTCTACTACAGGATGCAACTCCAGTAATGGTAAAGGAAAGCATTAGCAGCAATTTTCCCTCTCTGACCTGGTAAATGTATTTTACAAATGGCCCAGTAGTCTTTTCAGCAGGTTGTTTTCCTTTGGTTTCTTTTACAGCTTGTTGCTCAGACTGTTTGCCCTTTTTTAAAATCTGTGCACATCATTCCCCTAATTATAAATTGAGCCTCTTGTTACCTTACTGGTTCCATTGTCTGTTTCCCATTAGTGCCTTTGCACCTTTCCATTATCCATAGGCTATGCCGTCTCTCGTTTCCTGTCTATGCTTCCCCCCCACACACACACACATCCACTAACACCTATTTGTTTGATTAAGGGTTTCACATCACATTATGGGTAATTCTTTTGTCTCTGGAGCACGTGGATCACAAATCCACGTCTCTCTTGTTCATGTCTGGTGGGTCCAGCCAACCATGTGTCCTAGATATTAGAGCAGGGGTGGGCAAACTGTGACCCTCCAGATGTCCATGGACTACAATTCCCATGAGCCAATGCCAGCATTTGCTGGCAGAGGATCATGGGAATTGTAGTCCATCGACATCTGGAGGGCCACAGTTTGCCCACCCCTGTATTAGAGGTTTGCTTATTTTGATCCCATCTCCGGCGCTTTCTCTCTCAGACAAGATTTAAATTGGAAATTGTATGTCATCATTAAAATTGTATTAAATGTGGTAATGATTTCTTCTGACTGCTTCTCTGCCAGTTGAATTATAAGGTTTGCTATATTTTTTTGGGGGGGGGATGTGAGTCTTCCATTGATTATTTAGTTATTGGATTTCTTATCCGCCACTGTTGAAATAGTCTTGCGGCGGGTTAAAATAAAAGAATTAAAAACAATGTATAAAACATTAAAGAATCATTAATCATTATTAAAATAAAACATACAACAGCAGCAAGAAAATAACAGCCCACCCCCATATCTACCCCCCCTCACCCCAGTGCCTCAGGACTCAAACTCCCATGGGTGCCAATTGATCTTCAGTATAGTTCTTGAGTGTGGAGGGGCCCCTCGATCTTGTGCCCTTGGCCTCAACCAAAGACCTGTTGGAATAGCACCGTTTTACAAGCCCCGCAGAATGGCGAACGTTTCTGCAGGGCTCTCAGCTCTTCCGGAAGCTTATTCCAGTAGGTTGGGGCCAGGGCCGAAAAACCCTGGAACTAGTCAAGGCCAGGCGAACCTCCTTGCAGGCTGGCAGTCACCAGCAGATTACTACCTACAGAGCACAAAGCCCTGTGGGGAGCATAAGGCGATAGGTGGTCTCAGATATGTGGGACCCAGGCTGCGAAGGGCCTTGAAGGCTAACGCTAGAACCTTGAACTTGATCCCGGTTGCAACTGGCAACCAATGCAGCTGCCTCAGCACCGGCTGGATACGGGCTCTCCCAAGATGTTCCTGTGAGGACCCTAGCTGCTGCATTTTGCACCAGCTGCAATTTCCGGAAAAGAAGAAGTGTTGGTTCTTATATGCCGGTTTCCCTACCCGAAGGAGGCTCAAAGCGGCTTACAGTCACCTTCCCATTCCTCCCCCCACAACAGACACCCTGTGGGGTGGGTGAGGCTGAGAGAGCCCTGATATCACTGCTCGGTCAGAACAGTTCTCTCAATGCCGTGGCAAGCCCAAGGTCACCCAGCTGGTTGCATGTGGGGGAGTGCAGAAATCGAGCCTGGCATGCCAGATTAGAAGTCCGCACTCCTAACCACTACACCAAACTGGAAAATTTGCTCTACTTGCTGTGCTGAGAAAGTGGAATTAATGACAATGGCACTAGAAACAATTCTGGGGCATGGCCATGCTTCAACTAGGGTTCAGCTGTTGTCACTCTGATCAAATAATGAAAGGGGAGCAAGGAAATTAAGATCCAGAAAGAGGCCACTAAAATGGCTGAGTCTTGGAGTCCTTTTAGGAAGGAGAGTGGTGTTTTGCCAGAGGTTGTTTTTGCCTGAAACAAAGGATTCCTTTAATGGATTTGGGTGGTCTGAGAAGCTCAGTGAGGTAAGGTGCCTTGGCAACACAGATATACTTTAATTATAGAAAAGAAAACAAGCCACAATTTTCATGAAGTCAGTTTTTTATATCCCTTTAGTCTCTGGGGGCCTCCTACACTAACAGCTGTTGTCAGCAGCTCCAGGTCTCTAGCAAAGCCCCCTTGCTACTGCTGCTGCTTCCTGTGTCATACTTTTCAGGCTTAGGATGACTATCAGTTGGCAGTCAAGCTGAATTATTCCATCCTGGTTCCTTTTCTTCCAACTGGCACTCCCTTATTAAGCGGGCTGAAGTCTACAAGAAAGTAAACCTGCGGCCTCTTAGTGATGAAACTTAGCTGCCAAAAGGCTGGAAGGCAGAATAAAGTTGACTGACAACTCCATTCCCTGATTCTCTGAGTGGGGAGGGTGGGGTTCTTTCACATTAGCGTGACACCTGGCTAAGGATTTCAGCAGTGGTCCCCAACCCCTGGTTCGGAGACCGGTAACAGTCCTTGGATTACTTGGTACCGGGCCGCAGCTCCTCCTCGTCCTCCTCCCCAGCTGCTGCCTTGGGGGCTGTCCTGCTACTTTGCCGCTGTTCTCACCTTTGGTGCTCTCCAGCAGCCGCCATGGCTGGGGCTCCTCCTCGCCATGGCCCTGCGCAGCTGCTGCTGGCAGCGCCCTCCAGCGGGCGCTGGGAAAGCAACTGGAGCAGGAGCTCAGGTGGCGATGGCAATGTTCCTTGGCAAAAGACGTCCCGGGGCTCAGTAAAATTGTCAAGAGTTCACCGGTCCTCGGTGATAAAAAGGTTGGGGTCCACTGGATTACAGGACCTTTTAAAGGTTAGACTAGAGCAGGGGTAGTCAACCTGTGGTCCTCCAGATGTCCATGGACTACAATTCCCATGAGCCCCTGCCAGCAAATGCTGGCAGGGGCTGCTGGGAATTGTAGTCCATGGACATCTGGAGGACCACAGGTTGACTACCCCTGGACTAGAGGGTACCAACAGGTAGATGATCATCATTGTGATCATCATTGACAGGGAGAGACAGTTTTCTCTTCGAAGACTAGAACTCGGGGTCTTCCAATGAAACCAGCATTAAGTTTAGCAGGAGCTAAGCATTTACTCAAGGAATTCAGGACGAATCTATGAAATCTGTTATTAAAAGGTAAGTTGAGAGCACCTAGGAGTTTGGTGTTCATCAAGCTTCTTTACAATCCGAAATGCATTTTGAGGGTTCTGGTTCTGTATTTTCATTACACAGTTTGTGGTGCATATTTCTGCAGCTGTAGCCATTAGGATGATTCATGAAGGTCTTTTCTCTTCTGGAGAATCAAGAGAACAGTGTGTAGGAGTCTGTAGTGCAACAGGCCTGTGGTTCTGGAAAGAGCTTCTGGAAAAGGTGCGGCCCCTCTTTATTGACATTCAGGAAACAACGCAAGGCCCATCTGTTCGGGCAGGCCTTAAAGATATGAGCCACAGTAGCATATCAGCAGTGTCTGCTCTAATGGAATTGCATTTCTGAATTTAGTTATGCTTGTAAGCAATCTCGAATGGTTAAAGGTGGAGAATAAATCTTTTTTAAATGAACTGAAATCTGCACTCGAAAGAGCATGCTGTTGCTTGTGAGTCCAGAGACATTTTCTTACTCCGTGTAATTCAGATTGACATCCAGCCTTTGAGAATGATGCAGAGGGCTACGTACTCAAACACACAGTTCAAGGAAAATGGAAAACAGAGTTGTGCGCTTTGGTTTGAGCTGCATTGGTCCAAAGCAGAATCCAAAAGCAAAAGACATACAGCGCCTTTTAGTGTGTGTGTGTGTGTGTGTGGGGGGGGGGGGGATCAAGCAAAACATTGCAAAACTGTACAAGCTTTCAAGCACTGCAGAAGTCTTGACCAGGCTCGTCATCAGCGTTCTGCTTGGCATTTTATAATAAGAGTAACTTGATTTTTATAACCCGCCCTTCCTGGTTGGCCCAGGGTAGGTAACAACAGGCATGTGCATGTAATAAAGTTGTGTTGATAGCAATTGATAACCATCAAACTTTTCAGATTAAATCATTAATGAAATTATATTAATCTATATTATTAACTTACTGGCAGCAAAACCCGTGGGTTGGTAAAAAAGGCTGGCTTTTCTGAGTCTGCCCAGGAGGTGAGTCTGATCCTACAGGTGGTGACAGAGGGCAACAGAGGCCACTGGTGAGGCAGGAGACCCAGGTGGATTGTCTGGGCCCAGGGTGGAATGAGGGTTGGGCTGATGTATGAGGGTTGGGCTGATGCAGTGGGAACTAGGCCTAGGATTATTGGCATTCCAAAATTCCCTTTACTCCTTGGTCCTGTCTCTTTCACTGCTCTTCTCTTTGCTTTTTTCCCTTCCTTTTACTTTGGCAACAATATTTCAAGTTTAGTGGTTATACAGGATGATGCCAAGACAGGGCCTTAAAATATGGCCTGCCTGACATCTCCCCCCTCCAGTCTAATGAACTGTTCTGTGGAATTCCTAAACTTAGCCATTGTTGCGTACCGTTTTGGTTGATCCTACTATTATAATAAGGGGGGGGGGCACGGTAGTTAAGCCAGAAACTGTTGTTTTGAGCTTCCTCCTTCACTTGAGAGAAGGGACAGAGTAGAGCAGGGGCTCATGGGAATTGTAGTCCATGGACATCTGGAGGGCCGCAGTTTGACTGCCCCTGGAGTAGAGAATGAACCACCAAGCCTGTTTTGGAATCCCCGTAGTCCATTTCTGCTGCCGCTCTTGTGTGTGCTTTTAGCAAACCACTCAGGATTCCAAATCTCAGTTGCCTCAGGATCTCTCCAGAAAATAAATCTGGTACCTGCAGGAGCAGCTATCCTGTCTGAAGAACAGCAGGGGGGAAGAGAACGTTTTTGTCTTTCCTATTGCCTCCCCCGACCAAGCTGGTGGAAGAAAGAAACAGCAGCCATTGCTTTCTTATGCTTACTTTGCTATTCATGCTAACATCTGATCTCTGGGAACAACCAGAGAGCATTGGATGGGACTTGAGGGGATGCAGAGGTCTCAGGTTGCCTCTAGAGCAGGGGTAGTCAAACTGCGGCCCTCCAGATGTCCATGGACTACAATTCCCATGAGCCCCCTGCCAGCATTTGCTGGCAAGGGGCTCTTGGGAATTGTAGTCCATGGACATCTGGAGGGCCGCAGTTTAACTACCCCTGCTCTAGACGGTCAGCTTTGCATTAAGTGTTCACGTCCAAATTACAATAGAGGGCCAGGCAACAAGGGGGAGTCACAGGAGTTGGCAAGGAGAAGCACAGGTAGGCCTGCCAATCCCCTGCATGATGCTGCCTCACCTTATGGTCCACCAGTATTTCACTTTCCGAGATATAAATGAACAACCGCTGTCCCCAGAGACATCTGGAGTTGGCTCACAAAGCTGAAGCCAAGTCGTCTGCGCTTTGGTGTGCGCCTGTTCACGACTGCCAGGCTCATTTTCTGAGCAATTAAAGTGCCCTCTGTGAAAGCCTGCAGAGGGAAGCTCAGTGGGCCTGTTGCCCTTCTGACTGGGTCTTAGCCTGACAGCGGGGTCTTAAAGCTTCCCCCTCGCAGGTTGTCAGTCTTAATGTGGAGGCTCTCGCAGAAAGACCTGTCCTGGGGGGAGAGGGAAAGGAGGAAAATAAATATTCTGGGGATAGAACGGCCTGGAATTCCATTAGTTTCCTGCTTTCATGTTCGCTGCTTGTACTTCATAACAATGTTCTCTGATCCACAACCCTTGGTGCAGCTGTAAAGGAAAGGTACTCTGCACAGGTTCAGAAGGATTTGGTAACCTTATAGATACAACCGTCCTTCATGTGGACACATGACTGTGTGCATATTCAGAAGGTTGTTGCTGGTGCAAGGTGTGCAGTGTATTGAATCAGGCTGAATGGTGTAGTGGTTAAGAGCGGTGGCCTTTAGTCTGGAGAACCAGGTTTGATTCCCCGCTCCTCTTCATGCAGCCAGCTGGGTGACCGTGGTTTAATCACAGTTCTCAGTTCTCGGAGCTCTCAGTCCCACCTACCTCAAATGGTATCTGTGGTGGGGAGAGGAAATAAAGTTGATTATAAGGCTGTTTGAGATCTCTTTGGGTAGTGAAAAGCAGGGCATAATAAACAGTTCTTCTTCTGTATTGCTGGTCCACCTAGTTCAGTATTGTTTACTTTGATTGGTAGTTGCTGTCCAGGGTCTCGTGTGCCTAAAACAGCCTTTCTCAGAATCTCCAGCCATTTAAAAAGAGAAGAGTTGGTTTTTATATACCACTTTTCTCTACCAGGAGTCTTAAAGCGGCATTTTATTTATTTACCTACCTACCACCCTCCCCAGAGGCTCAGAGCAGTCTACATGGAACTGGGAAAAAAAACCAAATACAAATAACATGATAAATTGAACAATAGGGATACAGGCTTACAATCAACTTCCTTTTCCTCTCCTCACAACAGACACCCTGTGAGGTAGGTGGGGCTGAGAGTGCCCTGATTCTGCTGTTGGGTCAGAACAGCTCTATCAGTCCTGTGGTGAGCCCAAGGTCACCCAGCTGGAGAGCAGGGGATCAATCCGGCTTGCTGGATTAGAAGGTTCCTAACTACTATACCTACTATACCTAACTACTATACCAGGGGACCCTACCTGTTTAACTGGATTAGGTAGGGATTGAGCTTTTGACTCTTTGCATTCGCAATGGGTCCCCTACTCAATTATGTACACTCCCGCGTAAAGAAAATTACCTCCCTGTGGAAACCTAGCCCTGCAAGGAAAACAGTTCTGGTTGTGCTTTCTTTTCTCTGTGGGTCTATGGATTTTAAGGTTATATAGCTAGATATTGGGTTGAACAGTTTTGCAAGAAATCACAATGGCCTCTCCTGGCCTTCAAAGAAATGTAACTGCAGACACCAGGCTGCCATCCACAACTCAAGTGCAAAAACGTAAAGAGCGTAAGCTAAAGGTTGTGCCCTCTGTTTCTGACCCTGAGCAGCCAAGGTGTTCCTTGCAGACTCAGAAATGGGGCAGTGGAGATAATCCTGCTCTGCATTTTGTTGTCATTTTGGTGTTGTTCATAGCATGTTTCATACTGGGTTTTATTGCATTGTTCTCTCATGTTGTAATCTGCCTTGAATGTGTATGAGAAGGTGGGATTGTGAAGAGAACAAACTGTGTTGTGTTTTTTAAAGATGGTCTTATACATAGTCAGAACATTGGTATCCCAAAGTAACATGCCTACTCTGATGGGCAGTAGTTTTCGGGGTCTCGCTTTTTTAACTGGAGATGTTAGGGGTTGAATTTAAGCCCTTCTGCATGTAAAGCAGCTGCTCTTCCACTTGTTTATGGACCTTCCCATATAATTAAAACCATTATATAATGATTTGTCTTTGGATAGCCCTTGTTTTTTCCAAGCATGTAGTAGTCAGAGCAGCGGTAGCACTGAGCATCAAGGTTCTGTTGAGTTGCCCTTATTGAGAGCTGTTGATCAGACCTGTTGTCCATGGATATACTTACTCCTTGAAAGTCAACTAAAGTAGCGGCCACGTCTGTGGCAGTGAATCCCACAGGTTGATTGAGGACTTGGGTGCAGTAGTTCTTCTCTTTGTTCCAAAGCTGGTGGCGGTGGAAAGCATTATCAAGTCACAGCTGACTTATGGTGATCCTGTAAGATTTTCAAGGCAAGAAATGAACTGGGATGGTTTATCATTGCTTGTCTCTGTTTATTAACCTTGCATTTCTTCAGTGGTCTCCCATCTAATTACTACGAAGCACCAACCCTACTTAGCTTCTGAGATCTGATGAGACTGAGCCAGCCTGGGCCATCCAGGTCAGACTGTTCTGAACCTATCACAAATCAGATTCATGGGCTTTAGGCAATTTTGATCTTTGGGGGAAGAATTATGTCTGACAATCCTGCTGATGAAGCTACTTGTGTCTTCTCTGTAGTCCCTTATTTAATGAACTAAGCAGCCCCACTAGGCTTTCTGAAGCTGATGTTCCGTCCTATTACTGTAGTTGCTCTTTTCTACTTCCTCAAGCTTTGGGATCTTTTGTGTGATTCACAACCAGAATGGTACACAGCATGTTTCCCTCATTCTTTCAGCCCTTCTTTTACGTCCGGTGCTGCCTAACCATTTGATTACCTTCTTTGCTAGTTCCAAGCTTCTGATGTATTTTAAAAGAATGGAACGTCTATAGTGCAGTAGCTGAGGGTCAGTTGAAGGCCAGCGTGACCCATGTTTTAATCCGTTCTAAGCCAGGAAGTTCTTTAGGTGACCTTGAGTTAGTCATTCCTTCTAATAGCCTTTCCTCACAGGATTGTAGTAAGGCAGGGGAAGAACTATTTGCCCTGTCCTGAGCTTCTTCAAGGAAAAGCAAGGTAAAAAAAAATTAAATACACCCATTGGCTTTTCTGTTGTCAGTTCACATTTAGTTAGTAGTTTATTTGATCTTTAGTTCTTCCCGTGGGTGAAACAGGATAAAACTGTATTGATTTGATATCCTTTTTGACTGCTGTTTAGCCAAGCCTTCTGGTATTGTTGATGCTTCGTCCCCCCTATGGCAGCCTTTCTAAACTGTTTTACCATTGGGAACCCCCTGAAACATTCTTCAGGCTTCGAGAAACTCTAGAACTGGCATAATTGTGCAAAATACGGTTTGGAATTATAACTTGTGTATATTCCCACCCGGGGCCTCTCTCCTTTCCACCCCCTACAAGGCCCATCATTGGCTCTTTTAGGAGGGGTGGGTGGATCAACATGACCACATATGGTCATATCACCCAATAAACTTTGAACACATTTTTTAAAATGTAGTAAGAATTAATGAGCTCCCACCCATTCAAGAAACTCTTCCAGGGCTGTCAGGAAACCCCAGGGTTTCATAAAACCCTTGTTAAGAAATCCTGCCCTATGGTATACATGCAGAGAGGTGCGCCTGGCCTTGGCCAGGGCCTTTTTGGTCCTGGCCCCTATCTGGTGGAATGAGCTCCCGGTAGAGCTGCGGGCCCTGCAGGAGCTATTGGTGTTCCACAGGGCCTGCAAAACTGAGTTCTTCTGCCAGGTTTATGGTTGAGGCCGGGGCGGCGAGGAAGATCTGATTGGGGCTCCCTTGGCACTAGGCAACGTTAATACCATCTGTTAACTATGGCCCCCCTTTCCCCACTCCCTTTATTAGATGTTTTATTGGGGGGTGGGAGATTGAAGATCTGCCATGTTTTCTGGTTTCCTGTATGTTTTTTGTTGTCCTTGGACTGTTTTAATGGGATTTTATTGGGGTTTTAGCATGGATTATTGTAATCCACCACAAGCCAGTCTCTGGAGTGGTGGGAAATAGCAACAACAATAATAATGTTGAACCTTGATTGGTGTGTCTTCAAATAACCTCCAAGCTTTAGGCCAGGGGTAGTCAAACTGCGGCCCTCCAGATGTCCATGGACTACAATTCCCAGAAGCCCCAGCCAGCATTCGCTGGCAGGGGCTTCTGGGAATTGTAGTCCATGGACATCTGGAGGGCCGCAGTTTGGCTACCCCTGCTTTAGGCAATGATAGTGGTCTTTTAATTATACTTCTCAACTGCCTTTTTCTTTTCTGCCCTCCTGTTGATTCCATGACTTTGTTGTTCTGTGGCACACTTGCTTATTGTCTTCAACTACCTTTATCCAGTTAGTGGGAATAGCTGAACTCACTTTATTATTGGTATTTTTATTTGTCTGCCTCTGTTTTCAGCTCCAGCTTTGGACTCTGTCAGTAGGCAATGCCATGTTTCTCATTCAGTATTTCCTGATCTTCTGTCCATAAAAGGACTACTTGCATGTTGACTTCCAGTTCTCATGAAACATAAGAACCAGGAGTTCACACATTCAGCTATCTTTGGCATTTATTGTCTGTCCTTCCTTTCTGTCTTCCAACTCTGGTGGGAAGGATTCTTGGGCTCTCGCATCATATCTTATAGTCCCTGTAGTTGCTCACCGGGGGTAAGTGGGGCTAATGATGTCTTACTGCTTCTGAGTCCCTCTGAAGCCCAGCACAAGGCCAGAAACAGGCTCCCACCCATCTGTCACGTTGGGTCTTGTGTGTGCTTACCAGGTGAAGAGATGGGTTGGGGGATCCTGTTTGTGAACTTTTCATTGAAAACTATACAATTCTTTTGTACACTTGCCTGTCCCCACTGTGAACATAAGAAGAGCCCTGCTGAATCCATCTAATATTCCATCCAGTCCAGCCTCCTGTCTCCCACAGTGGCCAGCCAGTTCCTCTGGAGGTCCAACAACAGGGCACAGAGGCCAAGCCTTTCTCCCAGTATGGTCTCTTAGCTTTGGTATTCAGAGGCCTCCTTCCTCTGAAGGTTCTCCCTGGTCATCCTGGACTGCAGCCGCTGATGAACCTCTCTTCAGCGAATCCTCTTCAAAGCCTGCCTGCTGTGCTTGTGGCCTTCCCCTATACCTGTTCCCTGATCCCTCACTTCACAGGCTTAGTCGTACCTTAGAATAGACCCCACCACTTCAGGCTGCAGGCGGAGGCTCACATTTCAGAGTTGCTGTTAAAAACTTCCCATAAGTGGCAAACCAGCATAGCAGGCAAAGAGGTTGTGTGTGTGTGTTGGGGGGGACGACGACACTCAACTCTGCTATTGTGAGTTTTTAAAAAAACGGATGGCATTCCTTATGCGGAGGAACAATCAAATCCAGGACCCGCCCTGCAGTGGGAAGTAGCATGCCCCATTCTGCCACCTCGGCCTCTTTATCACCACTTCACGTTCATGCCTGTTTAAAGCAGACCTCCCACCAGCCACCAGCCGGCCTGCAGAGAGAACAGAAACACGGTGTCTTATTCAGCTGGGGCCGGAACAGCACTCGATTTCTGCGGCTGTTATCGAGTTAGACCTTGGTAGTAGGGTTTTATTCTTTTGTTGTTGAGAGCTGCCGTGTTCTTTTTCTTCCTTTTTTAAAAAACTGCGGGATACAACTATCTCACTGTGCAATCCTAAGCAACGTTACACACTTCTGCGTCGCTCAAAGTCAATGGGCTTTGAAGGGTGTAACTTGGCTTGCGACTGCGCTGTCAGTCACCTTTTTAAAAAAGCGCTATTTGCCTCCTATCGGTAACAAACATTTCTAAGACTCCAGGTGATCAGACATATATAGAGAGGGAGAGAGAGGGAGCCTGTGCTAATGAGTGCTCAGACTCAATGTCATTAGTAGGAACTAACATTTTAAGGCGAGGGAATCAGGTAGAAAGTATGGACAGAGTTGAACCAGTACCCCAAATTTCTGGATGCCAGCATCTCATGTTTAATAGAACACACACACCCTGAATAAATCTTTGTTGGTCTTAAAGGTGCTACTGGACTCTGATTTTATTGTAATAGAATACACACTGTGTTGCCTTTTAGTCCGAAGCTGGTGACTGCGTAGTTAAAGAAGGGAAGTGAGCTAGCAGTGAAGAATTCAGCGGAGGGCAAATGCGACATGGTTGGGACGCAAGTCAGGGATGTGATATGCGTTAGAAGCTGGAGCCCATGCTGGGGACATTAGTAGGAGGCCAGTTGTTGTTTTTTCCCGGGGAAGCCAAACAAGCAGGCCCAACAGACACCAAAAGCAAGCATGAGAACGGGGAATAATGGCCACCAAAACAGTCAGCTGCAAAGCAGTGCAACAGTTTCATTGGGATGAGGAAAATCTCGGTGCCGGGATCTCTGAAACCCGGAGGTTGGCTGGCTCTTGCATGTGAAGAGCTGTCAAGTCACAGCCAACGTATGGAGACCCCAGCAAGGAGTATTCAAGGCTTGCCCTTGCCTGCCTCTGCAAAAGCTTCCTTGTTGGTCTCCCATCCAAGTCTTCCCATCCCTGCTTAGCTTCTGAGCTCTGATAAGTTCGGGCTATTCCACATCTTGCCAGGGCTTGGAAATCTCTCCCCCCCCCCCCAGCCCTGTTCACTCACATGCTAATAACCTCAGTGGTACCTGCTGGAGCAACACAACTGGAGCAACTGCTTCTGCCTCTTTATGGAAGTCTACCTTGACCCTTGAGTTTTTAAAATCTTGCCTCTTTATTTCAGTTTGCCCAAAAGCCACAGAAGCAGAGATCATACCAGTGTTTCCAGGAATAATTGGTTCCGTTTCTTTTGCCTTTTGAAATCTGGGTTTTTGATATCCGTGCTCATGGTGCATCTTGTCTTTTGTGCATCTTTCTTAAGGCTTCACTGATTCCCTTCCTGAGCTTCTGCAGTTCAAGTTTTCAGACAAGGTAGACTGGGAGGCCAGGACAGAGATAAATAGAAGGGTATGGAAGTTGGCTATAGGGTAACTGTAGGAGCCTTGGGTAGATGAATGATAGCTGCAGGGTGGATGGAAAGGGAGAAGCAGAAATCTGATAGAAAAGAACAGCTCCTAGCCTCTGTCACTTTGGTTCATCAGGTGCCCCTTTCTCCTATATCTAAGATTTTTTCAGCCTTCTCTGCAACTGTCAGAACTGGAAATATATTTTAAGAATAAAGGAGAATAGTGTTGACTTACAGAGTTATTTTGAATCAGACACTAAACACTGCTCTGATGGATAGGTAAAGGTATCCCCTGTGCAAGCACCGAGTCATGTCTGACCCTTGAGGTGATGCCCTCTAGGGTTTTCTAGGCAGACTCAATACAGGGTGGTTTAGCCATTCCCTTCTCCAGTCATTATCATTTTATCCCCCAGCAAGCTGGGGACTCATTTTACTGACCTCGGAAGGATGGAAGGCTGAGTCAACCTTGAGCCAGCTGCTGGGATCGAACTCCCAGGCTCGTGGTCAGAGCTTCAGACAGCATGTCGGCTGCCTTACCACCCTGCGCCACAGGAGGCTCATTCCCTCATGGATGGAGCTCTGTTTTCCATTTTATCCTTGTTTGCCTTGAAAAGCATCCAAAGATATAGTTATTCCCTCCTGGGCTTATAGAGGTTGGCGGTTCCTTTCAAAATACAGTTTTGTTCCATGTTTCCCCTGCTATTTTAAAGCTGCTTTTTAATGGGTTTTAAAATGTGTTTTTTATTTGTACATTTATGTGAAGCACCCTCTATTTCAAATGACAAGGTATAGGAGTTGCACAGTAGAAATGTTATTCTTCAAAGGATGAAATTGTGATTCTGCTAAACGCACAGCATTCTTGTTGTAAAAGGCAAACCTGTTTTACCTCGTAAAAGACCCACGTAAACGATACATGTCTCCTTGCCATATATCTGGGACATACTTTGTGAAAATATGCCTAGCAGCCTCCTTCCAAACAGGCCTTTCAGTCTTTCGGAGTAAAATGAAACCAACCCACAATGGGCAAAAGTGCTGGCGGAAGAGGCTCTGAGTCTCCATTCCCCCTGGTACATCTGGCCATCTCCTCCACTGCAGCCTGCAGATTCCTGTTGACATGTTGTTTTTTTTAGTTCTCTCTACTGATACTGCGAAAGTGCTCCCTAATGTTAGGCTAAGCTAACCATGCTACACCTCCCTAATGTTACCCAGAGGAATTCTGGAGACTTGTGTGGAAATTTGTGTGAGCCTCTTGGCAGCTGGTCTTAATTCCAGCCATAGCTTAACCCCAGTGCCTGTTTTCGGTGCTAGATTTAGCCCGTAGGCTTTTGTTTGTGTGTTCAGGAAGGGCCTTCTGTGAAGAAGAAGGAAAGGGGTTGGTCCTTATATGCTGCTTTTCTCTACCCAGAGGAGTCTCAAAGCGGCTTATCACCTTCCCTTTCCTCCCCCCTCAACAGGCATCCTGTGAGGGAGGGGAGGCTGAGAGAGCCCTGAGATTACTGCTTGGTCAGAACAGCTTTATCAGTGCTGTGGCCAGCCCGAGATCACCCAGCTGGCTGCATATGGAGGAGGAGCGGAGAATCAAACCCAGCTCGCCGGATTAGAAGTCAGCACTCCTAACCATTACACCAAGGGCAAGCCAGCATACTCATAGTAGGGAAGTATGATTGGCCTAGACCAGAACCAGCCAGGTGGAATGAGTTGCCAGCTGAGACTCAGGTGCTGTTGGAGCGGACACTATTCTGAAGGGCCTGCAAGGTGGCGCTCTTCCGCCAGGCATGTGGTTGAGGTCGATCTAACACACCTCTCTCACCATCTGAACATAATTTTAACATCTCTGCCAGAATTGGACATAACAGAGCACTCTTACTTGAACTTTGATTTTAAATTTTAATTATGGCTTTAGTTTTAATTATTTTAGGTTTATTTGTATATGCTTTTATTGTTGTTAACCATGCCGAGCCGGTTCCCAGGGAGGGGCAGCCGATAAATCAAAATATAATAATATTATAATAATAATAATAGCAAAAAAGCAGGGCTTTTAGGATGTTAACATGGTTATAATGTGAAAATGAAGCACTGTGCTGGTTCTTGAGTGATGGTTTGTATCTGGAATCAGAACTTGGAGTGTTGGTTTGTGTCAGAAATCTGGTTTAGAATTCGGAACTTGATTTCAGAATCTCCCCTGACAAGTAGTTCTAGCCCTAGTTCTGACTCTAGTGCTGATAAATTTGGCTCAGGCAGGACAGGAAGGAATATTTGACCCTGTGCAGTGTTCCTTTCTGCCATTCAGTGAGTCTCAGCAAGCTTTTGTGAATCTAGTGGTGTCAAAAGGGTAAGTCAAAGGCTGAGACGTCGACCCTCGTGGAGAGCTGTTCGCCACAGGAGTCGACTTAATGGCCCGTTCCAAGCCATAATCTGACACCCTGGCATGGCAGTGTATGAAATCTTCTTTTCATAGAGGGGAAGCATGGCAGGTAATCTCTCTATGCCAAGCTGATCGCGATATCTGCTGTGTTTCTGAAAGCTCTGTTGCCTTTTGAAAAATCTATTTAATTTTCTCCTGGTGATTCAGAACTGTGTTGATAATACTCTTATCAGCTTGCCTTAAGCCAGATTTGTATGGTATGCACAGATTTGTCTGCTTGTGGGGTGTATATGTAACATCTTCTATACTAGTTACTTCTAATCCACCCCCATCTACCCTGCACATTGCTGAAAGAAAAATCTCTTATTTCCAGTTTCCTTTTCTGGAGGGGGGGGGAGAGATACGAGCTGGAGTTAGTGGCAAAAGCAACTAATAAGGCTTGGATGTGTTAGGCAAATCATAGAATCATAGAGTTGGGAGGTACCTCCAGGACCATCTAGTCCGACTCCCTGCGCTATGCAGGAACTCACAACTATATATCGTCTTCTTAATGAAAATTGACCTTGAGTTTCCCCATCAGCTTATCTCCCTGGTACTCTATGTAGGTCCACATCTGCTGGAAGGAGGTAGAATTTTGAGGTAAGGGTTGTCAACCTCCAGGTAATGGCTGGAGATTTCCTGGGGCTTGTTGTGGATGAAAGACATTTTGATAACAGTTGCAAGAGTTGTATGCTCAAAACCGGAAAACTATAAGAATACCTTCAACAGAGGATTTTTGGATGTTGAAGATAGAATTTGCAGAAACGGCTAAACTTAGGTCATTGATTAGAGAGAAGACAACATCTGGAAACCCCTTAGACTTCTTGTAGGAAAGAGAGAAAAAATGATTGGGTGACTTGTGGTTTTAGAGCAGCCTTTCTCCTACTTGAGCAGAGGATAGCTGAAGAGCAGGTTCATCTGCTGTCTTGTGTAGGCCTGCTGCAGAGAACCCTTTTCCAGCTAAGCTCCAGAAGAGGACGCTCGCCCTTCCCCAGCTGTGCATGCACAGATTTTCCTGCCAGTCGAGCCACATGTCCACAGGGTGGAGTGCCTAGCCTCCTAAGTTCCTTTTTTGCCACCACAAATTGTCAATGTCTTCCAGTCTTCTTCCTTTGCTAGTGTGGTTTGGCCTTCCATTACCTTTGTCCGTGACAGCTTCAGAAGCTATTTTTAAAGAAGTGGTCGCAGTGTGGAGTTAAAATGCCACTCTCGGATGAATTTGTCATTGCTTGATATGCCTCGGCAAGGGTCATAACGTGGGCACCTGCCCAGTATGCCAAAAAGTTACTCATAAGGCTCACTTTGACAAGCCCTCACTGTTGAAGGCAGCTTTAAAGGGAAAAAGCGCTGTCCAGGACAGTCCACTGAGAGCTTCAGAAGAACTGATGTCATTCATGGTTCCAAAGGCTCCCACTGTTTCGTGGTTTAATCCACCATCAACCTGATTGGTTGTGACCATGCGTGTTACATGGCATACACCTCCTAAGAGACCTGTCTGAGACAATTCTTCCTACCAAGGAGTCTGTGATAGCATGAACAGAGCAGCAATCCGCTTCAGAAACTGAAGAAGACCAAACACAGGGACAAGGCTTACACACCTCAAATTCCTTCCAAGCTCCCCTCCAGTGTCAGTCAGAACCACCACTGATTTGGCTACTGGCATCTCAGCGACAGTTCTAACTGTTCCCAGTGTACCTGGGGCAATGGGATCACCTGGTCCTGAAGGAGAACATCGATCCAGCCTTTAGACTTTGGTGAGGGTGACTTTGTTATGGCATCCCATTGTTGTGCTTGTTCCATGGGATCCAACCAGCTACCGCCCAGTCTTGTATCTTGTGTTTCCTGGGCAAGGTGGTTGAAAGGGCTGCCACAGATCAGCTCCTGGCATTCTTGGAGGAAACTTTGACACTCAACACTAATCTGGCTTCTGTCCTGACCAAGACAGTGTTGTTCACTCTGACAGACGATCTCTGATGCCAGCTTGAATAGGGACGGTTCAGCTGTTCTCATGCTGTTAGACCCCCTGGCCGCATTTGATGTGGTTGACCATGAGTTTGTTAGTCTGCCACCTCACCAGAGTTTGAGTATGTGGGACAGCCCTTCAGTGGCTGATCTCCTTTCTCCAGAACTGGACACAGAGAGTCTCAGTGGAGGAAGAGATGTCTCACTACCGTTGGAGAGACATTGCTCTGTTGGAGAGACATCATGCCTGTTGGTGGGACATCACAGGAGGTGATTCTCTCCCACAAGCTTTTCAGCATCTATATATGGTCTCTTGCCCAGCTGGTTTGGAGATTTGGGCTGGGCTGTCACCAATCTGTGGAGGTCACTGAGCTCTATCTCCTCATGGACGGCCTCCCAGACAATGGTCACCTCTAGGCTTTATATTTGTAACTCGCTCTATGCGGGCCTTTCCTTATCCTTGACCTGGAAATTGCAGATCCATCTCCTGACAACACTGTCTCGGAGCCTACTGCAGTATCCCTGAGTGAGACTTACCAGCTGCATGCGGAGCAGCTACTGAGGAAGGCTAAGGCCCTAGACCTTCATGTGTCTGCCTCGGATACACACTCAAAAGACAAAATCCTCAGTCTTTACTCTGATACACCTAGAGCTATTGCAGTACTAATTTAAAAAGGTCTAGCCAATCTCACCGTTTCAGTCTGGAACAGGCTGGCCTCTGTACAACCAGTACCTAAATAGAGACTTTTTACCCAATCAAGCCCAATTTGTCTGCATACCTATCGGTTCATCCTGCCCTGGATTCCACAATTATTGAGGATATATGCAGACGAAATGTCAACCAGGCCTGCATTCATGTCTGGCTGATTGGGAGAGCAGGCGTTCGGACTCTCTGGGAAGAAAGGCTTTATTCATCAGTGGCGCTTAACATATGCATTGGAAACTACCAAGCAGTCATTGGCACCTATCGATTGTTCCTCTGGGAGAACTTGACCAAGTATCATGACCTACTCCTGGAGGAACCTTGGGGCCTTGTTCGCATGGCCCAGTCAGAGGCCATTTGCACTGCTAAGCAAGGCATCAATGCAGATAGACATGCACTAGACGTTTTTAATGCTTTGCTGTGTTCTTTATGTAATCGATTACAGATGTCATAGGTGTGAATTATTGCAGTAGTGGATTAGTAAGTTGTTGGGGGAATCTCCTGTCCTGTCCTGTTGCCGTGGCACTGCTATCTCTTATGGTGGCCTTAAAGGGTTATTGTGTCTCCCCAGCTAACTGAAGGAGGGCATCCTAGAATCTTCATGCCCATGTGGATTGGTGGGGGGAGGAGCAGGGAGAACTTGGAGGTTAAAGCAGGGCAACAGACAGCCAAAGGTAGTCTTAGCAAAACCTCCAAGTGGCAAGCGTTGTTGTTCTTTTCAATAAAGAGATTTTCCTATCAATAAAGAAACAAATGGGGTTTTCTTATTGAAAGCAATTGGCTGAAAACCACACACGCTCCTGGTTTAGAAACACTGCTCTGCTTGTGAAGACAAGAGCTAAGGTGGAGGACTTTCAAATACTCTTCCTTCTTCACTCAATCATCTGATGACTTCCTATCTACTCTCAAGAAGCGTCATCAGTCAGCTAGGTAACGTAGCTCCTTTCTACTACCTATTTTGCAACATTACCAGCAAGGCCATTTTGCACAGAGGTAGTATGGATTCAAATTCAAATACCCTTATCAGCATAATCATAACAAAACATCTATATAAAAGACAAGGTGATTCAATACCACCTTCTTCAAGGGATAGCGTACCTTGGCTCCTACCTATCAGTATCCAGGTTTGGGGCAGTCTACGTTCCCCAGAAGGAGGCAGTATGTTCAAGCCTCTGTAGGGTAAACCGTGTTATAAAATTAAATACTGATATTTATTAAAATTAAAAAGCCTAGGCTTGAAATATAGCCTCATTAAAATCCAAATATACATTCCTGCTAATGCCACCATGTGACATTTTTGGCATCCATGCGTTAATCAATGGTCAGGCATCAATAAATAAAGCACTATACATAAAATACAAGAACAGCTATGTTAAATATACAGTTGGCTCCTTTACATACAGTGATTAAATATGTTAAATATGTAGGACACTAAGAACCTTAATTGATTCTATGGACCAGAAGACCAGATAAAATTCTTTGAGGCCTCTTATGTTTTTAAAGCTGTCCAGATGAGTACTTCCAGTGTCCAATGAGTGTCCTATAGGAGCCAGCCTTTCTCCAAAGTATGCTGAGGTGGGAGCCATTGTGGCTTACCATGTTGAGGTCCTGAGTTCCTCAGTCTTTGCCCATAAACTTTCTAAGAAGTTCCTTCAGGGTTTAACTAAGCTATTCCTACCAAGGCTCACTCCCCTACCATAATGGTTCATGGAGGTTGTCTTACATGCCTTAATGAGGCCTCCCTTTGAGCTAATGGGAGCTTCAGAACTCAGTGCCTTGACCATGAAAGTGGCATTTTTGTTGGGGACCACTTCATCGAGGAGAGTCAGGGATAGTTCTCCCAGTAGTCAGGAGGCCATTCTGGTGGGTGTTTCCCAACTCTTCACAAAGGAGGCAGGATCAGTTATGAACGTCTCATGGTGAGAAGCACCCTTCTTCAGTCTCCTGCTTCAACAGGGAGCACAGTGAGACTAGGCATCTCTTTGGCTCTTCTAAAGATGCCTTTCAATTTTTCATTCCCTCTTCTGTCCCTTCCTAACTACTTTCTACCTCCCTCTATGCTTAGTTAGATCGGTGGGGGGGGGGGGTATGTGTGGTTGCTAAAGGCTTGCCAATCCATAGCTCTTTCATCCAGGGGCTAATAAATGCAGAGCCGCCATTTTCTCACACCTTTTGCACTCTTTTAAGAGTGGCCATTTTAAGACACCTTGCTCCTAGATCGCAGTGTCCGAGAAGATGACCGTTTCTCCTCAGACAAGGATGTCTGCCATCCCTGAGGTGCCTGCAGAGCCTAGGGACATGCCGAATTTGGCAGTAATGATGGCTAGCAGTTCTAATACCGGGGATCAGGTGGAGCCATGAGAGGAGGATACTCCCCCCCTCCCCCAAAAAGACCTCTAGTGAACTGCACTGCAATCCCCTCTAAAACAGTGGCAAAGGGAGAGACTTCAGCTTCCTGCTCCAGAGTATCAGGTCTTAAGCCTGCAACCCGACCAGACGAACTTCAGCATGCAGAATGTGGTAACGTGACAACCAGCTCAGGGCAATTCTTCCTTCCACCTGAAGTTTGCACTTATTTTCAGAATGCAGTGAGAGCTGAGGTCTCTAATTCTGTAAGAACAGAAATTGCCAGTTTGCTTTCCCAGAGTCTGACCATGTCCCATAGGGCTAGTTATTCCTGCCCTCCTCCAACTCGATCAAATCCATGTGACAAGAGTGGTGCTTATGGGAACAATAGGCCTAAAAGGCCAACCAGCGCAGCCCAAAAAAAAGGCACTCTGATTCCTCTGATGAGGATACCAGGTCTAAGGAGGGGGAAGAAAGGGAATTCATTTCTGATGAAGACCAATTCAAGTCCCTAGACAAACTGAAAAGTTTTCAACTTGGATGATTTTTCAATTCTTTAAATCTACCTCTAGAATCTGCCTCTGAGTTAGTCTGTTGTAATTCTGGAATAATCAGACTAGCTTAGAGGCATTGCATGCGAGTACTATGGTCTAAAGGGATGTGGGGATTTCTTTCTCAAACCTGAGTGCACTCAAACCAACTTTCCCTGCCTGAATCCTTCAAATGCAAGGTTAGGGCCAAATGGGAAAATCTCTTCATGTCTAAGCAATTTCCATCATTTATTTTAAAAAAAGATACTCTCACCCAGAGTATGCAGAAATAATGCTTCAGGTCCCTGCTGTAGATGGGCCAGTTGCTGCTCTGCAATCATCCAGTTTAGTATCAGAAGATGGTGAATGCTACTTAAGAGACATTTTGGATCAGAAGTCAGACGCAGCCTTACGCAAAACTCATGAGGCATTGACTACTGTTATCAGTGCCTCCAGGACTGCTGCGATATTAAGGGCTGCACTTGTGTGGTGTAGGAAATTGCTAACAATTATCCCAGAGCTCAAAGCTTAGAATAATTCAGGGCACAAATAGGCTTCTCAAGGTTTCAGCTTAGACTGCTGATGCTCCATTGGATAACATGGTTTTTGCTGCCAGAGCCACAGCCTCTAACACGGTAGTCAGATGCCACCACTGGCTTGGGACATGGCAGGCAGATCCCAGATTAAAAATCATTATAATGGCCGACCCCTTCCAGGGAGAGAAGCTATTTGGAGATGCCTAGACAGGGTCACTGAAAATGAGGGATAAAAAAGCCCTTCTGGGATGCATCTGTAGGAATGGCAAGCCCTTTCTTTCTGCCTTCCGGTCAGAGCAGTCCAACTCCAGGTTCCGATGGGAAGGCAAAAGAGGCTGCTGGGGTCAGTGTAGACAAGGATGCCATAGAGGGGGAATTCTACAACAGATCCCAGGGTACATGTCAGGGCCACAACGACCATGCTGATGGTGGAAATAAATCCCCTGAATCATGACTCAGAGTTTCTGGTAGGGGGTCACCTAGCCTCCTCCTAGGAGAGGAAGGGTGACACAAGGAGCACCTGGGCTCAGGAAATTGCTATTCTCGAATACAAAATAGAGTTCAGAAGCATCCCCCTGGACATAAAAGAATCACAACAACTACCTGCCCACCACAGTGACCCATAACACCTAGAGTTGGGCGCTTCGGCCGCCAAAGCAGTTGTTCGCAGCCAGTGCGGGGGGAGGGGGCGGCACATTGGCGCCACCCCTCCCCCCTGTGCCATAGTGATGGCTGCTTCAGGCACGAACGGCTGCTTTGGCGGCTGAAGCACCCAACCCTTTAGCCTCCCAACCTGTCCATCTGATTGTTTTCCTTGCCCTACTCTCTGTGTGCAATTGGGTGTGGGTGTGGGCTAGGGGGTATCGGATGGTTCCTCCTAACTGCGTAGGTGCGTTTATTTCTGCGATGGCCATTGTAGGCTTTTCTTTTTTCACACCTTCTTTTCCCAGCCTCATAAATGGCTTTAGAACCCAGGTTCAATGGTTTTCTCTGAGGATGATCTGGAGGCTCCTCTTCCCACCCCAGATCGAGAGGCAGCGGGCCCGGGCACTATAAAGGGCCACTCCAATTGAGGCAAAGATAGCCCATGGGGGCAAGTAAGCTGCATGCGTTAGACTGTGGCAGTGGCAATCTCAACCTGTGGGCTCAGGAACAAGGGCCAGTCCATCCTGGTGACCATATTTTGGGCTCTTCCTCACTAGTGGCTGAGAACCATCAAGCCTCTGATCCCTCTGTGGGGGACTAGTTCAGAGGAAGCTCCTAGATCAGGTAACAAAATTCTCAAACGGGACACAGTTGTCTTGGGAGATTTCAATTACCCAAATATCTGCTAGAAGACCAGCTTTTGATAAGGTTCTGCATGATAGTCTTATTGGCAAGTTGGAAAAATGTGGTATGGATCCTATTATTGTTAGGTGGATCGAGAACTGGTTGACAGATTGGACCCAAAGGGTGCTTGAAAATGGTTCATCATCATCTTGGAGAGGAGTGTCGAGTGCCACAGGGATTTCTCCTGGGCCTTGTGTTGTTCAACATATTTATAAATTATTTGGATGGAGGAATAGAGGGGGTGCTTATTAAATTTGCAGATGCTACTAAACTGGGAGGGGTAGCAAACACACCGTAAGACAGAATCAGGATACAGGATGATCTTGACAGGCTGGAAAACTGGGCTAAAATGAATAAATTGTCTTTCAATAGTGGTAAATGTAAAGTTCTTCATTCAGGTAGAAAAAATCATATGCATCACTATAGGATGGGGGAAACTTGTCTTTGCAGTACTACATGTGAAAAAGATCTGCGGGTTTTAGTATTCCTTACACTGAACATGAGTCAGCAGTGTGACTTGGTGGCTAAAAAAGCAAATGGGATTTTAGGCTGTATTAAAAGAAGTATAGTGTCCAGATTACACAAGGTGATTGTTACCACTTTACTCCACTGTGGTGAGACCTCACTTGGAGTACTGTGTTCACTTTTGGGCACCACAACTGCAGAAAGATGTAGAGCAACTGGAATATGGCCAGAGGAGAGCTACAAAGATGATGAGGTGTTTGGAGACCAAGTCATATGAGGTTGAGAGAGCTTGGTCTCTTTAGCCTGGAAAGAAGACAACTAAGAGGTGATCTGATAACTATCTTCAAATATTTGAAGGGCTGTCATATAGAAGATGGGGCAGAGTTGCTTTCTGTTGCCCCCTAGAGTCAGACCAGAACCAATGGGTTGGAATTGATTCAAAAGAATTTTCAGTTAAACATCTGGAAGAAGTTCCTGGCAGTTAGAGCAGTTGCTCAGTGGAACAGGCTTCCTTGCCAGGTGGTGAGTTCTCCTTTGTAAGTCTTTACACGGAGGCGATAGTCATCTGTCAGAAATGCTGATTTTATGAACTTAGGCAGATTGTAAGTTTGTGAGCAGGAAGGGATGTGCCAGGGTTCATCTCTTGTGGCCCTTCCTTGCATACCCAGGGAATTTCTGTTTGCCACTGTGGGATGGTCAGTGAATTTCCTCCTGGCCAGGCTGGATTCTGGAGGTTTTTGGTGGAGGAATCAGTTGGTTATGAAATTGGAGTCACTGTGGGTGGGCAGGTAGTTGTGAATAGGGTTGTGTGCGACGGTGTCTGAATCAGCTGTTCCGGGGGGGGGGGAGCACAGGTGCTGGTGAGTAACTCAGAGCTCCATCCCTGTGTGGGTGCATTGAGTTATGCACCGCCGGCTGCGTCTCTCCCCCCCCCCCCCCCCACACACACGATGTTGCGCTGGCTGCTGGCTGGCCGATTCAGACGCCGCCACGCACAACCCTAGTTGTGAGTTCCTACATTCTGCAGGCGGTTGGACGAGATGACCCTGGAGATCCCTTCCCACTATTTCCTGGCCCAGCTGCCAGAGGTCTCTCTTGGATTCTGAGCAATGATAATATTTTTCTGTTTCATCTTTTCCTCTATGTCCTGTTAGCAGGGGTAGTCAACCTGTGGTCCTCCAGATGTTCACGAACTACAATTCCCATGAGCCCCTGCCAGCAAACGCGTTTTCTGGCAGGGGCTCATGGGAATTGTAGTTCGTGAACATCTGGAGGACCATAGGTTGACTACCCCTGCTATTAGGACTAGAAATGGAAGTGGATGTTGTTGGGCGACCAGCTGCCTCCTACCCTGTAGCCTGCGTTCAGCTGAGGTCTCTGCTGTTAAGCCACAACTGCTCGAGTTAACTGATCTTGACTTGAGCGATTAATGGTGCCGTTTCAGTAGTTATTTGATTTACCTCATTTATACCCTGCCTTTCTTCCCAGTGGGGGTGCCAAGGTAGCCTGCAACATTATTCTCTCCTGTGAGGTTGGGTAGACTGAGAGAGTGACCTATGTGCCTGGTTCTGGGACCTATTTATATTACCCCTTCTGTGATAGCTTGGTGACTGCAGACAAAGAAACCTTCTCTGTGGCCGTTCACAGCTAGTGGCAAATTGCTGGGGAATGAAGGACACTTGCCCAGCGGGCTCTTAGGCTGATATTCTTTCCTCGTTCTCTGTGCCACGGCTTGATATTGGTCAACATCATCACGAGCTATATAAATTCTCCTCTTCCTTCCTTTTCAAAATCAACTTATTCCGCAGAGTAGTGGTTTTGCAGAAGGCCACATTCATTCTTTTGTCATCCTTTAAGATTGTGAAAGATAATAAAGAGGAACCAATATTTCATCACTCAACGGCTACACATCTGTGTTTTTTAAAAGAGGTGGTATCAGTTTTTCCACTTGCCACGGATAACGAATGTGTTTATACCTCAAGAGTCCTGTAGGCTCACGGGCCGCATCTGAAAATCGTATCAGGAAAGGTAATGAGAACGTGAAACTCATGTCAGCTTTGATGAGATTGGTTTGACTTTTCTTTTGCCATCCAAAATTGACATTTTTTTTGTTTTTCTCTTCCCGTCTGCAGTGCTGTGAGAGCATCTGGTTTTTTTCTCCTTTAACTTATCTCTCACACCTCTGCTGTTAGTAGCACAGTGGGTTTTCTTATTCAAAAAAATTAGTTTTTGCCAGGCTGGTGGAATGCACATGTTTTCCAACAGCTGCTGGCAGTCAAGTGTGTTAGGGAGTCACTAGGGATAAGAAGTGAATGTGTCATTCACCGGTCCCCACAGCTGTGAGCTGTGTGTATCTTCATATAGCAGGTAAGGCTGGCTGAAGGGTCTAAGAAGTTACGGCATACTAAGCCAGGGTTTGTCAAATCTTGGGAACTAGGTTGTCACGGCATCTAGAAATTTCTTTGTGACACCGAATATTTTCATCAGTGATTTTATTGTACTGCCTTTCACCTGATCCTCAGAAGTACAAAACTTAGCATTACACAACAGAATCTGTTTTATTTATTTATTATTGTATTTATTGAGCACCACTCTTGGCACAGCCACCTCGTGGCGGTTTACCTAAAAACATAAAATTTGAATAATACCCCAGTACAATAAAATCAGAGTCCAGTAGCACTTTTAAGCCCAACAAAGATTTATTCGTGAGACGAAGAGTGCTTGCACTCAAAAGCTCACGCCCTGAATAAATCTTGGTTGGTCTTAAAGGTGCTACTGGACTCTGATTTTATTGTGCTACTTCAGACCAACACGGGTACCCATTTGAATCTACCCCAGTACAACTCATGGTGGCAACAATCAACAATCTACATTCCCCACATGTACCATCAACCCTCCTGATTGCAGTCGCCATTGCCCTAACAGATGACCATAGGCAATGTTTGCCTGGGGTGGGGGACTACAGGTTACAAGGGGGAGACCTGGTTCAACCTGGTTCAACCCCTGCTTCAACCAAAGCCTGGCGGAAGATCTCCACCATGCAGGCCCTATGGAGCCCATAGAGCTCTGTCAGTGCCTTCAGCTTTTCTGGGAGCTCATTTCACCAGGTGGGGCCAGGACCAAAAAGGCCTAGGCCCTGGTTGAGGCCAGGCGTACCTCCTGGGGGCCTGGGGCAACCAGCAATTTCATATCTGCAGAGCGAATAGCCCTGCAGGGAGCATAAGGAGATAAGCGGTCCCTTAGACTGTTAGGATCCAGACCGTGTATAGCCTTGAATTTTAAAACCAGAACCTTGAACCTGATCCTGAAGCTAATCAGCAACCAGTGCAGCTGTCGCAGCATAGGCTGTACATGGTGAGGACCCTCGCAGCATCATATTTCTCATGATGACCTAGTGAGGACCCACGCAGCAGCATTTTGTACTAGTTGCAGTTTCGGGGTCAGGGACAAGGGAAGGCCCATGTAGAGCAAGGTGCAGAAGTCTAGTCTGGAAGCGACCGTTGCATGGATCACTGTGGCCAAGTGTTCTGGGGACAGGTAGGGCGCTAGTAGCCTAGCTTGGTATAGGTGGAAGAACGCTGATTAGGCTACTTTCATGATTTGAGCCTCCATAGACTGAGGCATCAAATATAACCCCCGAATTCTTGGCCATTGGCACCAGTGTACATTGTACTCTGTCCAGGCAGGGGAGACGTGCTTCCTGATCCTGTTGCCTTTTGCCCAGCCACAGGACCTCCGTTTTGGAGGGCTTGAGTTTCAGATGACTATGCTTGAGTCATCCAAACACTGTTTCCAAACAACTGGAGAATGTTTCAGGGGGGGAGTCAGTCTGTCTGTCCATCAGGAGATAGAGCCGGGTGTCATCCACATATTGGTGACATCCCAGTCTGAAACCCTGGACCAGCTGAGCCAGAGGGTGCACATGGTTATATGACATTAAAAATGCATGCACATGAAGTCCCTTTAATTGCTGGTTTATATGTTAACTAGGGTCCAAGCCTGTTGCATATCAAAGTTAAGGGCAGGACTGCATAGAGCGAGTTACAGAAGTCCAGTCTAGAGGTGACTGTCTTGTGGATCACTGTGGCTAGGTGTTCTGGGGCCAAGTAGGCTGCTAGTAGCTTGGCGTGGCGAAGGTGACAGAATGCCAGCCGCACTACTTTCATGACCTGAGCCTTCATTGAGAGGGAGGCATTGAGAATTACCCACAGGTTCCTGGCGGAGTGGGCCACTGCGTTCCATCCAGGTTGGGTAAGCATGCTTCCTCTCTTGGACACTTCCTGCTCAGCCACAGGCCCTCCATTTTTGAAGGGTTGTGCTTCAGATGTGACTCTGTTTGAGCCACCTCATCACTACTTCCAGGCAGCTGGGGAAGAATCAGGGTGACCGTGCATCAGGAGGAAGAACTGGGTGTCATCAGCATATTGGTGACAACCCAGTCCAAACTTCTGCACCAATTTGAACAAGAGGGCGTATAAAGATGGTGAATAGGATTGGAGAGAGACTTGCTCCCTGAGGGAGTCCACGTGCAAGCTGGTGGTGGCTTGATTAACTCTCTCCTATTGCTACCCTCTGTCCGTGACCCTGGAAAAAGGAGATTCAGACACTGAAGGGCATTCCCTCTAATGCAGCGGGAATAGCTGATAAACTGATAAGTGTGATAGATTTGTAATTGTCTTGAACTTATCTACTGTTTTATTTACTTTTACCATGCATTTGATCTTGTGATGGCCTAGTGCAATAAAGTTTGCTTGCTTGCTACAAACAGGAAGGAGGACAATGAGAGTCAGTGGGGAAAGATGATAGACTAATCTCCCTGGAGAGGGAATTCCAGAGTTTTAATGCCACAACCAAGAAGGCTCTTTATCTGAGGCCCACCTAGCCTCAGATGGCAGGGGGCATCTGAGGTAGGGCCTATGAAGGTGACCAAGGTGGCTGGGTAAGTTCACATGGGATTGGGGAGTCTTAAACTATGCTGGTGTAGGGCTTTGAAGGCCAACATCAGCATTTGAGTTGGGCCTGAAAGGAGTGGGAAGCCAGTACAGATGGAACAGAATGGGAGCAATGTGGTCCCTATGATCCAATCCAGTTGACATTTTGACTGCAACATTTTGTACCATTCATAACATGAGGAGGGTCCCCATGGCTGCCTGCCAGAGTGCAATCCAGATGTTCCCTTTAGAGAGCTCAGAGTAGAAAGGAGTCCACTGTGTTGCTACCCCTGGAGAGGAGCAGGAGAGGGTGGACAACCGCCCTGACGGTTATGCAAGGCCATATTGCTCATGATTTCTCATCCATTGCATTTGCCTGCCTTCCCCTCAGTCTGTTATCTCACCTACTTGTGAAAGTTCATTTGGAACATCTTTGCAGCAAGGGCCTGGAGCATTGGTATTTTTCCTTTTGCTTAAGTCATGCTGCAGAAGTATAGTCTCTGTCGCTGTCACTGAGGAGCAACAGTGACCCACAAGTTTTCCTGAAATACCAAGCAGGCTAGAGTGTGTGAGCTCAATCGATATTGGGATTGGCTGATTTGGGAGGGAAGGGGAGGATGACTTTGTCCAACTATCAGCTACTCATCAGCTATTTTTAAAGCATTCACACTTATTAGAACAGCAGAAGAAGTGGCTTCAGATATGAACAGGTTTATGCTAATTACAAAAACAAATTTGTTAACTGCATTGAAACAATGCCATTTCTGTAAGATTGTAATGAATTTTAATAGATAAGGTTCCTATAAATTTGGATGATTCACTGAACAGTTCTTTTTGGCTTTGATCCTGGAACAGCAGCCGCAGTACAGCTACAATTTAAAATAACTAAAGCAAAACAAACAAATTAGCAGTAACTCTCCCCTCCCCCCAACCCCCCCCCCCCCCGTTATTCCAGTTTTTAAATGCAGTTGAGCTAAGCAGATAGTGTGCTGTTCTTTCTGTCCGCAGATGTAGTTTGTGGTCAGGAGGAGAACCTTTGTTGTGTACATAGATTTGTCTCAGTGACTGAAAGGCTAGGAAGCAATGTGATCCTATTGTATCCTCGATCACATAAGGGCAGAAATAACTATTTTAAATGAGAAAAGGATTGGTTTTTATCCCCCGGTTTTCACTACCCGAAGGAGTCTCAAAACAGCTCACAATCGCCTTCTCTTCCTCTCCCCACAACAGGCACCTTGAGGGGTAGGTGATGCTGAGAGAGCTCTGAGAGAACTGTGGGTGGCCCAAGGACACCCAGCAGGCTTCCTGTAGGGGAGGAGTGAGGCATTAAACCTGGTCATCTGGATTAGAGGCTGCCACTCTTAACCACTGCATCAGTCTCACTGCCACCTACATACTGGCTTGCTGAACTCATGGAATGTTTGACTGTAGTCAGTCAGTTGACTTGTATACATCACAGTGTGTTGTGATGTAGAATCGCATCACAGTCTGTTGGGTTTCCAGGTGCATGTTTCCCATTTTGCTCTTCGTGGTTTTCCTTCTTGTTTCCATAGTCAGGCTCTCTGGAAAAGTTTGGAGCTGTCCTTGCAGTTCATGATTTGAGAACCAGTTTGTTGGTAAAGCGGCAGTGCTGATTTGGCCTCCAGCCCAGTCTCACTGCGTGTGGCCTTTGTAAATCACTATCTTTCTTCCTCGGTTCCCCATCTATAGCAGGTAATTGTGGAGATGGGAGATGGCAGTGATGGGTGTTATTCTATAGGTTACCCCGCTCCCTCCCAAAATGTCCTGACAATCTGACTCTCAGAAGGTATGTGGGACACATACCTGCTCTGGAGCGACTTGGTCAAGGCCCCCTCCCGCACACACACAGACTCCCTTCTTCCCCCTCCCCATTTCCCCTGTTACCTGTTGTTTTCCCAACCTCCTCCTTGCTTCCTCCCCCCGCCCTCACTCGCAAACACATGCACACACACAGACACAGAAAGACACCCTCTCCTTCCCCCTTCCTGTTTCCCCCTTTACCTATTGGTTTCCCTCCCTCCAAGCAAACACACGTGCACACACACACACACGCACTCCCTTCCCCTCTCCTCCATCCTGCTCAACTGCTCCTCCGTCTCTGCCTAGGCCCCCACAGGCCGCTGCAAACGCCTTGGGGTTGGGGCAGCCGTTAGCTGGGCCCTCATCTTCTGTCACGCCTCATGGGCGGGACAATGGATGTCATGTCCATCTACATTTCCGTTTGACGAGGTGTGCCAGAAGATGTGTCCCACATAAAAAAAATCCCTGCTCCCTCCCTCCCACCTTCCTCAATTAATTACGCTGACAAAGTCATCAGTAAGAGGAATGCAGCGTGATGGATGGAGCTGCAGAAATCTTAGGTGTTTAACAAACTGATGCAGACTCTTAGGTATTGGAAATGCTTTCCCAGCGCATGTGACAGACAGCCTGGTCTTGCCAGGACTTCATTAAGAGTAATATGGTTAACCTAGTATATCACATGCCCAATGAAGTACATCCTAAAGACAGGAGGAATGGAGCAGAGCAGATGATGAAGCTGTGAGAAGCAAGAGATGGCACACAGTTCTGTAGAATTTTTCTGTTTGGGCACAACTACTGTTCTGTTTCTAAAACTCCCCTTCTGCCTGCTTTTCACTTGGTCCCTCAGGGTGAAGATTGTGCGTACAGATTTCTTTAACTAACCTGTGGAACCCTGTTTGACCTCCAAACTGGCGATGTCAAGGGTGCCGAGTCCACCTCCTCCGGCAGAAATGTCAAGTGGACCTGTCGCGGAGAGCTGGTGTTACACTCAAGTAAGTCTGTCACTTGGGATCCTTCTGGCTTTGGCTTGTCCAGGGGAAAAGAATACTGAGCAAATGGTCTTTGTGCAAGCTATTCATTAGTCCTGTGTCTGAACTATGCTGGTCCTAAACAAACCTTTGGGGACATTATGTACAGTAGTCCTTTGGCTGCTAAATCCATCAGAGTCCAATCCTGCCAGTTTCATCTGTGAGAAATGAAAGCAAGGGATCTCCAGCTTTGGATGGTGGTCCTGCTGTGATTCCCAGATGTCCATCATCGAAAGTCTGCTTGGAGCCCCTTGCTGTTCATGGTCTTGAACTTTTGCTGCCCGTGTGCCACTCTTGCAAACACTCTGGACCTTTTTGAGGCAGTGACTGCACCCCAGTGTATAAAATGCAACATTTTACAACTTGTGTTTTGATTTCTGTAACCCACGTCATCCTTGGGATGGATAGTACATCAGCACAGTAAAACTCAGAATAAAACGGGCAGCAAAAAGTAAAATAATGCATGCAGGATCCAGCCCAAGTGAGGCTGTTTCAAGTTCTTTTGAACTGGGGGGAGGGGAAGGAGAGGGAGGGAGGGAGAGAGGGAGAGAGAGGGAGAGAGAGAGAGAGAGAGAAAACATGCTGGATTTTCAGTGAAAATCAATGCAAACCATGGGTTTGACCTACTATTAAGGAAGTAGAGCTTGGTGGTTGTAAGATAGCCCTTAAAACTTGGCTTTCGTTGGCTGCATGATGCAACATGGTGTGTGAATGTTTGATAATCAAATGAGGTCTTAATGGTGGTGAATGATCCATAAAGTTGAAGGTTTCCTTTGAGAGGAGGCCTCTGATGGAAACATCCAATGTTTGAATGACAATCTAAACTTCCTTAAAACAAACACAAACTCTGATATTGTAATCTCTGCATGAGAGGAATCGGGGGGGGGGGTGCTGGGGCCCCATACCAAATCCTTGCAGAACACTTTTTACATTTCTAGGGGATGGTGAAGTACCAACAATAGCATAACTTTTCCTCAACCTCTGGTAGAAATGCAAGATAGCTTCTCAGAATGAGTAACACTGGTGGCATTTTGTGTGCGTGTGTGCGTGCGTTCTTCCATTCAAACTGTCATGTTCTTTCAACTGTTCATCCGAGCTGCTAGTTAGTCTTGTTGATGTTTTCTTCTAAGATTAAAGTGGTCAAATTCTCCTACATGTGGACCATCAACAACTTCAGTTTTTGCCGGGAGGAAATGGGAGAGGTCATCAAAAGTTCAACCTTTTCATCGGGAGCTAACGATAAATTGAAATGGTAGGTAAAGATAAACAGACATGGTAGGTATGGACTATTTCACGAAATGTTCAGCAGAATTACACAGCGGGGAAAGCAAGACAAAATGTGTGGTATTAACATGGGATTAAAATCCAAGTTTAGCTTTAGATTCAGTGAGAGTATACGGAGATCTGTATATGGAGACTTGATTTTTGCCAGCTGTTTGGGTTCACTGGCCAGGTATGCATAGTTATAAGGTCAGGTAGAGAAGACAACAGGTCACAGGTGAGGCTGTCTTCTGTTGAACCAGACCACTGGTCCATGGAGGTCAGTATTGTCTCCTCAGACTGGTAGCAGCTCTAGTGTTTCAGGAAAAAGGTCTTTCACATCACTTATTACCTGTTCCTTCTCTTCTAACTGGAAGTGCCAGGGATTGGACCTGGGACCTTCTGCAGACCAAGCAGAAGCTCTTCCACTGAGCCACAGTTGTCCCCCTTCATTGGAGATGAAGCGTGTTTTTCTGCTCTTGCAGGTGTTTGCGTGTGAACCCAAAGGGCTTGGACGAAGAGAGTAAAGATTACCTTTCGCTCTATCTGTTGTTGGTCAGCTGTCCAAAGAGTGAAGTCAGAGCCAAATTCAAGTTTTCCATCTTGAATGCAAAAGGGGAGGAAACAAAAGCAATGGGTACGCAGAGGTGGTGGTGTTTGTTACTTGGTGGTTTTGATTGGCTCATTTTTGGGGAGGGGAAATCATCCTATCCTGTATGTTTTCAGAGAGCCAGCGAGCCTATCGGTTTGTGCAAGGCAAAGACTGGGGCTTCAAGAAGTTTATTAGAAGAGATTTTCTGTTGGATGAGGCCAATGGACTCCTTCCAGATGATAAACTCACTCTCTTCTGTGAGGTAAGTAAGGAAGGCTCGCCAAATCTTATATCTGCACAAGGGGCTGGAAAGCAAGCACATCTTTATAAATATGTTTGGATTCTTCCTACTAAAGACTCCTGCCTTCTTAGCTCCATCTGTAGATTCAATCCTTGGTTCATCATTCATGTTGCATTCTTTTGACTGCCTTTCCCCAGAGAGCCCAGAGTCTGGCCCACATGATTCTTTCCTCTTCCATTTTATCAGTGCAACAACAGTGTTAGATAGCTTCAGCAGAGCATGTGTGGCTGTGTGGGTGGAGATCTGAACCCAGGTCTGCCAAATTCTAGTCTGGCTCACTAACCACCCTCTTGGTATTGGGTTGGATCCAGACTAAATTTCCGTTGAACCAGAGGAGAGCTTTCTCGTCTCTACCTTCCCACTGAGCTCCAAGGCATGCTGCTGTAGGAGACAGGAAATCCTAAGGGCTGACCTGGTGGGGAGGGCTGTAGTAGGAAGGGGGGGGGATAGGAGGGAGCTTGGATCCAACCCAACACGTGTTGGTAGGCTGGCAAAGTTTGTGCCATTTGCCTGTGTTCATAATCAAAAAGGAATCTGGCTAGCGGGTTCTGTTGTTTACCTTCCCCTCTCTCCCCCCAAGAGGGTCAGGGATTGGCTCACTTGCATGAGTTGTCCAGGGTTTATTGCTGTAAATAGGACCCCCACCCCTCGCTTCTGCTGTTTCTTGGCCAATGGAAGTGGCCACATGGAAGCCCAACTTTGCTAAGCTGGTTAGACAAGGTGGTATTTCTGCTTCCCCCCAACGTTAAGTGATTCTTCAGGACCCCTCTTGAAGTAGGAGGGGAGACACGGTGAACCTGGGGAAGCTTATGAAGCCCAAAGTTGTGCAGAGGAAAGGGGAAGGAAAAACTTTGCACTGGGTTTTGCTAATGTGGAGACATTTTCCTGCCATTTGGGTAGGCGTGCCATATGCTCCGCTAACTTATTTCTCCATTATGTTGGCCACAGGTGCCTGCAGCTGTGCTTTAGCTTTACAAAAATAGATGGCGTGTTATTTCTTTTTCGGTTTTTGTGTTTGGGGGGGGGGTTCTCTGCGACGTCTCTAAGGACTCCATAACATTTGGTGAACTGCAACCATTGCAGGGGTTACTGTTTCCTTTCATACTTGAATAACCACAGAGGAACACAACAAAAATAGAGTCCAATAGCACCTTTAAAACCAACAGAGATTTATTCAAAGCATAAGCCTTGAATAAATCTCTGTTGGTCTTAAAGGTTCTATTATTGTTGTGCTACTTCAGACCAACGTGGCCACCCACTTGAATCCCCAGAGGAATTACGCTGGTCTCTTCTGTAGCGCACCCCTCCTTCACCCTGGGGCTTGATTTGTTCCTGATTATGGTGGGATCCCTGAGGCATGGGTCCAGGGATCCCAACCCTGGGGGGGGGGGGACGTCGCTACTGTCTGGGCCCTTGGGATGCTGAGCATCCTAGTTTTGACTTAATACCAAGGCAGGATTTTGCTTGTAGCTCTTAACGACAGCAAAGATACTGACCGTGATCCCTCTCTGATTGTTTAAACACATCCTTAATTTTCTGTTGAAATCATCGAGTCAAGAGTACTTAACATTAGCTGAGTCATGCTCTGAGCTTTTAGATAAATAGATATGAGCCATGGCTGGCGTAGATCCCAAACGCCAGCAGTTTGCAAAGCGGGCCATGCAGACTTGCAGAGAAACTCATCAGTGAAGACTCCAAACCTCAGTTTATGCTGGATTGTGTCAGAATTGTCATTTCTGGCAAAGATCTTATTTTACCCGCTAAATGGCAGGGATCCTGTTAGTGCCTTCTAGCTTGGGAGGGTAGAATCTTGGTGCTTAGTGACACCCATAGATTCACAAGATGATGAGGGCTTGCAACAGGTGGCAGAGCTTTCCTTCATGCCCTGCATGCACGTTTCTGATGGAATCTTAATGATGAACCAATGGTGCAGCCACAGGTGCTGTTAGCTCGTCTCCTCTGTTTCTTCTCCGCTTTATTCCTTTTGATAAGCTCCATACTTGAGGGCCAGAGTTGGCGGCCCTAGTGGTGGAAAGTGCCATCAAGTTGCAATTCATTTGTGTCAACCCCATAAATATACCTCCAGAGTGCATACACTCGAAAGTTCACACCTTGTTGGTCTTAAAGGTGCCTTTGGACTCTATTTTTGTTGTGCTACTTCAAACCAACAAGGCTACCCACCTGAATCTCTCTAGGGGATGCATTCCAAATCCTCTGTATAGGCACTCTATTTTATACCTTCCCACCATTCCTGCTCATTCACAGAGTGGTGGCCAAAATCTGGCAGGAGCACATGTGGTGTATCTTGATCCACTTTCTTGAGGCCCAGACAAGTCTGGTTTCAGGTCCTCCTATCATTGCCCAGGAAGGCACTGGCAAACCGCCCTGTATTGAGTCTGCCAAGAAAACGCTAGAGTGCGTCACTCCAAGGGTCAGACATGACCCAGTACTTGCACAGGGGATACCTTTACCTTTACCTTTTTATCATTGCCCAGTGACCTCTACATGCACCTTCCGTTAGCTGTAGACTTACATCCTTGCTTTTACGGCATTGTCTTTGTCCCTTTGTAATCCACTCTTGGCATTCTTTTGGGCATGCTATGCCTTCAGAAAATTATCGGTTTAGTGCTCCCTCATTCCTGTAATTCTGCTCCTCTTTGCATTGGGTTTTTTTGATAACCTTGTGCTGTCGGGGAGGGGGTTTCTCCACTTTGTTGTACTCTTTGTGTCCCTGTGTAAAAGGCAGGCTGCAAATGCACTGAGAAAATAAAGCAGCGATGCCTTCTGCTTCCTTGCAGGTGAGTGTAGTGCAGGACTCTGTCAATATCTCCGGCCAGAACTCCATGAACATGGTGAAGGTACCTGAATGCCGCTTGGCTGATGAGTTGGGAGGCCTCTGGGAAAACTCTCGCTTCACAGACTGCTGCCTGTGTGTGGCAGGCCAGGAGTTCCAGGCTCACAAAGCCATATTAGCAGGTCGGTATCGACGTGGGCAGGAGGATTAGCAGGATGGCGGATGGACAGATCCGTGGCAAGCCCCAAATGCCTTGAGGTGTCTTTTGCGGGTTGCCTCTTTGTTCAGAAAGGGGGCTCCCGATATCATTTTCAGAGAAGACTGCAGGGAGGGAAAAGACACACTTTGAGTTATGCCTCAGGAAACATTGCATAAATAGTTAAAAGAATCCCCCCTCCCCCCTAAAAAGATTCATAGAAATTAATATCTGCTTCATCAGGGGCTTTCTAAGGGAGTAATATGCACACTTGTGCTGCAGTGTCCTGTAGGCCAGGGGTAGTCAACCTGTGGTCCTCCAGATGTCCATGGACTACAATTCCCATGAGCCCCTGCCAGTGTTGGCAGGGGCTCATGGGGATTGTAGTCCATGGACATCTGGAGGACCACAGGTTGACTACCCCTGCTGTAGGCTACCAGATTCACATTTCTGAGAAAAAGTTTTCTTTTAAAAAAAATGTATTGACAAGTTTCTGGCTGGAATGGCTGTAAAGATCTACTTGAACAGATGCAGACAATGTCTAATGAAAGCAACCAGAGATCTACTTGAATAGATGCAGGCAATGTCTAATGAAAGCAACCAGAGACGAGGCTAATGAAGATTTCTGGTTAATTTAGGGCGTGCAGATTTTAGAGCTTTCCTAGAAGTAGCAAAGCCAGAGTAAATTGTGCAAGTGTGTAAATTTTGCTCACTGTTTGCGGAATTAATACTTTTAGCAAGAGTCAGCCTTCCTTGGCATATATTGGGTTGTCATGGTTTCCTGGTGAATAACCATTCAGAGCTGTAGTACAATGGAATGGAGTTGAGGATAACTAGTTGAAAGAACATATAATTAACTACAACTCCCACAGTCCCTTGCATTCAGGTTGTAACAGGATAAGAAAGCCATGACACTTCCTGTAAAGTAATTTTTGACTGGGTCGGCTTCTGCTACGTGTGTATGTCCTTAGAAAGGTTTCTGTCGGCTTTCTCTCCTGCATACCCTACTTGCTTAGTTTCGGCTTGCCCCTTTTACATTTATGGACATGTTATATATGCAGATTGTATTTCTTAGAGCCTTCTCCAGCAAGGAAGGTTACCATTTCAGCTTTTAATTACATTTGTGTCTCCTCCCCCCCCCCTTCCCAATTCCCCATCCCACCCTTGGCTACAGCACGCTCTCCAGTCTTCAGTGCTATGTTTGAACACGAGATGGAGGAAAGTAAAAAGGTAAGTATTTTTTAAAGATGGCTTTCTGATCAGGAAGAGTAGCTGGGTACCGATCCATAGATGTTTGAGGAGGTGAAATGGTTCTCCATTTGACCCGACAGATGATTCTTATGAAGGCCTTTCTGGACAGGAGCAGAAACCAAATACATTTTTGTTGCACATCCAGGCTGATAAAGTGGTCTTCTCTGGGAACACAAAAGTAGAGGCTGCAGCATTGTGACCGCAACTCAGAAAGTTAGGTCTTGAATGGAGGAATGGCTGAGGAATTGACACAGCTCCTGAAAATATAATACCACTGCAGTAGGGCATTGTGGCTTTCTTTCAAAGCCAAGAATATAATAGTCCTGGAAATTGGGACAGTGAATCCAAGGCCATTCCCTTAATGTGGCCTCCTAGTCCTTGGATTCAGTTAAGTCTTCTGGGTATGAAAGTTCCATTGAGTCATTTTGGCTAGTAGACACTGCTGAATCTTCATTCCCTTTTAAAATCATCACTATGGCAGAAAATGTTACGATTTAATTACTCGGAGAATAAAGATGCATAGAGCCCAGGATGTCTGTCTTGCGATTCAACTCTGTGTAGTTGCAGTGCTTCCTAGTTAGCATCTTTGGTCCAGCTACATGCAGGCTTGGTGTGAAAGAAAGAGAGAAATAGAGAGGTGTCTCCTAGCGCATCCCAAACGTCTGAGACTGCTCTAGCAAGAATAAATCCCTGCAAGGCAGTAACCAGGCAGGAAACCTGCACATTAGTAAAAGCTGATGACTAATTGAGAATGCACTCCAGAGGGAGTTAAAAAAGACTGCTGGTTTGCTATTAGAGGATGATTGTGTAACAGCAAGTGCCAGTTTCTTCTGTCACTCTGGGACGGCATAAGAGCAAGTGAAAAGAGAGACGACACAATGCCTTAGCTGGGTGGGGAGGGGGGCTGACAAAGCTGGAGCTGGAGCTGTTCTGTGCCTTCTGCGTGTTCTTTACTCTTTGTCCCCCAGAACAGGGGTAGTCAACCTGTGGTCCTCCAGATGTTCATGGACTACAATTCCCATGGTTCATGGGAATTGTGGTCCATGAACATCTGGATGGCCACAAGTTGACTACCCCTGCTCCAGAAGAGTTCTCCGAAGCCCGAGAGGGGCAGTTGGGCCTGTTTGAGCACCAGAAGGTTAACCATATCTTTCCTCTTCTGGTGCAGAATCGCGTCGAAATCAACGATGTGGAGCCAGAAGTTTTTAAAGAAATGATGTGCTTCATTTATACGGGGAAGGCACCCAACCTTGACAAAATGGCAGACGATTTGCTCGCAGCTGCTGACAAGGTAAGTGGGCTGTTGGACAGGCCAGCCAGTGGATTTTGAAATCTCCTTTTATTTTAAAAGAGATTGGGGCCTAAACCCTCCTGGAAACCTTTGGAGGACAGATTGTAATGGGCATTTTTGCATATCGTGCAAGATAGGTAGGTTTTAATGTGCACCTTCTTCCATGTATTTCAGTCAGTGGCGTGGTCAGATTAATTCCTTGTTCTTTGGACTTGTCTCAGGAGGCTTTTCCAACGGCCTGCTCCCTAGCCAAGTTGTTTGAAGACGACAGTCTCCCAGCCAAGTAGCTTGGAAAGGCAGTGTTCATCCCCACCGTTAAGATATTGCCAAAGAGAAACAGTTTGCCAGGATGACTGGGTCCGCATCAATTGCTTGCTGCTTCCTTACTTGGAAGCTTTGAGAATCCCAGGGAGACCTCACTTCTCAAAGAGGTGGGCTGTTGGTTGTTGGGACCAGCACATGCCTTTCTCTCTCTTGATTCTGTGAGCCAGCATGGCCTTGCACACATAAGGGTGCCCTTCTCTTACAAAGCGAGAGGCTGCCTTATTGAAAGGCCCTTGGGGTGATCTCAGCACTCCCTGTGATCTCAGCACTCCACATTTGAATAGGCCAGAGGTAAGCAAAGGTGCTTTGCTTTGGAAGTCTGTTACTTTGATTCCCGAGCATATCTCTGTATTTAGAACTGACATTTTGAGTTGCTTAGAGCCAAGCGAATAAATCAGGGTGGAGGAAGACAGGCCAAAATAAAAGTTGACTTCTAGGAGTTAGAATTTTTCTTCCTGAGCCCTGGCCAAAAGTAACCATTCTTTCTAACAATAGTCTTTCGGAGGGGGGGGGGGGGGAGCAGAAGAACCTTTGCTATGCTAACTATGGAGCCAGTTTACCTCTGCTTGCCTGACACACCTGCACAGAGTGCTTCTCCCTCCACCTGGCACACAGCAGCAGGAGGACGAAGGCCAACTATGCACTACCTGCACCACTTCAGAGGAACGCTGTTCCTGCCCCCCCCCCCATTTTTTGTGGCCAAATCCTGTGAAGTCTGAGGAATGAAAGGAGAGCTTGGCAGGGGGAGCCTTTCTTTGCCAAGTGTGGAGCAGGTTCACCTCGGCTTTCGTAGGATGCCTCCCCACACCCGACACACAGCAGCAGAAGGAGAAAGGCAACCTACGTGCCAACCAGATGGCTACAGAGGAGTGCCATTCCAGAGCTCCCTCTGTTTCTTGCGGCCAAAACTTGCAGCCACGCCACAGTGTTGCCCTTTAGTGATGCCAGAAGGATGTTGCCCTCTAGTGCCCAGCCTGGGCAGGAAACACTGCTTTTTATTTCTTCTTAATTTCTCTAAGATGGTAGTTAATTCCTTTTTTTGTATTGAGCGGTAAGCAATAGAGCACCATAAGAAAAGGAAAATAGTTCATAAATTAGATACCCTTTTTTTACAAGAAACTCATATTAAACCTTCCCAATTATCATTAATAGAGTAGCCAAATTTAGAGAAACCATATGTAGCAGATAACAGAACCAAAAAGATGTGTACATTTATATGTATATGTATGTGCGTATAGTATATATTAAAATGTATATATAATGATATCAAGTTGCAGGATCTTGAGGATTTTGATAATAAGTGCAGAAGAAAATGATTAAAGTTTATAGGGCTAAGAAAAAAAGAATGAAACATTTCATACTGGAAAAGCTTTTTACTATGATTCTTGGATCAAATTATATTGAAATCGAGAAAATCATCAGAACTTTTAAGGTTAATCTAGAGCAGTGGTCCCCAATCCCCAGTCTAGGAACTGGGACCGGTCTGTGGATCAGTCGGTACCGGGCTGTGGCTCCTCATCATCTTCCTCCCCAGCTGCTGCCTCGGGAGCTGCCCTGCCACTCTACTGCCGGCTCACCTTTGGTGCTCTCCAGCGGGCACCATGGCTGGGGCTTCCCCTTGGCGTGGCACTGGGCAGCTGCTGCTGGCAGTGCCCCCCAGTGGGCAGCAGGAAGTCAGGGGCACCAGTGGGAAAGCAAGTGGAGCAGGGGCTCATGTGGCGGCGGCTGCAAAAGACTACTCCCCCCCCCCCCGGGCCTCAGTAAAATTATCAAGCATTGATCGATCCCCAGTGATAAAAAGGTTGGGGGCCACTGATCGAGAGGATAGTAGCAATAGATAGGCAGGCATGGATATTGATGTGATATTTGACTTTTTCATTAAAGGAAGTAATAGATAACTTATAAGATGAACCTCTTAAAATTTACCCAGGATGTGGAGGAGCCTAAATTTCCTGATAGAAAAATTTAGAAAGAAAAGACATTCAATATAGATGGGGACCCTTTTTCAGATTGAATTCTAGATAATGGGGAAAATCTTATATGGTTAAATTCTGAAAGAAGCTGAAGAAGTAGTGGATTTTAATTTTGAGAATTAAGTACTAGTTATTGAAATTATAGAAATTTTGTAATGTTCTTCTGCACTAATAAAACATTAAGATGAGTACTCTAAATTTAATTTCTGTTCATGTAAATGGTTTAAACAAGCCCCATAAGAGAAGGAAAATATTTCATAAATTACACAAAGCAAGGACGGATATAATTTTTATACAAGAAACACATATTGAATCTTCCTAGTTATTATTAATAGAGCGTCCGAAATTAAGGAACTATATGTTCTAGGTCATCATACCATATAAAATCCTGACCATACTTCTGATGATGTGCTGGTCTCCTGATTGGCCCTCAGTGTAGGCCCTCCCCACTGAAGCCTAATCAGGGCTGCCACTCTCTCCCACTGAGGGACAATCAGATGCTGTGCAGCCTCTCTGACTGAAGAGCACCACAGAAGATCAACTGCATGCTCCACACCCTCCCCGCTGCTCACCCCGGTGTCCTCTCCACCAAAGGCTGACTGAGAAGGCCCCTACCCCCTTCAAGAACATGCTGTCATTCTCTCTGACTCTCTCATGTCCTCCCGCCAAGGGCCCATAGGGAAGCCCCCCTCCCCATGTGAAGGCACCACCGCACCCCCCAGCTCACCTGCATCCTCCATCTCTTGCCACCATTCTTGCTGCAAAGGTCCAACAGAGAAGCCAGTCCACACCCTTAGCAAACATGCTTCTGCTCTTCCTGCCCGCCATTGGACTGTGGGGAGATGCCTCCACCCGTCTCCATCATACCCCTGTGGCTCTTGCCAACCACTTGCCCTCTGAGACAGCTGTGAGTGGTGGGGGTCCCATTTCCCAGCCCATTTTCAAAACAGGTTTCTCTGCTGGTAGCAAATAAAATAAAGATGGAGCAATATATCCATATATCCAAAGAATTAACATAGTCTTTGATAACAATGCTAGTTTTGTGGGTTTTTTTGCTAAAAGGACAGATATACCAACAATTAATCACCCTTGGGAACATTTATACTTCAAGCAGCAATCAAAGGGCATTTTATAAATCCTTGCAAGAAGAATTCATTAAATTTGCAGAGGGTGAAATTATCATTGCAGGGAGAATTCAGCTGTGTCATGAATAATGACTTAGATCAACTAAGAAATCAAATGCCTCTACTCTGCCTTACATGTTTAATAAGGTGTTCCAGATATTTAAACTAATAGACCTATGAAGATTACATAATTCGGGTGAAAGAGATTATAATTATTCTGCTTGACATAGGTTATATTCAAGAATAGACTTTTGTTCTTTTCCCCCTTTATTGACAAATTCTGTACCAAATATGAAAATGGAGACAAAACCACTTATGCTGAATTTGTGCTATTTAATTTAGAGCTTTAAGACAAAAACTTCATATTCCCGGCAGTTGGTCAAAAACCTGCTAAATACTCATGAATTAAAAGCATATTTGAAACATGCTACAAGAATTTTTTAATTTCTTTCTTCATTAAAAAAAAACCTTTAAAACTTAATAATTGTGAGAATCTAGCAAAGTCTTTTTAGGGCCATTAGTATTAGTACTGGAGCTTATTTAAAAAAGAAATGCGAGGCTGAATTTGTGGAAAGATTAGATAAGATGAAGAAATTAGAAATGGAGCATTAAAAAGACCAAAAAACCTTTCAGAAATAGCCATAGAACAATATTTAAGATGTCTTTGAAAGCCTTCTTGTGGTTAAATAAGCGCTTGAGAAACAGAATCTATAATAAGGAAAACTGGATTATAGTCTTGTTTAGGATAGATATAAGGAAAAAATATCACCTGACATCCTGTCACTGGTATCTGCAGTAAGAGATGCATGTAGCAAACATTTAAACTTAATTCTGCAGCTAAAGGGAATTGTATGATATGCCTGCATATATACAATAATACATATAATTGATTATAGGCTATTATGGACTTCCAAGAGGTTTATTAAATAAGCAGCAGCAATCATAACTTGTTTGAATACTTGCAGTTCAGGAGCTTTTGGATCACTTATATTTTTTTTTCATGAGTTTGCAAGCTAAGAGTTCAAGTACTTTTCAAGAATCAGTGAAGCCTTGATTCAGGTTACTCTCATCTTCGGCAACTAGTTGAAACCATGACAGAAAAGTGGGATTAAATACTTTATAATAGAGGTTAAGAGTTGACATTGGCCTTCTTGCTATATCAGATGTAATTCATATGCATATGCCGATGGGCTTATTTTTACGTATGTTGATGATCTCATTTAGTTATGAGCCAATGGATTACCTGGATAATAATCATTATTATGGTCCAACAGATTTGGAGAACGAGTGATATGTTCACTTATATCAAGCAAATCAGATTTCTGTGGATGGCAGTCTCAGGTTTCCCTTTTTCGGTTGAGGTTACTAGTTTATATCAGTTGTTGTTGTTGTTAGGTGCGAAATCATGCCCGACCCATCGTGACCCCATGGACAACGATCCTCCAGGCCTACCTGTCCTCTACCATTCCCCGGAGTCCATTTAAGTTTGCACCGACTGCTTCAGTGACTCCATCCAGTCACCTCATTCTCTGTCGCCCCCTTCTTCTTTTGCCCTCGATCGCTCCCAGCATTAGGCTCTTCTCCAGGGAGTCCTTCCTTCTCATGAGGTGGCCAAAGTATTTGAGCTTCATCTTCAGGATCTGGCCTTCTAAGGAGCAGTCAGGGCTGATCTCCTCTAGGACTGACCGGTTTGTTCGCCTTGCAGTCCAAGGGACTCGCAAGAGTATTCTCCAGTATTTTATGCACAAAAAGGTATATTGTCATACATTTTTTTCTGTTCTAAAAAACAAAAGGAAAAAGCATGTAAAATGAGTCTTCCCTTTGCAGAAATACTTGTTTGCAGAACATAGCATTATGTGCAACTAAAATGGGGATAACCAGGACAACCTCAGAAATGAAACAAAATCAGAGTTCAGTAGCACTTTTAAGACCAACACAGACTTATTCAAGGTGTGAGCTTTCGAGTGCAAGCACTCTTCGTCAGACTATGAACTGACCATCATGACAGTGGGAATATATAAGCAAATGTTAATCCTGTTAAATTAGTAAATTGTGTCACAACATCCAAATACACATGTTACTAATTTAACAGGATTAACTGTTGCTTTTATATTCCCACTGTCATGATGGTCAGTTCTTAGTTTGACGAAGAGTGCTTGCACTCGAAAGTTCACGCCTTGAATAAGTCTTTGTTGGTCTTAAAGATGCCACTGGACTCTAATCTTGTTTTGTTGTGCTGCTTCAGACGGCTACCCACTTGAATCTAACCTACTTGGCATGCGTCTGTAGTATTAATATGGAGGCAGAGAGCACAAATGAATGTGGCAGACAACAGAACTCATTCCTATGTAGACTTTGATGTCTAATTAAATTGACACAGTAATAAAAAGTAAAGTGACAGTCAATGTCTGGTGGACCAGAGGGTTTCTGCATCTGCTAGCAGAAATTTGCCACCATGCAAGTTGTTCTGTGTCTCACCTCTGTACCTTCCTCTGAAGCAGTATCTCTTCATGCCTTCCAGCCATTCACTTAGGTGCCTAGTAGGCCTGTCCCCTTGTACAACAAAAGGCAGCGAGAGCCCCTGAGCAATTTATGAATTCCTCCCTAATGGCCAACTGTTTGTAGGACAGCAAAGCTGAAGCAGGTTTTCATTGTTTGGGTTTTGTGGCTTTTTATGTAGCTCTTTCCTCTCTAAACATACCCCCCGATGTCTTTTTAAAAACAGAAAGCAAAACCTTTTATGGTAGCACATCAGACCTTTTAATATTTGCCCAGGAGGCCTCAGAACAGCTTGTTCTGTCTTCCTGCAGGCTCTTGGGGAACATACGCAATTATACTATAAACAAAACAACAGCACATACCCTCAGCCCTGGAGATCTGCCACTGGGCGGTTGGGCAATCAGCGGGCTGGGCTTTTTCTTCTTCTACGACGCTACTGCAGACGATGGGGAAAGGATGCCATTCTATCTGAAAGATCAGAAGACCTTATTGGTCTTTGCCCAACCCTCCTGAGTTTCTGCAACAAGAATAAATGACTAGGGACCAGCTACAACACTCAGTCACGTCATCACCCCACATCAACATACGAAGCTGCCCTATGCTGAACCAGACTGCTGGGCCATCAAGGTCCTTATTGCTTTCTCTGGTTAGCAGTGGTTCTCTAGTCTAGGGTCTCAGGTAGAGGTATTTTATTTCATGTACTACTTGGTCCTTTTTGATGGAGATGCCAGGAATTGTGTCTGGGACCCTCTCCATGCTAAGCAAGTACTCTGCCAGAGAGTCACGGCCCTTCCTTATCCAGCTGCAAGCATGGAATCCTTCCACTTTCTCCTTTCATGCTCCTCTCCTTCCTAATTTGCTTCTAACCAGAAACATCTATAAGTTCTCATTGGTGTTTGTTGTACACAGGATGAAGACTCATTTGGGACCTAGCCACATGGTCATTGCCTTTAACTTTTGTTTGGTTATCTGCAAAGCTGGGTTAGCAGAAATCACTACTACGGCCCCGTGAGGACCCTTCTCTGTAGGCTTTTTGATCTGCACTGAAGGGGACATATTGGTCTATGAGATGGATGATCATGAGGATTAGCAACTTGCTTATGTTAGGTGCCTTTTTTTTTTTTGCATAGTTCTGCTTCTGTGATCCAGGCTTGGGATGCGATCCATTTTTGGAATGCGTTTAGTTATTGTTTTTTGAAGAACAAAGGTGTTGTCAGGTCCCATGCCACCCACCCACCCCCGGAGGCTTTTTGTGTTTCTCAGTATTTTCCACACTTGTTTGTAGAATTGTAATGTAGGTCCAGAATATATTCCTGCCCCCTCCCCCGCCCAGTATTGCTTTTATGTAAGGTTCTAGAATTTTCTCCTGTACAATTGAAAATGATTTTTTTTTTTGCTTTGTCTATATTACCTTAGTATTGTGTTCTCATAACTATGGGGGGTTTGGAACCGACAATAAATAAGCTGGAGATTCTCATACATAAAGGCTGGGTGTCAGATCAAAACCAGTTGAGAGCCGACCTCAGCACCACTGCCAGCTTGCAGTCTCCCCCCCCCCCCAAATCAATTCACCCTCAGTCTAATTTCTCTGTGTATGTTCTTTCAGTATGCGCTGGAGCGTTTGAAGGTGATGTGTGAAGATGCTCTGTGCAGCAACCTCTCTGTGGAAAATGCAGCGGAAATCCTCATCCTGGCCGATCTACACAGTGCTGACCAGCTAAAAACTCAGGCAGTCGACTTCATTAACTAGTAAGTAAAGGTTCCCCCATTTTTGTGTTTGACCCCCGAGAGGATGAAATCTGTAAAAGTGAGCGTCTCAGGAACCATTCCCCCCCTCCCATTCCCCATTCCATCTAGGTTATGTCCAAGGTCTTGTTTCACTAGTAGAAGTTAGCTTCCTCCCCCCACTCCCCCCAAAAGATGCCACCTCCCCTTTACTGTGCATCTCTGCTCATCCTAACTGGGGAAGAAAAACAGGATAGAAAGAAAGAAATGCAAATGCATCCCTGTTTCCCCTTTGAGCAGCAGTGGTGCCCATCCCAAACCCTCTTCTGTTCCTCACACACGGGCACTGTGGTTGCTGTCCCTGCCTCTTGCCTCCATGCCAAGGACATGCGGCAAATCTGACTCTGTTGCACAGAGCAGCTTGTGTAATTCATCTTATTGATGTACTGTGTAGAGTCCTCCTTTCTCACCCGGACTCCAAGTGGATTGCACAGTGGAAGTCAATGCAGTAGGCAGGATGAGACGTCCAATGCTTTATGGAACGGGACAAGGCAGCCAGGCCTGCTGGCGAGAAACTGGAAAGAGGCATTGAAGTCAAAACTGAAAGCAGGGACGTAGCAGGAAGACTTATAGGTGTTTTCCTCTGGGATGCTGAACTTCCAGGTTGCTAATGCTGGGTTTCTCTTTGATGTTCTCCAGCCACGCCTCAGATGTCATGGAGACTTCAGGCTGGAAGTCAATGGTCGTGTCCCACCCTCACTTGGTGGCAGAGGCGTATCGTTCGCTGGCCTCCGCGCAGTGCCCCTTTCTGGGCCCTCCACGCAAACGGCTGAAGCAGTCCTAAGGCTCGGACCTTGCATCGCACAATCCCACATGTGTGTATTTGTGGTCTTTTTTTTTTTTTAAGTGGAAATAGCGACAGAAACAGTTGCTTCTCCCACCTTTGACAACCAGGTAGACGATGCAACCGGTGGAGCTTTTTACTCTGTGGTGGGGAGGGTGGGACTTGGGGGGGGGGATTAACAGACTGCTTTGGGACATGTAGACTTTTAAACAAAAAGAAGAAAAAAACTGCACCAAGTAGACTTGGGGGCAAACGGGGGAGGGATGGACTTTGGGTAAAGGGGGCTGTTCAACCTAATATATCCCTGTTGCTGCGTTGTCTGTGTGTTTCCCTTTGACTTGGCTAAGTAAAGAACTCGAGAGGGTTGGCCAGGTGCCGCCCCGAGACAAACAGATCCAGATGATGATACGGAACTTTAAAAAAAAACTAAACAGAGACAGAAAAGACGGCCTCTGCATCGGACAGCGACGGATCAAGAAGCAAGGCTCACTTGAAGCAAAGATGATGCTCTCTTTGTTTTGACATTGATTATGTGAGAGGAGGGTGGCGGCAGAGACGGCGATGGAATGAAGGAGCACCCCCGGGGAGTTTCCGCTGGGAGACTTTTGAGAAGGAGAGACTTCCTCCCTGTGCTGGAATTCCTGTGTTTGCCATGGAGCCCCGAGGTGACTGTACTCTCCCAGTAGCACTTGTATACATGAATTGTGGGCGGACGAGGAGGAGGAGGAGGAGGAGTTCTTTCTCTTTCTCTGTGTCGCTCTCCCCCCAAAATGGCTACTTTTTAGAGGCAAAGAGGAGGACTGTGTGAGGCCAATGCTGCCTGGAAGACGTGGACACGATGGAGGCAGCCGCTAGTGCATTCAGGAACTGTTGTGATTTATCCTTGACTTGGAATCAGCTACTCAAGAACAATGGTTACTCGTTTAGATATCGTGGGAATTTTGTTCTTCTGGTATCTCTTTTCCCTCCCTTTAGTTTTGTTTCCTCTTCACTTCCTGTGATTCCTTCACACCTCTGAATTTTTTTGTTTCTTAAAAAAGAAAAATTTATTGTTCATGAGCACTGTGTCAAAGGTTTTTTTTTTCTTTTTTGTCTTGAGTTGGCAAAATGATTCTTATTGAGTGTTTGTATTAAGTTGGCTCATGTGTAGAAGACCTGACCCTGTTCTGTTTTCAACCAGTTTTCTTTTACAGGAATGAAGTTCCAAAATAGCTGGTAAACTTTCTCTTTTCGCCACCCCTTTTTCTTTCTTTTTCCTTTTCCTTTTCCTTTTTTTTTTTTTTTTAGAAATATACTCTTTTGTACTGTGTTTTCTGTCTTGTCTTCATGGCTTTGTTCTTTCTTTTTTCAAAAAGAGCTTTTCGCCTTTAGGATTGGGTTCTATATTGGTACTTTTAATGCTGCTGATGTGATGTTTTTGAAGGCCAGGAATAATGGCAGCTGTTACTGAGATGCTTCATTCGGTAGTCCATTAGGAACTGGCTGTGAAAGTTCATCTCCCTGGTGTTGCTGAGGACGGAGTGGGCATCTACTTATTTAGTCTAGCACACCCAATCTTTTATATATGACATGCAAAGCCATATACAAGGAACAATGCAATATATTGTGCAGTACATATAAATATGCAGCATCCATAAAAGATCTGTGAACAGCAACGTACATAACTGCCAGCCAGCCAGCACTCATAAGAACAAGCTAACAGAGCTGTAAAATCACCCCCAATTCCAGAAGCCCTCCAGAGCAGGCATGTTGCAACAGAGTGCTTAAGAAGGTCGGGAGGGAAGGGAACAAGCACCTGTTAATGTGGGCTTAGAAACTGGAATCACCATCAGCTGATTTCCATTCCCTTTTAACTTCATGTTAGAATAAGAAGAGTTGGTTTTTATACAGTGATCTTTTATTCCCAAAGGAATCTCAGCGTGGTTTATAATCATCTTCCCTTCTTCCCCCCCACTGTAGAGACACCTTGTTAGGGAAATGGGGCTGAGAGAGCTCTGAGAGAACTGGGACTGGTCCAAGGTGACTTATCTGGCATTGGAGGAGTGGGGAATCAGACCTGGTGCTCCAGATTAGAGTCCAGCACTCTTAACCACTGCACCAAACTGGCTACACCAAACTATGCAACCTGGATCTGATTCCCCCCTCTTCTGTCTGCATAAATTGCTTGGCCCAGGAGACAAAGAGCTAGGCTGTATTTCACTTGTCTCTGCTTGCCTGCAGAAAAGGGCTCTGGTTGGCATGCCTACCCCATAGCACCTTTGCTTTAGCTCCAAAGGTTCAGGGGAAATTCACAAAAAGAAGGGCATAGTATGGGAAAGGGGAGCCGATACCAAAACGTGAACTGTGCCCAAATTAAGTGTCTTGTCTCAGTTGTTCATGAGTTGAGTGAAAGAACCATTGGTTTGGCAAAAAGGTGACAAATCCCGAAGAGAGCCTCAATTTCGGTGCTCCTTGTGTTCGTCGTTCCTGATCATCAGATGTCCTCGTTCTTTTTTTATTCTAATTTTTCCAGGTTGTCTTTCTTACCAATCCAGAAATCAGAGCTCCTGGCTGCTTTTGTAAAATTCTCGGCGGATGTGGGAGGAGGATGGGAAAGCGAGGGCTTAAAAGCCTATGTCTTCTAAATTACACGAGATTCAGATAACCAAATCACATCTACACCGGACTTTTAAATGCCAAAGCGATGTGATACTTCTGTTTAATTATTAGGACCAACTCCAGATTCCCTGCAAGTGTTGTTCGTGTTGCTTTAAGCCTCCCCGTAGGACGTCTCGGCAATCAATGGCCCACTTAACCCTGCCTGGCAGCAGCCATCCTGAATGCCAGCGCAAGGTCTTTCTCAAAGGTCTTTCTAGCGGGACGTCCTGAAAATTGAACACGCGCATGAACATGTACTGCGGTATTGATTAATGGAGGGTTCCCTTGTAAATGGCGCTGTCACCCACAGGACAGTGTTGAGGGTAGTGGGGAGATAATGCTGGTTTGAATTTGTTCCCTTGGTGTTCGGGCTGCACAGTGTGCTGGCTGTCAGATCCAATAATAAGCTCTTCCGGTAGCCAGGCTTGTTCTCTCTTGACAGGACTACATTGCATCTTTGCAAGAGCAAGATTGGGAAAGAATGGCCGTGCGTTAAATGTGCAGAGGGTTTTTGCTGGTTTTATTTTCAGACACCCTTGAGAAATGGCCGTTTGCCAGTAGGCAGTGGCTGGCCACTGCTGTGTTCAGGCTGGCTAGAACAATATTGTCTGCCTATCTGAGGTGTTATCAGACCTGGTGTGGTAGGTTCACAAAGCATCTAATACCATGCCAGGCACTTGTCCCTGCCAGGGTCTTGTGGTCAAACCAAACAAGAGACAGTAGGCAATTGGAAGATGGGAATAATTAAAATTGTACAAAAGGTGTTGCTCAGAGACACACAAAGCCGCCTTATACTGAATCTGGCCATCAGTCTGTCAAGGTCAGTTTTGTCAGTTGTTCTCAGAGATCTTTCCCATCTCATGCTTGACCCATTTAACTAGAGATAATAGAGATTGACCCTGGGACCTGCTACAGGCTAAGCAGATGTGCTTCTGCTGATCCCTGGTCCCACCCCTGTAGGAATGAACACACACAGTTGACTTTGTTGAGACAGACCATTGGTCTGTTGAGGTCAGTTTTGTCTACCCTAAATGGCAGTAGCTCTCTAGTCTTGAGCCTTTGAACTGGAGGTGCTGCGGATTGAACTTGAGATTTTCTGCATGCCAAGCAGATTCCTACAGAGACATGGCATCTCCTACTGTTGATCATTTTTTAATTATTTTTAATCCTACCCTGCCTGCATATGCATCAGTATGGTATTCATGGTTTGGCCATTCCTGTTTCATCCTCAAAGCAGGCCTGTAGGGGAAGTCAGTCTTGGGTTGAGTGACCCTTTATCCATTGAGCTTCGTGAGATTTGAATAGAGCTCTAACATCTTCAAAACAACATCTTTAGCAAGACTGCCGTCAGAACAGGGGACGGCAGCTGGGAAGGAAGAGAGGGTTGGAAAAGTACAGAGGCCTGACCTAAGTGAGAAAGAAAAAGAAATCCAGGTTGGGAGTGGGGAAGAGAGATAAATGAGCACGTGTGGGAGAGATTTGTGTCTTGACAGCTCCCTGATGGATTATCTCCTCCCATATCAACATGCCTGAGCACCTGTGATCAACGGACTGGACTCGCCTGCGGGAACCATCTTGCCTAAGGTAAGGGTGGCAGAGATTCATAGCAGGGAGGGTCTTTTCATCTGCTTCCCATTGGTTGTGGAACTTAGTCTCCCACCCCCCCTCCAGAGCACTCTCTTCAGGTTTTCTTTGGGGGGGGTGAAAATGAAAAATGATTCCACGTCTCTCCTTTTGCTGGCTTTTTTCTCTCTTTTTACTTCAGGAGAAGAGTTGGTTTTTATGCCCACTTTTCAATACCTAAAGGAGTCTCAAAGCAGCTTACAATCCCCTTCCTCTCCCCACAGCAGACACTCTGTGAGGGAGGTGGGGCCAAGAAAGCTCTGACAGCACTGCTCTGTGAGAACAGCACTATTAAGGTTGTGACTAACCTAAGGTCACCCAACTCTTGGTTAAAAAATAATTGTCACCTGCTAAAGGGATGCAATGCAGCATGTAGGCTAAGTAGATGAATGGAAGAACGGAAGGGGAGCAGCAGTGGAGAAAAGGTAAGTCCAGAGAAGCCGCTTGGATTAGATGCAGGGATGGAACAGGTGACTTTTGCAGTAAATGTGATATAGTTAATCTTAAAAGCAGGAAAATACTGAGCCTCAGGGTAACAGTTGAGGATGTGAGACTTGGCCCAAGAAAATGGTGATAAAAGTTCTCCTGTCTGCTGTAAATTCTCATGGGTGGCCTTCAGAAAGCAGTCGTCTGTCTTGGTTGTGGTGGAAGAAGAAGAAGAATTGGTTCTTATATGCTGCTTTTCTCTACCTGAAGGAGTCTCAAAGTGGCTTACAATCACCTTCCCTTCCTCTCCCCACAACAGACACCCTGTGAGGTGGGTGAGGCTGAGAGAGCCCTGTTCTGCTTGGTCAGAACAGCTTTATCAGTGCTGTGAAGAGCCCAAGGTCACCCAGCTGGCTCCATGTGGTGGGGGGGGGGGTCAGGGAATCAAACCCTCCTCGCCAGATTAGAAGCTGCCGCTCTTAACCACTACACTGCACTGGCTCTCCCTAGCCTCTCCAACAAGATTGGGCTAGCCTGGGCTCTTCAAGACAGTTTGTCGTACCCAGCCTTCCCTCCAAGAATCTAAGGGGCAGATACTTGATTCTTTCTTAACTCCACAACAGCTCAGGCCAAGGATTCCCAACCAGGAGTCCATGAGAACTCTGAAGTGGCGTGGTATGGGGGAAAAGGATGTAGGCCGTCTTCTCAGCTCCTACTCTTCTTTCTGTCCCATAGGAGTCACCAGAGTGGTAGTAAAGGTGTGGGAAGGGAGGAAAAGTAGGGCTCAGGGTGTGGGTAGTGATGTCATTTCTGGAGGCATGGCAGGGCACTTGGCCACCTGACCACTTCTGGGGCTCCTCGGGGTAACTCCATGGTCAGAAGTTTGAAAAAGGCTTGCTTAGGCTAAGAGAAAATGATTGGTCCAGCAAGTATAATGGTGTTGTGGAGAGCTGACTAAAGTATTCTACTTATATTTATAAATAAATGAAAATACCTTGCTTGCTGGGCCTTGTTGGCTTCTTCTCTTCACTCAGCTCCTAAGCAGCATGTCCCCTGCTTGACTTTTAAGAGGGTAGTCTATCTAATATAGAAGGCCTATAGACAGCAGGTTAAACATGGAACCTCTAAAGTTGGAGTGAGGATCTTAGGTGCTGAGTAGGCATGTGCGATTCCTTTCAGACAGTCTGAAAAGTTCCCAAATCAATGTTGATCCAGGCACTTTGTGGACAAATCCGGTTCAAATTGCACTTCCTAGTAAATTAAACTGCCTGAATCAGCCCTGGCTGAATTGCCAAACCACGATTCAACCATGCTGAGATCAGACATTTTAAAGGGACCAGAATTTTCCTTTTCCATCTACCCCCCCCCCCAAGACCACGGAATAAACAGAAAGGGAGCATCTGCCATTGGCTTCAATGACACTGAATCGATTCGGCTGAATCCGAGCAGATTTTGGCTGAATCTGAAATGGTCCAGTTATTATTATTGTTGTTCTTGTTGTTGTTGTTATGTTGCACATGCCTAGGACTGAGCATCAACTTCACAAAACTCGTCAGCTTCTGGAAGGATCTGAGGAGCTGTTCTCTGAGGCAGAGCAGACCTTTAACTCCAGTCTGTCCTAGCAGTTCATTCGCGGACCTTCACCCTGCTCAAAACATGAGCAATCCTGTCTTATTTTTGGAATCTTCCCTCTGTTCTTTTTTACAGCCATCCCCTTGTGGGGAAACACGAATAAGCCAATCTCCACGTTTTAAATGGCATGTTGAGTTGAAGCGGGGGGGGGGGGGGGGGAGGGAGGAGAGGAGTTGTTTTCTTTCACACAAAAGGTTTCCTTGTGTCAGTAGCGTCGCATCTGCGTCTCTAGGTATGGGCAAAGAGGCCAGCTTAATTATCTCGAGGAAGAAGCCGCGTTGTTTACCGAAAGGGTTGCAGGAACTTGTCAAAGATTTCATCCCCATTGGGTTTGTGGGAGCAGCTTTATAACTGCTCAGGGAGTCTCTCGCCTCGGCTCCCGCTTGCAGAATGCAGACAGGATTGCAAGAAGTTAAACGGACCTTGACATCACCAGCTCTGCTCTGGTGTTTTTTCCCTTCTTCTTCAGGGAGGTGCCTGACTGGAAAGCAAGGCCAGTTTTGGCAACCTCCTTCCCTGGAGAAATGGAGGCAGCATAGGCAGGGGGGGTGAAATCTGTGCTGTGACCTCTCTCCCCCTCCCCCTTTGAGGACAGAGTAGGCCCAGGATTGGGTATCCTCCGTGGCTTCATGAGATCCCCCCCAGGCAAACTCTCAGATTTATATTTAGGTTTAGAGCATTCTTTTCAGAGGATTGACAATGGGAAGCCAGAGCCCCAAAAGTTAATATTAGCAAACGTTTCTCATGCATGTGGCCTATGTGCAGAGAGCTCCGCGCACCCAAAGCCTTTGTGTTCCGAGACGGGGAGCGATCCATGCTCCGCCTGCAGTGGAGGATGAATAATTCCCTGCTTGTGTTGAACTCTGCATGCCCCAAAAGAGTGGGGGCCAGGAGAAGAAATGCCATAGTTTCTTGGTGCCTCCTGCTAAGAGAAGAGCTGCAAAATAAGTCTGTCATTCCCCCCCCCCCACACACACACACACATACACACAGACACACAAAAGTTTCAAAGCTGTTTATTCTCTCTCAAAATACAGGGCTGGCTGAAATTTTGAATGTGGGCATAACTATTACTATTGGTTTTTTTTGCTACCGATTTGTGCCACTGTTTCTGTTAGATCCAGCAAAGCTATTTGGTAGGGGCTGCTGCTTTCCAGAACCTTGTTCAGTTCTTGCCCGGGTTTTAACTTCACAAGACTCCTGTGACGCTCGAAGGGTAAGCGAGGCCATTCAGGCAGCTTTTGCAGCTGACAGAGCGTTGGAAGCTGGGTCCCCTCATCCGAACTCCTCGACATCCCTGCTGCCTTGATCTCGCCATCAAACATTGTGTTCCTTTCAGAAGCTTCCTCTTTGTCTTTCTTTCTTTTTTTCTTCCTTTTTCTTTGCCATCTGAGGCTGCAGTCTTCAAAAGCTGCCTGTGTGGAAGGGCCAAGCATTATTTTGGGATGCATGAACAGCCAACGAGCGTCCCAGGAGTGTTGTGTGATATGCTTTGCCACATCTGCCCCTTCTGACATCCTCCAAAGGGGTAGTGCTGTCTTGGCTCTAATGCGGTGTACTCATGTAAAGCCTCAAACCTAAAGAGCCAGGTTCAAATCCCCATTCTTGTGTAAAATTTAGGCTGGTGTCTTCTTCTCTTGACCTGTCGTAGCTCACAAGGTTGCTGAAGAGCTAACCTGAAACAAAGAGAATCCATGCATCCCTTTCTATGCCCCTTGGAAGTACGCAGTATTAAACTGCTGATGGATCAAATCCTTAGGCTGGGATAAAAGCTACTTTAAAGCAATCCCATGCTCATGTCTGGTATTTGCATGTTCCAGTTCCTTTGAAAGTTGAAAGATTGGCAGTCTTCAAGCAAAGGTTGGATACACACTTTTCTTGGATGCTTTAGGATGCTTTGGGCTGATCCTGCGTTGAGCAGGGGGTTGGACTAGATGGCCTGTATGGCCCCTTCCAACTCTACGATTCTATGATCTTATATGAGTCTTTGAACACTCCTTCCTGGGTTTTTTTTTTGTCTTATATTTTCAAAATGCAAATAAGTATATATCTGATGTCCGTATATACTTCTTGTTAGCCTACCCTCTCCTTGAAGATTCAAGGTGGGTAAATGTTTACAAATGCATTTGAACCATTAAGAGATTTTCTTAATTGGCCTCTTGTGTTGAGGGATGGCAGCGTTCTACTCAAATATATTGGCAAGGCCAAGTATTTTTGCTTAAGTACTTTTGTCCCACTGTTCTCCTTGCTCCACGCCCAGGTCTCAAAAGCAGATATGCAAAGATATAATTTAGAACCACCACCTCCCCCAAGACAAAGATGCACCTACTTGGCCTGCTCCTGGGTCCACTAAGCCAGTTCAGTGGGGGGCACAGGTTACAAGCCATTTGTTAAGGGTCAGGCACACACAGGCTTAAATGCCCATAATAGGAAGGGAAATGTCTATCTTGAGCTTTTCCTAGTTTCTTGAGGAAGGGGTGGTGATCCAAAGTTGGAAAACCTCACCTCTTGAATAGATTCACATGAGTAGCCATGTTGGTCTGAAGTAACACAATAAAACCAGAGTCCAGAAGCACCTTTAAGACCAACGAAGATTTCTTCAAGGCGTGAGCTTTCGAGTGCAAGCCCTCTTCATCAGCTCACGCCTTGGATACATCTTTGTTGGTCTTAAAGGTGCTTCCGGACTCTGATTTTATTGTCCCGCTTCTTGAAGGTTATTTTAATGATTCATAGAGACTGCCCAGGGCCATGCGGAAAGAGGCATTTTCAAGCATTGAGTTGTGGACCTCGGGCTGCTTGGAGGCGAAAACCTGCGAGTTGCACCTGGAAGCTTAGAGGGAGCGAGGGCGGATGTTTGCCCTTGATGCAGCAAAGGACATCAGGAGCACAGGTGTTCATCTGCACGCTCTCCTTCCCCACCCACCTCCTGCTTATTTGAGCCCCGGCGAATAGGCCACATGCCCACCCAGGGCTTGAGCTTCCGCACAGCCAGCCACCCACAACGGGAGAGGGGCGACTAATTTTAGCTGCTCCGTGTAGGAACGTGTTAATCTGAAAGACCTTGGAAGTGCGGCAACCTGTTGGTGGTGTTGCTCCTCTTCTTTGCAAGCTAACACTTCATTTATCAATTTCCTCCCCCCCCCCCTTGCGGGTTTTTCCTCTCATCCCCCTCCTTTTTTTATAAACTGTAATTGATACAGCTGAAGCCATCTGGCAGCGGTAGGATCAGAGCCGCAGCGTACTGTTCCTAAACCTCCCACCAACGTCCCCGCCCTCCCTTCTTCCCTTCGCGATCCAAACGGCAGCCCTCGTCCGCGTCGTGTGCTGTGCTAATGCGGAGAGGTCCGAGCCAGATGAACAGTTGGGAGAGCTGAATTCGCCAAGGAGGGGAGGGGATGATACATTTCAAAGGCAATTTAAAAAAACCATTCGCCGACCATCTCTGCAGTCTAAATGGGATCATTGGAGGGCAGGGGGTGGGGGGGGGGGCTTGGCTCTCAGCATTGTTGTTTCTAGCTATGTTTTTGGTGGCGCACAGCGTTATGTGCCCTCGAGTCACAGCTGACTTACAGACCCCGTGGTGTTTTCAAGGCAAGAGACGTAACCTTCCGTTGATGGTCTCCCGAATACTAGCCAGGGCTGACCTTGCTTAGCTTCCGAAATCTGATGAGCTCGGACCCTGAATCTTCCACTGGCCTCATTGGGTTTGCCTTTGTGCGCCTGTGAATAACTCATTTTCTCTTGTTCGTCCTGGAACATGAATGCTTGTAAAGCTGGGAACTCAAACTTTGGGGCTTAGCATTTAAAATAAAGACTAGCACATTTCAGACTTGCATTTGCAAGTGGATTCTGCTTTTAAACACAGCCGGACAGAGACCATTTCCGCATTAGGAGACAAACCTCATTTTAGCCTCGCTTCGTACTTCAGTTGGGTGATGCGAATTGGCACTCTGCTTTCTGCATTTTGGCTTTCATCCCCTCTTTTTCCAGGCTGTAATTCGCCATATGTTTTCCACCATGGGGTTGGAAGGAGGCAGCCTCCCATAATGCTTTGCTCCTTTTCCCATTCCATTTTTTTCATTTTTCTGACAAAATGGTGCCTGCTTGCACCTTTCTTTTAATTGTGCCCCTTCATTTCACATTCCCTCACCTCCCTCCTTCCCCCCCCCCCCAGGTGTTATCTTGTTACAATGCTGCAGCGTTGAAAGAAGCAAGGCTGTTGTTTTGCTCCTGGAGGACTGGAGAAGACCGGGCTTCTGGAGGACCAGGGTTGAGGAGGTGGGCACTGAGAAATCGGTTTGTGCCTCCCCAATGCTGCAGGGGGCCACTGTCAGATCGCACTGGGGAAGAGAAGTACGGAGGCCCCTGTGCTTCCCCGCGCTGTAGTCACTTTGTGCAGCATGAGCTCAGCTCAGGAAGGGGAAGCAAGGGGACCTAGGCGCCTCTCCTCTCCAAGTGATCTGACAGCTGTCCTGTGCAGCATTAGAGGGGTGTGTGGATTTCTCTGTGCCTGCCCCCCTCCATCCTTTAAAAGCCCACTGATTTCTCCAGGGACAACCCCCCCCAAAAAAAAAAACCAACAGTCTTGCTTCTTACAGCACCACAGTATTGTAATACAATAACCTTTTTTTAAAAAAAAATACCTGGGGAATGTGGAATGAAGAGGTGCTATTGGGGGAGGGAGAGACTTGCAGGGCATATGGAAGAGGGGAGCACTAGGGTACTTTTCCCATGGGAGGGGGAGGAAGGATGGCAACAAAGAAAGGAGTGTGCTCAAACACTCTAAATGGTGGGCGCCACGAGAAACCGAATGTATGCATTTCTGCCCTGTGAGGGGGCAATTCGGATCTGCACCTGAAAAGATGCATTTCCCTAGTGTGGAAACGGTCAGAAAGTGGCAAGACAGTCGAGAGCTTCTGTGGCCCTCTAGAGAAAGAGCACCTTGGCCGCTGCTTTTCAGACGAGCCAAGTATCCTGCAAAAATCAAATGTGCAACTTGCCTAGTTTCAGGAGCCCTTGAGTTGGGAGGAGTGTTGCCCCCCCGGCAGAATATATTGAGGCAAATTCACCTACCATCTCACAGTGATGATCCCACCACCTCCCTAGGAAGCCTGTTCCACTGAAAAACTGCTCTAACTGTCAGGGACTTCTTCTGGATATTTAGCTAAAAGTTCTTTTGAATTAAATTCAACCCATTGGTCTGACCCCCTGGGGCAACAGAAAACCACTCTGCTCCATCCTCTATATGGCAGCCCTTCAAGTATTTGAAGATGGTTATCATATCACCTCATAGTCGTTTTCTCTCCAGGCTTCTCTCCAGACCAAGCTCCCTAACCCAATCCTATCAGAGAAATTGTGAGGTGAGTTTTTGGGGGGCTTGTTCATTGCCAGGGCTTCTTTGTGCAGTTTCACAGCTGAGCTGTGCAGGTGCAAATGGAAGAACTTGAATAACAATAGTTATAACTCAGTGCAACCTTGTTTTCATCACTGATCTTCTGTGCAGTCTTCCATTGGTACTGTCTTAGTGCAGGCAAGCCATGGCTGGGCTGCACATGTGCCATCCCAATATGTTCCTACACACTTTAACAACAGTTACTGCTAAGTGCAACCCGGATTTTTGAGGACTTGCCTTTGTTCTATCAATGGATAAAAACTATTCCAAGATTATTTCTCACAAGTAGGAAACTCGCAAAAAGGTGAGTGAACGTATCCAAAGCTTTGCTCCATGAACCCTTAATCTAAGAGTTCTTGAAATGGGCAGTAACCCCCCCCCCCTCTCCACGTCAGCATTGGAAGGATCCAGACAGGGGTATAGAATTTTCAATTTCGGGGGGTGGGCCAGAAGCCCAGTGGGAGGAGCCTATGTAGATGGGGCCATGGGGGATTTAGGGAGGGGAAATGTGCAGAATTCAGAGTACTAGTAGCTGTCATCTCATTTTAAACTCATTTCCTGTGAGTACAATCATTTTTTGAGGCTATTCAGAACTGTGCCCATAATCATGACTCCAAATAAAATCCGCTGTTTTGCCACCTAGGATCTGAGAGACTTTGCTTTCTTAGCACTGCTTAAAAAGTCTACTTAAAAACATAGACATTCAGAATAAAAGATTATTAAAATCACATAAATCAGTTTATGGGAAATGACTGCATTCCTGTGCGTAGTTAATTTTTGCCTTCTAGATTCAGCTTCTAAAACACATTTGGCTTCAACAAATAGCTGAAATACAACTTTAATTAACACACATGTATTTACATTTTTAAATTCTAATAAAATCAAATCTTCTAATCCCCTATTAGCCCGTTGTCTGTTCCCAGAAGCATTCTCTTATGCCATATCCCACCTGTCCATCCCAGTTTCTCTAAACAGATCCACTTGTCAAGATGTTACTTGTCAAGATGTTACAATTTTTAAAACCCTGTACTTACATGACACTGAATGTGTTGGTTCTAATTTGATCTTCTTTGAATGAACTCATTAGCTATAACCTGAAGATCCTGAGAGATCTGTTTACGTCCGTGAAGAACAGCCATGTGATTGACCCTTGCCTGTGTCATGCTTGTATGTAGATATATCTGTACACCTCTTCCCTCCCCATTAGGGACTCCAAGCCACCGGCAGATTCGTTCTTCTGTCTTATAGAATCATAGAGTTGGAAGGGGCTATAGAGGCCATCTAGTCCAACCCCCTGCTCAACGCAGGATCAGCCCAAAGCTTCTTAAAGCAGGGGTAGTCAACCTGTGGTCCTCCAGATGTTCACGGACGACAATTCCCATGAGCCCCTGCCAGCAGTTGCTGGCAGGGGCTCATGGGAATTGTCGTCCGTGAACATCTGGAGGACCACAGGTTGACTACCCCTGTCCTAAAGCATCCAAGAAAAATGTGTATCCAACCTTTGCTTGAAGACTGCCAGTGAGGGGGAGCTCACCACCTCCTTAGGCAGCCTATTCCACTGCTGAACTACTCTGACTGAAAAAATTTTCCCTGATATCTAGCCTATATCGTTGTACTTGTAGTTTAAACCCATTAGTGTGTGTCCTCTCCTCTGCAGCCAACGGAAACAGCATCCTGTTATTTTTCCAATAACAACCCTGTGAGGTAAGTGAGGCCCAAGGTCACACAGACAGCTTTCATAGCTGTTTCTAGGGTTGGGGGCTTTGGTGTCCGAAGTGGCCGTTCGCTCCCGACGCAGCCATTGCTGTGCCATGGGGGGCATGGCGCTGGCTGAGTTGGGAGCAAATACGCCTCAGTCTCCCACATCCTAGTCCGACACTAACCTTTCCATGAAAATGAGCCAAATGGGAACATGCAACCTACAAAATCAAACCGGGAAATGGAATGGCCGTTACCAGCTCCTCCTTGGTTGCAGATCCTTGTCGGGTACAGCACGTGGCTCGGTGCCATCTGAATGCTCTCTCCTACCCATGTTTATTTTTAATATCTGCTCAATTTGTACAACTTCCGGAGTTTTTATTGGTCTAGGCGCGGGCTTTTTCCATTTGCTTAGAGGGATGTGTCAGAGCACACCTCACCCTCGCCCGCCCCGCTGAATCTTCGTCTCTGAGGTTTTTGGTCTTCTCTGCGCCAGCAAAATGAAAAACTCTGCCGCGAATCCATTGTCTCCTTCAGGCAAACAATAAATGTAGACAGCAAACTTCAAACCCCAGAAGCTTTGCGGAGCGCTTCCAGTGATACTTGCTACGGCAGAACTTAAACCGTTATTGGCTAAAGAGATTTTTCACCGCTGGGTCCCCTGAGCTTTAAAATTATTATTGGCGAGTTCTGCTGAGGTCTTTCTCTCGTTTTATTGCGGGAGGGTATATTTTATTTATTTTTTATTGTATTTGTTTTGTTCTCCCTTTCGGTGAGAGACGACAGCTTGCGCATTTGCACACAAAACCAACTAACCAAGCAGGGGGAGCTGCTGTGCTTTGAAAACTCCTGCACTTTTGTTCTGGCGCTTCCAAAAGAAAAAAAAGGAAAAAGGGAATGCTTTTTCTGTGTCTGCACTGAGTGTGCATATGGAGGGAATCTGTTGTCTCCTTTTGTTTCTTTTTGTTTTCAGAAGATTGTTTGGAGTCTTTGACAATGACTCCCTTGCTAAACTAATTACCTGGGCTTTTTAAAAAACACAGTAAAAATCAGATTAAGCCCTGCATGCTTTTCTGATGTTGATTGCCACATCAGACCTATGCAACTAGTTAAGGCAATTTTATATAGGTACTAGTAGTAAAGCCCGTTGCGTGCTGTAAAATGGTAGTCCCCAATCGCCGGGCCGCGGCTCCCTCTTCCTGCCCCCCCCCCGCAGTAAGAAACTTCCCAGGCCGCAAGCAAATCAGCCGCAAAAGTGGCCGATTAGCTTGCGGCCGGGCAAGCTTCTTTTTGTGTGGGGGGGGGAGGGAAGCAGGGCCACGCATGCACGGCTGCAAACGTGCATGTGCGGCAGTTGCATGGCGCAAGCATGTATGCGCGGCATGCGCAGCCAGGAGATCGCCCTCCCCACAGCCGCCGGTCCGCAGCCTTAAAAAGGTTGCAGACCACTGCTGTAAAACAGCCGGCAGTAACTCACCTTTTTGTGAATTTCCCAGTTGTGAGAAAGAACCTTGGAGAACAAAAATCAGGGTTGCACTTACCAGTAACTGTTGTTGAACTGTGCAGGAACATATTGGGATGGCACATGCGCAGCCCAGCCATGGCTTGCCTGCACTAAATAAATAAATATTTTTTATTTATTTATACACCTTCCACGAAGGCTCGTGATGGGTTACAGAGTCAGATAAAAATCCAACCCCCCCCATTAAAACCCCTGACATAAAACCATAAAATACAACAATATCATCAAACTATCCAATAAAAATGCAGCGAAAACATCATCCCATCCCTAACAACCCCCAGCAATACCTTGGGGGGGGGGGGTCATGTGATATGGCCAAACCTCAGAAGACTGTGATTGTAGAGACTTATTTTCCAGTAATGTAGAGTGCGGAAGAAGGGCACAGAGTGTCCCATTTCTGTTGTCAAGCATCTGGCCAGCATTCCAAAGGCGCCAGCCTTAATTCAGAGTTCAGATGAATTCTCCATGCACCAAGTAAACCTCTGGGGAACAAGCCTATAAAGTTATAGAGACGAGCCACGTCTCTGCCTTGCACCATATTTGTTTCTGTTCCTTTCCCTGAAAGCCATTTGGTCTGCCCATGAATTGAATCTGCCGCAAACCCCTTTGCCAGCTGCTGGCTTGGGCCACCTTTAGTTGTCTGAGTCTATCAGATTAGCAAGATTTGGCTACCTGGGCTTAGTCAGAAGGCACGTATCCTAAACTCCTGTGATAAATTTAGCTTGTACGTAATTCCTGAGATGACTAAATCTGTCTTGAGTTGTACAAGGAGGCTTTCAAAAGCAGCTGGCTAGGTTTTCTGGGGTAGAAGATTGCAGATCCTAGTTATGCCTGCCAGTTGTGGGATCAATAGAACGCTTCCTGTTTCCGATCTGGAATGCCAAACGTGTACTGTGTGTATTTTGGAAAAAAAACCTTTTGCAAAAGGCAGCGCAGCCGATGACAGCATGATATGGTATTTTTAAAAGACCAATATCAGCATGTTTCTTTGTGTGGGAGAGCACATGCACATATCTCAGATGGAAGAAGGGAACCCAGCTGTTACACACTGTATTCTGCCTCCTCTGAGCATTCTATAACGCCTGCATTTTAAAATTTATTTATTTATTATATTTATATGTGATGTGCGGGTTTGAAAACCCTCCAGAATTTTCCTTTCCTAATTGCAGAAGGCCAGGGAAGAAGGACTGCTTTAGGATGCTTTGGGCTGATCCTGCGTTGAGCAGGGGGTTGGACTAGATGGCCTGTATGGCCCCTTCCAACTCTAGGATTCTATGATTCTAAGATTCTGTGATTCTATGACTGGATGTGGTAACTTGGTGGTTGAGAGGATGCCATTTCTGTGTGCTTGGGGTTACTGGTCTCTTCAGCCCTGCCAAAACTCAGATTGCAATGTTTGAGGTTAGTGCTTCCACTAAGTTTCTAGCTTGTGGCTGAGAACCTGTTGAAGCCTCAGAAGCCAGAGATCTCAGGACTTTGGAGCACAGGCTTTAAGGGGCTTTCAGTCCCCTAGGCCTCTCCATGGTGAGTAAAGTTATTCAGGTTGCACAAGTCAACTTTTCTAGCTTTGGAATTTGCGTGTGTGTAAAGAGCTGTCAAATTGCTTCCAGCTTATGGCAGCCCTATGAATTGATGACCTCCCAAACATCCTGCAGTTTCCTTGCTCAGGTCTTGCAAACTAAGGGCCATAAACCTTTATCGAGTCAACCTACCTTATGCTGGATCTTTCTCTCTTCCGGTTGCCTTCCATTTTTCCTATCATTGTTGTCTTTTGTCCTCTCGTAACATGACCAAAGTACCATAGCCTCCATTCAGTCATTTCAGCTTCTAGGGAGCGTTCAGGCTTGATTCGTTCTAGAGGGGCAACTTTGTAATTGTTCTGCAATACTAAGGACTTGTGAAATGGGGATGTCGATTATGATGCTCCCTGCCATTGTCAGGGTGGGGACATGGGTTCATTGGCAGAGTATCTGCTTTGCACGGAGAAGGACCCAAGTTCAATTCTTGGCATTTAGGGTGTGAAAGACCACTACCCAAAACTTGGAGAGATACCACCACTCAGATATAGCTGTTGTCTGCCTTGATAAAAGGCAGCTTCATATAGAATCACAGAATTGGAAGGGATCTCCAGGGTCACGTAGTCCAACCCCCTGCCCAATGTAGGAACTCCACAACTAGCTGCCTCCCCACATTGACCCCAATTTCATGCCCAAGTTAACCCCCCCCCACCATAAATCTCCAGAATCCAGCCTGGCCAGGAGGAAATTCACCTACCCATCCTACAGCAGCGATCAGCAATTCCCTGGGTATGCAAGGAAGGGCCACAAGAGACAAACATTGGCACATCCCTTCCTGCCCACCCACTCGCAATCTGCCTTAGTTCATAAAAATCAGCATTTCTGACAGATGATTATCTAGCTTTTGCTTAAAAACTTCCAAAGAAGAACTTGCCTCTTCCCGAGGAAGCCTGTTCTACTGAGGAACTGCTCTAACTGTGAGAAACCTCTTCCGGATGTTTAGCCGGAAATTCTTTTGAATTATTCTTTTGAATCAATTTCAGCCTAATATATCCCTGGATGTTCAAATGGCTTCCGGGCCATTAATCGTCCTGTACTTTTGGGTCATCAAAGCACGAAGCTCCCAGGGATGAAACAAGAAGGAGCCTTCCTGGGAATATCTTCTGTGGAACTTGCAGCTTTTGGCCACAAGGATTTTGACCTTTTCTCAGTGGGTTTTCCTGCTGGAGTTTTCCGGGGCACAGGCCTCCTTAGAAGTAAATATCTAAGGCTGGCAAGCCATGCCACCCAGTCTGTCGTAGAGTCCCAGTGGTTTCCTTTTGCATTTACTGTGACAGATAATACGTATGAGAGAAATTAATATATAGCATAGCCGATAGAGGAAACAATGGCCTTTCCCCCGGTAATATGCTACTGTTACCTTAGCAGCAGCTGGAAGATTTATGGCTGTTTCTAAACTCATTTTTCCCACCATTTTATTTAAATAATTCAATAAGTCCTGGGAATGGGATGGCGAGGGGCGTTAGAACTGGTGCTTGTTCTGTAGAAAACAAGCAGTAATGGCTGTACGTTTTGTGTTCTGGGTCTAACAGGGCCGTGAGATGTGTGCTCAAGAGAAGAGGGGTCAGGGTGGGTGCCTGCATGCAAGAAAATCTTCCCTTTCCAGATGACCTGGGGCTTGGCTCACTCGCCCAGGTCAGCTGGAGCCCGTAGTTGACTTGCAAACATAAACTTAGTGAAACGTTCATCTCTGCTACTGTTGCTCCTCTCACACAAACAAACCAAGGCTCAGAGAACACCTGGAATGTTTTCATCTTCAGGGTTGCGGAGCTTGGATTGCTTGCTTGAGCCAACTGGGCCTGTTCATAGATGTCCCCCTGCAAGTGTATGTAGGCCGCTTTTTAAAAAATAAAGCAGTGCCCCGTGCCCCCACTCTCACCTGGTGTCCATCCAGAGTCACTGGCTGATGGACAGTCCCTCTCGGTGACACATGGATTGGGTCTGGTCCCATCCTAGTTCTGATTCCAGTTCAGGAATAGTTGCTGGCCAGCTTATCGAGCTATTGCCTGCGCATTTGGGAGGGAGGGAGGGAGGGGGCGAGAGAGCGGAATTAGGAAAACAGCAAAAGCTATATTTGCTGAATGGCAGCAGAAGACTTTGCTTTTGGAACACCAGCCATTCATTTATATGCAGCTCGATATTTCATACGCTTGCAGTCCCCTGGTGGCAGCGCAAAGCCCCGGCCATCTGTTGGGTTGCCGAGCGACTTCTGGAGAGCAACGTGGTGGTCTTTGCTGCTGACAGATATATCTGCATCCCCCAAGAGACCCCCGCAGCTGCTACGGAGTGTCTGCTTTTGTCAACGCTTTTAGGCGCTCGTTCGCACTAGCATGGGTTGCAGTGATCCTTAATAAACTTTACCTTGTTGCACTCACTGCAGTTTCGAGGAGGGGAAGCGGTTGGTGTGTGTGTGGGGGGGGGTTGTATGTTACTGAAGTGATGAGGAGACAAGGAGAGCATAAGTATAAAAAGGTAAAGGTATCCCCTGTGCAAGCACTGGGTCATGTCTGACCCTTGGGGTGACCCCCTCTAGTGTTTTCATGGCAGACTCAATATGGGGTGGTTTGCCAGTGCCTTCCCCAGCAAGCTGGGTACTCATTTAACCGACCTCTGAAGGATGGAAGGCTGAGTCAGCCTTCAGCCGGCTGCTGGGATCGAACTCCCAGCCTCATGGGCAGATAGCTTCAGACAGCATGTCGCTGCCTTACCACTCTGCGCCACAAGAGGCTCTTAGCATAAGTATAGAAAACTCATAAGCAAACCAAGCGAGCTGGCCATTCACAGCCATCACATGTTTATACCCTGTTGCAAAAGAAACCCGGTTCTGATGATTAGATTAAGTGAGGGCGAATAATGGTTAATGCCAAAGCTCCTCAGTAGAGCATGGTGGTTTTGTGTTCGTCTCTTTGCTAGTTTTCTTGGGTGGGATTTGGGAATGGAAGACATCTAGAACTGTAAGAGACCTGTCCTAGAGTTCAGCTTGCTCTTCCATTATGCCATGGTCTGTATGATCATTGAAGCAGAGCCTGTTGGCAACTGCTGTCGCCTGCCAACTGCTCCCCAGCATCTGACAAACGAAAACATTTTGCGGCTGAATCTGGGAAGTCCTATTCAGTTCTCACAGCTAATAGTGGTTTTCTGTAATAGCTTTAGTTTGCTATTCCTCTGGAATGATCATGTAAGGAGCAGCAGGTAGCTGTATGGAGGATGGACTCCATCCGCCTCATGATTTTTAAAAAATCTCCAAAATTATTTCCTTCCCGCAGCATCTGAGCCTGCCTTTCTCAATTTTTTTTACTGTTGAGCAACCCCTGAAATGTTCAGCAGGCCTCGAGAAACCCCAGAGGTGGTGCAATCATGCATAATGTGGTTGGGAAGCATGGCTGTGTACGCGCCCACCAGGGCCCTGTTAGCAGAGTAAATAACACAGTGAGATTGCACAACCTGATTAAAGAGTAGATAAAAGTTTGTTCAGGAATTAACATACTTGATAGTGCAGTGGAGAGACAAATAAGTTGCTAACTATGTATTTAGCTGAGAGAGAGAGAGAGACCGATCTGTGGCTTCCGAGAAGAATCAGGAAATTACTCCTAAGACTAGCAATCTGGAGACAGACAAGGAATTACACTTAACAGGAGAGACTAATAGTGTTCTTACTGCCCTCTGCAGGGTCTTCTTCTCTTCTTTCTACACCAGACATTGCCTATTCTAACACCCCTTCTCAAGGTCTAGTTTACAAAGTCCACTAGATTTATTTTCTTCCATAGACTTGGAAACTTTTCTCTAGGGAGTGGCTTGGTGAGTTTTTCTGCAATCATTTCATTTGTAGGACAGTAGTCCAACTTAGAGCCTCTTGTGGCGCAGAGTGGTAAGGCAGCCGTCTGAAAGCTTTGCCCATGAGGCTGGGAGTTCGATCCCAGCAGCCGGCTCAAGGTTGACTCAGCCTTCCAGTTTGGTGTAGTGGTTAGGAGTGCGGACTTGTAATCTGGCATGCCAGGTTCGATTCTGCGCTCCCCCACATGCAACCAGCTGGGTGACCTTGGGCTTGCCACGGCACTGATAAAACTGTTCTGACCGGGCAGTGATATCAGTGCTCTCTCAGCCTCACCCACCCCACAGGGTGTCTGTTGTGGGGAGAGGAATGGGAAGGCGACTGTAAGCCGCTTTGAGCCTCCTTCGGGTAGGGAAAAGCGGCATATAAGAACCAACTCTTCTTCTTCTTCTTCTTCTTCTTCTTCCATCCTTCCGAGGTCGGTAAAATGAGTACCCAGCTTGCTGGGGGGTAAACGGTAATGACTGGGGAAGGCACTGGCAAACCACCCCGTATTGAGTCTGCCATGAAAACGCTGGAGGGCGTCACCCCAAGGGTCAGACATGACTCGGTGCTTGCACAGGGGATACCTTTACCTTTACCTTTAGTCCAACTCAACAAATCTCTCTTCCTTCATGTTTCTTACACGGTGATGCTTCACATCATTGTTTTTTCGTTCTTGAGTTGATCCCTATTAGTGCAAGCTTTATACACTCTTGATTGTCTTCAAAAAGTTGCACTGGTTTGGGTTCCCCTATCCCAAAGTCTTGCATTAGCTGCAGTATCCATTTAAGTTGTCTGCACACTTCTGCTACAGATACATACTCAGCTTCAGTTGTGGAGACAGCTACACTTTCTTGCTCTCTGCTGCTTCAGCTTACCATTCTGCCACTATAGTGCAATAAGTGTCCACTGGTTGATTTTCTGTCTTTAGTATCTCTTGCCCAGTCTGCATCCATGTATTTCGCTAATCTGGAATTGTCACTTGTTAGTAACTTCAGTTTCAGATGTGCAGTGCCTGTCAGGTACTTTGCGAGTTGTTTGACCGCGTTCCAGGCTCTTTTCCTTGGTGATTCCACCATTCAGCATAGTAATCCCACAGCTGCTGCGATATCTGGATGCGTCAATGTGCTTATATACAGAAGTCTTCCAGTTGCTTTTCTGTACTGCTTGTTGTCAGGCAAAATTTCATCATTTCTTTAAGAACTTCTGGCTCCACATCGTTGATTTCGACACGATTCTGCACCAGAAGAGGAAATATATGGTTAACCTTCTGGTGCTCAAACAGGCCCAACTGCCCCTCTCGGGCTCCGGAAAACTCTTCTGGGGCAGGGGTAGTCAATCTGTGGTCCTCCAGATGTTCATGGACTACAATTCCCATGAACCTCTGCCAGCATTTGCTGGCAGGGGCTCATGGGAATTGTAGTCCATGGACATCTGGAGGACCACAGGTTGACTACCCCTGCTCTACATTGTCCACAGTGCTCAGAAACACTGTTTCTGGTTGCTGTGCTTCATTTTTCTCTCTTGGTGTAGATTCATTCATCATACTTCTTGGTTTCTCATCAATGTACATCACATTGCAGATCTTGACTGTTTCTGTTTTTGGGTCAGGCATTCTGTATCCTTTGCATCCCAGTGCATAGCCAACAAAAATGCCTTCTTCTGCACAAAGGTCCAACTTGTCCCACTTTTCTTTAGGAACGTAGGTGTAGGCCTTTGATCCAAACACATTTAGATGATTCACTCTAGGCTTGTGTCCATATCATAGTTCATATGGTGTACTAGTAGTCCCTTTGGCCAGTAATCTGTGGTGTCTGGAGCGCCACAAGCTAAGTTGTTTAGCATGACCTTATACTCTGTCAAGAGATTCCTTAATAAGTTGAAGTTGGTCCTTAAATGTATAAAACCATTGTCCCTTGAAAAAGCTGTAAGGCGAAATGCATTGGGGACTTGTGTGAAATAATAAGAATGAAGAATTACTGAAGAGAGAAGACTCTAAAGTCCAATTTGGATATTTTATTGCTATATTGGTTTCCCAGTGCATCTATATTTTTCTTCCCAATACTTGCCAGGTAGTTCTGCTTCAAGGAGTATGCATTTTCACATTTCAGTGAGAGAGCAGGGTTCTTACTTTCTGTTATATCATTCTGCTCTCGGTTATATGGGACAGTAATATGGTGCTCTATTCTTTGTTCAGCGAAATAATTCTTCATTTTATGTCCCACATATTCACCTCCATTATCTGTAATAATTGTTAGTGGCTTTTCTTTAAATCTATTACTGACAATTGCCACATATGCTTTACATTTTTTCAGCACTTGACTTTTAGGTAAGTCGCAGTGAATTTTGAGTGATCATCAATACAGCTCAGAATTTATCTGTTTCCACTAAGGATTGCTGTCTTAATTGGACCACAGACATCACTGAGTATCAATTCTAGAGGGTGTTGTGTCTTGCTTGTTCTATGCTGGATCTTAAAACTGGGTCTTCTTCCCTTCACTTTCATACAACACACACATCTGTCTTTTGCAGCTCATTTCTGTATTTGCATGCTTTTAGTTAAATTTTGGCTTTCAGGTTGGCTAATTGAATAATTATCTCTGTGACCCAAATGCCTGTGCCACTTTAAAGAGCAGTCCTTGTGATTGTATGGCTTTGTGAGGTTTGCTTTCTGCATGCATGTCTCAAGAGCATAAAAATCTCCATACATCTTGCCTATGGCAATAAACTCTCCTCCTAATTTTATATAATACTTTTCATTAAAAGTTAGTCATGCCTTTTCTTGTAAGAGCTCTCACAGAAATAAGATTATTTGCAAGACAAGGTACATAAAGGCTATCTGTGACCAAGATCTCTTCTAGCCAGCATGCATTTTATGACCACTTCACCAACTTCTTCGGCCATCACAGAATTCCCATCTGCAACACTCAAGGATTCTTTCCTTTGTTCATCCAACTTTTCAAAAATACTTGTATCATGCAACATATGGGGACTTGCGCCACTATCTATTACCCAGGAATTATTTTTGGAAACATTATGTGATAATTCAAAGCATTTTTGTAAAGGTGCTTGATTTGGCTTTTTCTCTGTTTTTCTGTCTCTGCCCTGGGGAACACCATTTCTCTGTTTAAAAGCCAAACATTTTGTTTTTATATGACCACCTTTCCCACAGAGTAAACAACTTACTCTTTTGTTATTCACATTCAGGTCTATTTGAGCTGCATTGGGCTGTTTTTCCCCTTAAAACAGACTGTTCTTATATGCTTCTAGCAAGTTTAAAACTTCTGTAACGGGTTAGTTTTAGATTCAGTCTCTTCTCTTCTTCTTTGTATGCTAGTCGTTGCCTATTTCAACAGGTCCCTCCCCTTCCCACCCCCTCCAGGACCATCATTGGTCATTTGCGGGGGGGGGGGGGTGTCAACATGATGGTTGTCACCCAAATAAAATATGTTAAAAATTAATTCCATTCAGGAAACCCCTCCAGGGCCACCACAAAACCCTGGTTGAGAAAGTCTGATCTGAGCACAAACTTCGCAAAAACTGGAATAAATGGTGTTAGTCTTTAACTTGTCCCTGGACTGCCATTTTATTTCCATAGTTGTATATGCTTCCACCATAAATATGTCATTCCCACCTCTCTTTTAAATCTACCTATGCCATCACCCACAGATCACTGCTGATCAAGAATGTCCAGAAGTGAATTTGTCCGACTAATTCTTTTCTCCGCCTCCCCCCCCATCAGTCTTGCTTCTCATTTTGAAGCCTATTTGTGGTAGGAACAATTTAAAATGGCAGACAGTTGGAGACTAATGCCGTCCATTATAGCATCTTGCTGCCACCCTCCAGGTTGTGACTCAAGATATCCTGAGATTATAGCTGATTTCCAAGGGCAGAAATCAGTTCTCCTGGAGAAAATGATTGCTTTGAAAGATGGGCCTTAAAGCATTATACCGTTTTCTTCCCTGGCCCTGTCCTCCTGAGGCTCCACCTACAACATTCCCGGGTATTTCCTAACCCAGAGCTGGCAACCCTAATCATGAGGCAAGTGCTGTATTGGGACATCTGTCAGTTCCTTGGGACATCTAATTCTGCCCTTGGAGTAGCTTTGTATAAGTCTAGCTAGAGAGAAGTTATTTGGCTTCTGAGGCAGCACTCAAAAGCCGTTTGGATTTCTGATAGGATTCGTATGGGCTTTGTAAGATATATACCTCACTCTTCTCCCCAATGTACAGAGACCCTCTTTCCCTTAGTCACTTGTTCCTCCCCCCCCCCCCACTCCAGTAAAGCACCGTTGAGAGAGTCTGTGGTTAAAGAGCTGGACCGGGGCAGTCCTGGTTGAAATACCTTCTCGGGCAGCCATCTGAAGCCAAGAGGTCCTTTAAAAAGTCCATGGACATCTATGGGCTTAAAAGGGTGTAACGGCAGGGGAGGCTAGGAAGAATGTGGTGTGGTGGCTAGGAAGAAAAGGGAAGGGGGAGAAACTTGTATGTTTTCTGTGCTTTTGACACCCCTTGTGCTTTTTTGCAGTTGTGGTTGAGAATAATGATGAATTGTCTGTGGCAAGCCCACAAACCACCAATATGGCCAACCTGGTGTATTGGACCTGGGTTCAAATCCCTACCACTCTGCTGTGAAGTTAGCCAGGTGACCTTGTGCCAGCCTAACCGACCTCGTAAAGTTGTGAGATTAAGATGGAAGAAGGCATCCCACCTAAAGCTCTTTTGAAGAAGAGCGGGACAAAAATGTAATAAACATATATGCCTCCAGTTCTTTCTTATTTCCCCTGTTTTCCCCATAGTTGAGATTTTCTGATTGTGGTCTGCTTATGACCAAAACCACACCCCCCCCCCTTTAGATTCTATAATAACACGATGAACATAGTTGGTGCTTGTTTGCGGCTAGTGTATTGTGCCCACAGTGGGCTACTCTTAAAATTATTTCTCATTCTGCAGCTTATTGCTGACAAAACTATGTTATCACAGATAACTGATTTTAAGGAAGGGGGAGAGAAGGAAACTGGACACAGGTGGAGGTCTTATTATCATAGGTAATTAAAGTATACTAATTAAATTAAGACTCCATCTGTCTGAGCTGAGCAAGCCAGCCGAGTCCTTTAATTAAGATGCCGTGTTTACCATAATGAAGGCTGGGAGCAGAAGGCTTGACTATGGCAGGGGAAGCAGGCAGCATCCAGCCAATGAGAGAATGCCAAGGAATGGATCCCTGAAGTTGCAGAAACGATTTAACGAAGGAAGGAGGGGTAGGGGGAGAGAAAAAACCTGAGGCAGGAGGCTTAAAATAAACCTTTGCTTACCAAGGCCCATGGGGAAACGCATTAGTCCTGCATTCTTGTGTTTGAACATATGAAGCTGCTTTGTACTGAGTCAGGCTGTCGTCCCGTTTAACCCAATATTTGACTGCCTGCTAAGAGCCCAGTCACTTGGACACTTTCGTCTTCTAATCCAAGGGTGGGCAGACGGCGGCCCTCCAGATGTCCATGGACCACAATTCCCATGAGCCCCTGCCAGCAAACGCTGGCAGGGGCTCATGGGAATCGTGGTCCATGGACATCTGGAGGGCCGCAGTGTGCCCCACCCCTGTTCTAATCCTTCCGCCAAAGAGCTCAGAGAAGCAGACGCAGGCCTGTTTTCTCCTCACAACGATTCCATGAGGTAGGGTGGGCTAGGCTGAGAGAGCAATGGGCCCCAGGTCAGCCAGTGAGTTTTCTGGCAGATTTGAACCCACATCCTCGTCCGTCCCACTAACCCAGGTGCCTCAGTATGTTGTTCATGGTGAACCATGGAGTTTGTCGACACCTTTTCTAGCACCCGGCAAGTGTTTTGGGAAAGCGGGTGGGGCATTTGGCCAGCCAGACTTCTGCCTGGCCATTGGAGATTTGATTGCATGTTTAGCTTTAAAAGGCATTCTTTTGGCAGCAGGGTCACCACCAGGCAAGGATCTTCACCAAAGTGTCAGTCGTTTTGTGGATGGCTACAACTCCTACAGGCAACTTTTGTGGCAGCCAGCTGCATCTACCCCACGGCGTCAGAATTCCCAAGGTGCCTCTGGGCTCAAAAGGGATGTGGGATCTTGTGCACACCTATATCGTTGTAGTTTAAACCCATTAGTGCGTGTCCTCTCCTCTGCAGCCAATGGAAACAGCATCCTGCCCTCCTCCAAGTGACAACCTTTCAAATATTTAAAGAGGGCTATAATGTCATAATGAAATTATTAAAACAATATCAGATTAAAATGATTACTGTACATAACATTAACTGCATATTTCAGGGGTGGAGCAGGGAATATATGCCAATTATTTCAATGGTGCCCTAACTGGGTAGGTTCTTGGTTAGGGAGGCCAGTGGTTGTCTTGGGCCTGGCAGACCAGCTCTGTCTTACAGGCCCTGTGAAACAAGGTCTTGCAGGGCTCTGATCTCATTTGATAGCGCATCCCACCATAGCAGGGCCAAAACCCAAAAGTTCCTGGCCCTAGTTGAAGCCAGTTTTATTTCTTTGGGGCCAGGGGTCCTAAGTAGATTCTACTTGCTAGACTGTATCACTCTTGGGGGGGGGGACTTAGTGAGCGGGGTGGTCCTCTAGATACAAAGGTCTCAGGCTGTGTAGGGCTTTAAAGGTTTTAAACCAAAACCTTGAATCTGATCTGGTCTCCAATTTGGAGCCAGTGCACCTGAGAGAGCACTGATTAGATATGTGCTCTCCATGGGGTCCCAGCTAGGGCCTGTGCAGCTGGAGTTTCCAGAACAGTCTCAAGGGTAGTCCTGTCTAGAGCGAGTTACAGAAATCTAGCCTGGAGGTGACCATTGCGTGGCTCGCTGTCATTGTGTCAGATGTCAACAGGTAAGGTACCAGTTTTCACATCTGGCTAAACTTCTCATCTGGCTGTGGGAATTGCCATGTTTATTGTGATCTCTTTGATTTGATTTTGATTTGATTCCTCACCTCTACGGCGAGTCCCATCTGGCCATGTCCATTGTATTGTTCCAACCCATTTTGTTTAGAGTAAGCGGGCAGCCATTCAGTCCGGGGGGATCCTGCACATAACTCACATCCCCTTCGCTTCACACCTTTTGTAATCCATGTTCCCTCTGGCCAGCTGGGTACTGGGCTAGCCCTGCCACTTCCTGATAAGTGACCACCCCCCACTGTTGCCATGCCGACCATCTGCATCTCAAAGTGTTACCTTGGGGGGAGGGAGTGGGGTTGATCCAAAGCAATATAGGACCTGAGCTGGGGGGGGGGGGTTAAGCCAAGAGTGTGTTGCTACTTCAGTGCTGCCTAAGAAAGAAGTCTGATTTTACAATCATGAGTTTACGGGGGCGGGGGGGGGGTAATCCTCACACTAATATGATGTGTATCTGGTGGTCAACATTTGTGACCTGGGCCTCCATGGTGCCTGTCCTGAAGATGTTAGTTGGACCCCAGCAAGAGTTGGGAATAGTACTGTCTTGCCTGGGACATGCTGACACAGCCAGTCTTAACTAGATTCAACTTCAGCCAACTCTGCTTGAGCCAACCCACCACAGCCTCCAGACACCTAACCAAAACATCTGGAGATGTCAAATAGCCATCCATCAACAGATATGACACCCAAGCCCAAAGCTCTGGACCAGGGGTAGTCAAACTGCGGCCCTCCAGATGTCCATAGACTACAATTCCCAGGAGCCCCTTGCCAGCATTCGCTGGCAGGGGGCCCTGGGAATTGTAGTCCATGGACATCTGGAGGGCTGCAGTTTGACTACCCCTTCTCTGGACTAACCGGGTGAGGGGTGCATGTAGATATTAAGCAACAATGGAGAGAGAATTGCTCCCTGTGGGACTCATGCTGCTGGGAAGTTCTCTCTACTATCGCCACCTTCTGTCCTTGACATTGGAGAAGGGATTGCAGTCATTGAAGGGCAACACTCTGAATCCTAATGTCAGCTAAGTCATGGGCTAGTAGCCCATGATCAACTCTTTCATATGCTGGTGTTAGATCTAATAGCATCACTGCTGAGTCGCCAAGGTCATCTCCAGGGGTCATCCATGAGGATGACCCGGAACTGCTTCCACCCCATTGTCCAGTCAGAAGCTGGACTGGAATGGGTCAAGGGCGCAAACTGTTCTGTGACTGCGCTCAACAACCTTTCCCAGAAATGGCAGATGAGAGACCGGATGATAGTTGGCTGGGTCAGGTGAATCCAGCATTGGTTTTTTTTCAACAGCGGCCTCACCACAGCCTCCTTTAAGATCTCTGGGAATGTCCCTGAAATCTGAAAGAAGTTGATAGGCCTTTACCAGCCGCAAGGGACGTGGGTCAAGGGGGCATGTAGTTAGCCGAACTGCTGCTGGAATTCTGTCCATATTTGCTAAGGACAGACTGAAGTGGTCCAAAGCAGGAATCTGAGACAGCCATGGGGTCTCATGTTCTGTGACTATATCAAAGTTGGCGGGCAGGTTGTCAGAATTTTCTCTGCAAAAAAGCTCACTAGAAAAGCTCATTACACTCTATTGAAGTGATTTTCAGCTTTCTTCCTCCCCACAGTGTTCCTCCATCCCCCAGTTCTGTGCCCAAGTTCATATCCAATCAAGTAACTTTGTTTTCTTTAATACACATTTTATTTTAATTTACAGAGTAGAAAAGAGGAAAATTTACATTCTCAGCCCAACAGATATTTGACTTATAACTTGTTACAAATATGTCTACTGTATTAAAAAAAATGATCTGATATCACAAACATAAAATATATACTTATTTTGAAATTCTAAAAGCAAGTCCAATGGTCATAACATTCTTCCAAAGGTCTTCTGTTTAGCAAGTTTGCCTGTTTTGCCATTATGGTGAGTTCTCCAGTCTTATCCAACCAGGTATTGACTCCAGGCAATTCTTTAAAAAAAAATTATAAAAGCAAAACAAAGTCACAACTTACTGAACAAGATACAAAATTGAAAACTCTCAAAACAAAATACCAATATAACATTCAACTATATAACAAAATGCAAGTTGGCACGACTCACCCAGTTTCATGCATTAAAAACCTCCCCCAGGTTACAGTTTCCAAAATTTTCAGATTTATCCTGTCTCCTCAAAATCTATCACCACAAGCAGACTTCTATGATTCTGTGAATCTTGAGATACTCTGGCACCACATCTCCTCTGAATTCTCCATATCTGAATCATTTTGCAGATCAGTTAATCAATAGATAGCTTTCGTTAATGTTATTAAACTAAGTAATTAACCAGGAAGATTTATTTCCCTCCCAACATTTAGCAAAGATTATTTTTGCTAGGCTCCAGGCAGTTCTTCTTGTTTCCATTTTTGTGCCACAGTAAGTGTAGCTTCTGCAGTTGCATGGAAGAGGAATTATCTGGCATATTTAGGCAAATTTGAGGGGGGTATACTTAACATATGTTAATACCTGAGCCTTCGGGGAGGGCGGTGTATAAATATAATTAAAAAACCAACATAAAGCATAAAGGAAACTTAATTTTAAAGATTTTTTCCCATTAAAGCACGAAGTTTTTATCCAAAACGGCTTAACCCAGTCACATGACAAACTGGAATGAGTCCAGAGGAGGACAATCAAAATGGTGAGGGGTTTGGAGACCAAGACGTATGAGGAAAGGTTGGGGGAACTTGGTCTGTTTAGCCTGGAGAGGAGACGACTAAGAGGTGATATGATAACCATCTTCAAGTACTTCAAGGGCTGTCATATAGAGTCCCCAACCACCGGGCCGCGGCTCCTTCTCCCCTTCCCCCCGCAGTAAGAAACTTCCCAGGCCGCAAGCAAATCGGCTGATTATAAGTGGCTGATTAACTTGTGGCCTGGCAAACTTATTTTTGTGGGGGGGGAGGGGGAGCAGGGCCGCAAATGCGCATGCGCATTCGCGGCTGCAAATGCGTGGTATGCACGGCCGGACGATCGCCTTCCCCACCGTAGGCGGGCTGCAGCCTTAAAAAGAATGGAGCAGAGTTGTTTTCTGTTGCCCCAGAGGGACCAGAACCAGTGGGTTGGAATTAATTCAAAAGAATTTTCAGTTAAACATCCAGAAGACGTTCCTGACAGAGTGGTTCCTCAAGTGGAACAAGCTTCCTCGGGAGGTGGTGGGGTCTCCTTTGGAAGTTTTCAAGCAGAGGCTAGATAGCCATCTGGCAGAAATGCTGATTCTGTGAACTTAGGCAGATTGTAAGAGGGTGTGCAAAAGAGACTTTGTTAATGCTTGTGGCCCTTCTTGCATGTCCAGAAAAATGCTGATTGCCAGTTGGGATTAGAAGGCAAATTACCTCCAGCCCAGACTGGCCAGGGATTCTTTTTTTGGGAGGGGGAGCATCATCTGGACATGGAATTGGGGTCACTGTGGGTGGGCAGGCAAGTTATAAATGTCCTGCATTCTGTAGGGCAGGGGTAGTCAACCTGTGGTCCTCCAGATGTTCATGGACTATAATTCCCATGAGCCCCTGCCAGCAAACGCTCACAGGGGCTCATGGGAATTGTAGTCCATGAGCATCTGGAGGACCACAGGTTGGCTACCCCTGCTGTAGGGGTTTGGACTAGATGACCTTGTAGATCCCTTCCAACTTTATGATTCTAATATGATTAAAGGAGCCTATAATATCAAAGCACCTCCAATATTTCTCATCAAGTTGAGTAGACATTCTGCTTATACCTTTTGGGGTCACATGCCATCTATAAAACATATTATACCAGTTTTCTTTCAATAATGTGACATTTTGTAAGGTTAATATTTTGACAGTATAATTGCTCCCATTCATCAAGTGAGTTATTTTGGTCAAAATTCCGCATCCATTTTTTCATACCATTTTTACTTGCTCATCTTCACTTCCAACTTTAATAGACACTTATAAATCAATCACGTAACTTCTGATGGTGCTAAGGCCTTGAGAGATCCAATTATGGCAAATGGTTGTCTCAAGCATAAACTAGCAGGGGCAATAGAGGCCACACAAAAAATATTTATTTCTTCTCATAAGCAACTGATAAGATATTCTTGATGTGTTGTCACAGGTTTTCCGCCAAACTCAGTCTAGCATTTCAGCTCCTGTTTCTTGTTTGCCCAGCACTCCATTATACCAAGGGGCTTGTTTTGGACAGGAGCAGAGAGAACATCAGGGAGCAATCTCATCAATAGCTGCAGAAAGATGGCTGTGTCAGTTGTCTACTAGCACATCTACTGAGTTGCTGGGGGGCATTAGATCCCTCAGATCATTCTGGAATCCTATAGTCTCCTTGTGCAAGCATAAATCTGCTCTTCATTTAAACAAGATAGGAGCAGGATATTGAACCAGGCCTTGAGGGCAAAATGGTCCAACCATGGCCCTCTCATAGTTTGTATTGGACCAATATGTTTAATGAACAAATCATCAGTCAGTTCGTGAGCAGCTAGAGCAGATGGCTGTGATTTCTAAGAGTCAGCACCGCTTTCTCAAGAACAAGTCATGCTAGACTAACCTTATCTCTTTTTTTGCGAAGGATACTACATTGCTAGATCAGGGGAATGTTGTGGATATAGTTTATCTCAAATTTAATAAAAGTTTTGAGAAGGTTCCACTTGATATTCTTGTTGGCAAGTTGGTAAAATGCATTATGGATCCTATTACTATTAGGTGGATCAGTAACTGGTTGACCAATTGCACTCAAAGGGTGCATGTTAATGGTTCATCATCCTCTTGGAGAGGAGTGACAAGTGGAGTGCCTCAGGGATCTGTTCTGGGTCCTGTGTTATTCAACATATAAATGATTTGGATGAAGGAATAGAGGGGGTGCTTATTAAATCTGCATATGCTACTAAACTGGGAAGGGTAGCAAACACAGCAGAAGACAGAATCAGGGTACAGGATGATCTGGACAGGCTGGAAAACTGAATGAATAAATGAATTTCAATAGTAATAAATGTTAAATTCTGCATTTAGGTAAGGAAAATCGAATGCATCATTATAGGATGAGAATAGCAGTATGTGTGAAAAGAATCTAGCGGACTTAGTAGACCACCGAACATGAGTCAGCAGTGTGACTTGGTAGTGAAAAAGGCAAAAGGGATTTGGGGCTATATCAAAAGAAGTATAGTGTCCAGATTGCACGAGGTGATGGTAGACTCAGAAACCTTTACTAGCATAGTAAATCCCAGTTCAGAGAGAACAAATATCAAGGATACATTATACAATGCTACACTTCTGCATTAACAAAATTAGCCATCACAGGAGGTGATGTTTGATGAGTTCAGTTGGCCCACCTGAATTTATTGAATTTTAGTTTCTGTCAATCACCCCAAGATGGTATGTGTGAGACGGGTGGAGAATGAATGAATGAAGAGAGTGCCACCAGCTCCACGTTAAGTCTCTGTTGAACTTTTAATAAGCAGACTTTTTTTGCTGGAGAAAATCTCTTTATTGAAGAAAATAATGAAAAGATAGCAAGGTGGGTCCTTGCTAAAACTGAAAACCAAAGCTAATAAGCAAGACTACATGCTTTTCCAAAATCTCTTCCCCAATTCAAAAATATGTGCGGTAGATGAAATGCCAGGCATAGACAATTTTTCCCATGCAGAAGCGTGCACAGATGCTGAAATACTACAAGGACATTCCTTTGAGATACATCAGGCTAGCAAGGTCAAAACTATAAAACACTCCCAGGAGAGACCTCAGCCCTCTAAGCTGTGGAAAAATACTATGCAAATAAAGCAGGCATAAACAGGTCAAGGAAACATCCCGTGGCAAGAGCATGAGAACAGGTGAACAGGGTTTTAACATTCCAATAGGTTCAGCAGGGCATCTGCTGTTGCATTAGGAAGTTGATACACCAGCCAGATGGCTACAATCTCTTCTGCATGCCACCCCAGGCATACAAACTCAGTGTCTGGGATTGTTCGTGTGAGGAGAAAGCCTCCCAGGCCAATATCACCACTCCTCCCTGACCATTTGTCTGTAATTGGTGGGGAACCGAATACCTGCGTGGGGCAAATTGTTTCAGTGACATCATTTTGGCCTCCTGCACTCGGTCATGCATGCTGGGTCCATATTTTGCTCTGTTGTGCAGTGCCAGGTCCATAAGAAATACAACACCAATGCCGGAGAAAGGTAATTTGTCCTAGCCCCCCCACCAAAGTATCTTCAGATGGGATGAAGCTTAGAAGGGGCGTGAACATCCCGATATCTCCCACTCCTTCATTTAAACCATTTTCTTCCACTGTCATATCTCCATCACATACCGATGGTAGAGATCCCCAGTCCTTGGTTGGCTTCCCACTTCTGCTCGCCCCTCAATTCCATCCCAAGTAAAGCACACACCCCTCCAATTCATAGCAAAGCTCTCCCTCCCTCCCCACTCCTCATCATCAGACACAGCAGTACCTGGGCTATTTTGCCGCTCTCCCCACTATTCGTGGAGGCTCTCAGGGGCTAAATACTAATACCAAAACAAGTGGGTGGGATATGTTTATAGAATTAAAGATACATGTATAAAGATGTGTATCCAATGTTCTTCTTATTGATTCATTTCTTTATGTAGAAAAGCTTGAAGGGGGGCACCCCATGATGGGCAGTAAAGCCTAGGCCAGGGGTGGCCAAACTGGCTCTCCAGATGTCCATGGACTACAATTCCCATGAGCCCCGGGGTCTCATGGGAATTGTAGTCCATGGACATCTGGAGAGCCACAGTTTGGCCACCCCTGCCCTAGATGAACAAGAGGAGGCCGGTGAAGAATGGAACTGTGGAGCCCCCTGCCAGTGGATATGGCGATATACGTGGCTTTAAATGATTGAGCTGTGGAACAGAGGTCCCTCAGCAGCTGCTGGCCATGGTGTCCAATGGAAACTTCCACATTCCGAAGCAGAGTAGACCTTAGAATCCCAGTCCTGGGAGTGAACACAGACAAGGTAACGGACTGGCCACATTGTAAAACTGAATGGATTGCTAGTGTGATTCAACACAATGCTGCTAATGTCTTGGCATGTGGTGTGCTAACATCAAGATTCCCCCCCCCCTAAGAAGCATAAAGGAGATGGATGGGCATGTGGGCTCCATCGGACTGAGTTTTGGAGGTCAAAGCCTGATGGAAGAGAAGCCAGAGTAAGGGCTGGGTTATCAATCTCTTGGTGAGCCTGGAGTTCTCCTGGAGTTTCAGCTCATCTCCAGACTACAGAGATCAGTTCCCCTGGAGGAACTGACAACTTCAGAGGAGTCCTTCCCCAGCATCGTATCCTCCCCAGGCACTGCCTCCAAATCTCCAGGAATTTCCCAAGCTGGAGTTCGCAACTCTGTATAGACCGCTGGTGCAATGTACACTTGGGGGATTTCCACACACGTTACATGTAGTGAAATGCTTACCTTATGTAGTTGTTACATTCTGACCCCTCCATACGACGTCACCAGCATCCAGCGTCAGGGCAGTACATCCTCCATTTTAAAGCGCTAGTTGGGGAATCACATAAAGTGGACTCCCCAACCTATTTAAGCTAAGGGAAACCAACCAGCAGAGGGAAGGTATGGAGGCTCAACCACGCTAAAGGTGCCTGCCGTCCTGCCCTCACACCCGCCTCCCTATCCCTTGTTCCCAGGAATGGGAATGTCTTTTTTAAAAGGTCTGACATCCTGGAGCAACGAATAGACAGACAAGTGTGCAGGCGATGCCAGAAATAATTTTTTCCCAAAGCTGTAATACAAAGCATGCCTCTCTAAAGTCCCCCCCCCCCAAAAAAAATTAGGAATGAGATTAATTTTTTTAAGTATCAAGACTCGTGATTCCATAAGGGGTGGCGTTCAAAAAGCACTATAAATCTATGATTGGATGCATAGGCGTTTAAACTGAGAAGTATGGATTAAAGAAAAAGTTAGCAGGCATCACGGGACCGTTAAGGCATAGAGAAAGGGGATTGGTTGCCTGGATGGATTGACACGCATAAGGGATTCGCATATAAAGCATGTTGCTCTCTTCTGCCATTTCCAGCAACAGTTGTGGAGGGTGAGAAGTGTGAAAAGGCAGAAGACAAGCGCGAGACCGCAAAAAGGTGAGGAGGGGCTGGGAGGCGCGATAATATTTAGCACTATGCCATTCAGCTGGCGTATCACTATTTTTACCAATGTGCGGAAATGCCCTTGGTGCCTCGTCTCCGTGTGAGCTGTTGTGGGTGCTATCGCATCAGCTGAAACTTATTGGAGAACAGGGTGTGGGCTGCACTGCTTGGTTCTTTTTAGCTCTTAAAAATTACAGGGCAGATGGAGGTGGGGAGGAAAGGCATTGTGGTGCCTGCTTTTCTCTTTCTCTGTGTGTTTCCCCCCTCCTCTTTGGTCCCAGGGGAGGGGAAAGGCTGGTAGGAGAGCAGATGGGCAATCAGAGAGAAATGTATCACGTAGGGAAACTGATCTCTCTCCGCCCAGTAGGAGGATACCAACTTCATCTTCAGGACACCATGTTAGACTCACAGCACGCCTGTGGGAATAAAGGTCCCATCCCCATTTGGGCTTTTGGCCCAGTGCTATGGTGCAGCTGTGTTGACTGACCGTGTTTAAGTAGTTTCCTTCCCTCCTTCCTTCCATTATATTAGGCTTCTTTAGCAATCTCCTTGTTTGTTGACCCTTCAGTATTGGGTGTCGGGGAGGCTCCTTCATGTGCCAGCATTTCTTTCCTCATGCACAACTTTTTGTGATAGAATCAGAGAGTTGGAAGGGGCCATGAGGCCATCTAGTCCAACCCCCTGCTCAATGCTGGATCAGCCTCAAGCATCCAGGAGCAGGATCTGTCCAGCCGCTGCTTAAAGATTGTCTGTGAGAAGGAGCTCCCCACCTCCTTAGGCAGCCCATTCTACTGCTGAACTAGACAGAATCCTAGAGTGGGAATGGGGCCACACAGGCCATCTACTCCAAGCCCCTGCTCAATGCAGGATCAGCCTAAAGCATCCAGGAAAAGGATCTGTCCAGCTGCTGCTTGAAATTTGTCAGTGAGGGGGAGCTCCCCACCTCCTTAGGCAGCCTTTTCCACAGCTGGACTACTCTGACTCTGAAAGATTTTCCTGATATTTCACCAGTACCATTCTAGTTTAAACCCATTTCTGAGAGACCTATGTTCTGCTCCCAACCAGAGCTGTTCCCTGCACTGGGTCAAAGAAGGAAACCAGTTGGTCTGGCAAGACCTGTTGGAAACAAATCCATGCTGACTTCCCCGGATCACCAAGTTGTCTTTCAGATGTCTGCAGAGAGCTGCCTTTAATATCTGTTCCATTATCTTCCTGCCATAAGGGTCAGACTCATTGGCCTGTAGTTTCCCAAGTCATCTTTCCTCCCTTTTTTTGAAGGTTGGAGCAGCATTCACTGTCCTCCAGTCTTCTGGCACATCTCCAGTCCTCCAGGAGATCCTCCAGGACAAAGGTTCCGCAAGCTCTCAAGAAAGTGCTTTGAGCAGTCCCTAATTTGTTAAATGACAGATGCTACAGCAAAAAGCAACCACCATTCTGACCTGGGAATTTCTCCCAAATGAAAGGTAGCTATGATTACTCTTATTTATTATTATTTATTTATTTGGACCTCTATGCCACCACTCCCGGGGATACCGGCTCGTGGCAGCTTACAACATATTAAAATGTACAATAAAATCCAGACATTGAAAACCACCATAAATTAACCCATTGGTGTTTGAAGAGTGGATGTCTCCTGGGGAGGGCTCACAGGCAGACAGGTGGTCCCCCAGATACCCTGGACCCAGACCGTGTATGGACTTGAAGGTCAGAAACAATACCTTGAACTGGATGCAGAATTCAACTGGTAACTAATACAGCTGCCTCAGCCCCGGCTAAATGTGGGCTCTCCAAGGTGTTCTAGCGAGAACCCTAGCAGCAACATTTTGGACCAGTTGCAGTTTCTGGATCAGTGACAAGGGTAGGCCCATGTAGAGCGAGTTACAGAAGTCTAATCTGTAAGTGAATGTTGCATGGACCACTGTGGCCAGGTGCTATGGGGCTAGTTAGGGAAGAGGTGGAAAAACACCAACCGGGCTACTCTGGTGATCAGTGTTTCCATAGAAAGGGGAGCGTTGAAGATCATACCCAGATTCCTGGCATACTGTGCAGCCTGAAGCTGCACCCTGTCCAGGCTGGGTAAGCACACCTCCTGATCTGGGCCTTTCCTACCTAACCACAGGACCTCCGTCTTGGAACGGTTGAGTTTCAGGCGACTTTGCTTGAACCCAACCATCATGCTTCCAAACATCTGGTGAATGTTTCAGGAAGGGGGTTGGCCATCACTCAGGAGGTAGAGCTGGGTGCGGTAACATAATGATGACAACCCAGCTTGGAGCTCCGGACCAGCTGGGCCAGAGGGTACATAAAGATGTTAAACAGTGTGGGGGAGAGAACTGCGACTGATTCTCCCCCACTACAACCCTCTATCTCCAGCTCTGGAGAAAAAAGACCAGCCATTTAGAGCTGTCCCTTGCATTGCAGATCTGGTGAGGCAGTGAGCAAGAAGCTCATGGTCTACTAAATCGAATGCTGCTGACAGATCAAACACCACCAGCAGTGCCGATCCACCTCGATCCAACTGGCGCCAGAGTTCGTTCCTCAAGGCAACCAATGCCTTCTCCACCCCATGGCCAGGATGGAAGCCCGACTGGCAAGGATCAAGAACTGAAGCCTCACCCAAGTATGCTGAAAGCTGGTCCATGGCAGCCCTTTCAGTTACCTTCCCCATAAAAGCAAGATGCAAAACAGGGCCTGTCCAATATTCCAATCATATAGCTTGCAGTAATTCAAAAAAACCAAAACCTTAGCTTTCTTATAACTCAACTCCAGTCAATTAATCACACATTTTTATTTTGACCCCTCTATTTATACTTATTGACCACTTTCTGGGGGGAGGAAATATATATATATATATATGTGTGTGTATATGTATATATGTGTGTGTATGTATATATGTGTATATATGTGTGTGTGTATGACTCAAGGAGGATTACATAACTGGTTAATAGAATCCAAATTAAGAACCCTGGATTTATCTTTGGAATCTCTTTCTTTGCTCTCTGAATCAGAGGCTTTAAAAAAGAATAAAATCTATCTAACTTACTGGTTTCAGATCTACAAAATCTTTGCGAGGCCATTGACAAAACCTTCTCCCCCCTAAATCTAGGGTTGGCACCAAGAGTGGGTCACAAGGCTCCTTATTTCTTCCAACTCTATGTACCAAAGTTGTGTGAAGCCTTTTCTTTGGCTAGATTTAATGTCCAGTTATATTAATGTTCCGCCTGGAGAAAAGGAGGTTGAGAGGGGACATGGTAGCCCTCTTTAAGCATTTGAAAGGTTGTCACTTGGAGGAGGGCAGGATGCTGTTTCTGCTGGCTGCAGACGAGAGGACATGCTTTAATGGGTTTAAACTTCAAGTACAACGATATAGGCTAGATATCAGGAAAAATTTTTTCACAGTTAGAGTAGTTCAGCTGTGGAATAGGCTGCCTAAGGAGGTAGTGAGCTCCCCCTCACTGGCAGTCTTCAAGCAAAGGTTGGATACACACTTTTCTTGGATGCTTTAGGATGCTTAGGGCTGATCCTGCGTTGAGCAGGGGGTTGGACTAGATGGCCTGTATGGCCCCTTCCAACTCTATGATTCTATGATTCTGTGATTCTATGATTCTAATATCAGGGTGCATCTTATTCTGATAGGTTATGCCCTTGTGCAAAGGTATTGAAACACTATCTCATATTTTTTTCTTCAGTGCCCTTTTAACCAGATGCTTCATTCTAGATGTTTAAACCCTATTTTAATACATTTATCAGAATTTCCAGATCACCTTAAGGTTCTTTTTCTTCTTGATAATGCAGATCAAGAAAGAACAGAAACTGTAGCAAAGTTCCTTCATGATGCTATAATTATCTGATCTGACAAGTATTCATTAGTTATATGATTTTATCTCTGAATTCTGTAGAACTCTTGTTAATTGTATATTAAGTTGCTGTTCTTTTTTTTAAGGCCAATAAAAGCTACTTGACCTGAACCTCACTTTTGCCATGCTGCACTAAATGCATTTACTGGGAAATGTTATTGTGAAGAAACTTCAACAAATGTGTAAATTGTAATATTCACTCCATCTCCTTAGCCCTTTGCTTATATGTTGGAGGTGTTGACCAGATGGTGGTGTTCACACATCTCTTCATGAAGAAATCCCAGCATGTAAATCCCAGCATCTGTTATTATGAATGGAGGGCTTGTGGAATTAGATTTGTAAGCCTCCAGGTGGTGGCTGGATATCTTAGAATCGTAGAGCTAGGAGGGAGCTCCAAGATCATCTACTCCAACCCCCCGAGAGTATCGGGGAATCAATCTAATAATAAATGATAAAAATAACCAATGCAGCATGCAGTGGGACAATGACATCTTGCAATTTTACTGTGATTTAGGTTCCACCCCCACCCCAAAATCTCCAGGTATCTGGAGATGTATGAAGCATACATCAGTATGAAGTTTGTTCAAATAGCGTTTTTGAAAATATTAGAATATGTCTTCGTCTGTTTTGTCCTGACAGCAACAGGCCTGTAAGGTGGGTGTGGCTGAAAGTGTGCGACTGGCTCAAAGGCACTTTGCGACAGAGAAAAGATCTGTCCCCGGGCCTCTTCCAGGACCCTAACTTCCATGCCCCCCTTGCCCCTTTAAAGGACTCCCTCTTTTCATTTCTTCCCGGTTTCGCTTCAGATCTCGGCTGTCTCTTGCGGGTGGATTTTCCCAGCTCATCTTCAAGAGTGGCCTCTTCCGTCGCCTTAACTTAATTCCGTCTCTCAGCATGGGGCTTCGACTGTGGTCGTTTGACTCGGGGAATGAGGGAAAGCAATCTCCAGAGGCGCCGGCTGTTATTATGGGATGTGTGCACAGCTAGGTGCAAGTTGAAAGCTCCTTGGATCTGGCTGCGGGTCAGCTTAAGCCCTCACCTTGGATTGCTTGGCGGTTGTTCGCCGTTTTGCCTCTGAAGGCCTGTTAGAGAGCGACTGTCCGTGTCCTCCCACCCCCCCCACGCCCCCCTTCCCAATCCACTACAGCCACCCCAGTGCCAGCTCCGATATGAGAGGTCGGCAGCGCCGGATACTCGGAGGAGAGGCAATCTTTGCGGCCCCCTTTTAATTATATTTTTACCAGTGGAAGCTGCCTTGTTCAGTTTACTTTTATGTCTGCAGGGGGAAGAGAACTGGGCATGAAGAGAGAGAGAGAAAGCTCAGCAGGGAAGGCAGCGTTGTGGGCTATAAATTCTGACTAAAGGGGCACATTCTCCAGATTGCCTAATGCACATTAGGGACCTGCTAGCGCTCTGTCTTGCTTGGGGGGTTCAGGGTGGATATTCACCCTTTCCCTGCCAGCTGCTGCTTGAGAGGAAAGGCTAGCCTTGCTGGGTCTTCTTCTCTGTGGAATCTGGTAGAGGGGACAACTTGGAGGTCAGGTTGCCACCTCTGGGATGGGAAATCCCTGGAGAGTTTGGGGGTGGGTTCTTGGGAGGGGAGGGGAAGGGACCTCAGAAGGGTATGATGGCATAGAGCCCACCCTCCAAAGCAGCCATGGTCTTCAGGGAGAATGACCCCTGTTGTCTGAAGATCGGTGGTAATAGCTGGAGATCTCCATGTACTACCTGGAAGTTCACATGGGTACCTGTGTTGGTCTGAAGTAGCACAATAAAATCAGAGTCCAGTAGCACCTTTAAGACCAACAAAGATTTATTCAGGGCATGAGCTTTCAAGTGCTTGCACCTTTGTTGGTCTTAAAGGTGCTCCTGGGCTCTGATTTTACTGTACCTGGAAACTGGCTTCCAAATTAGAGGGTTCTATTCTCCACCCCCACCCGCCACCCTACTATAGAAGGCCATTGCTTGGAGAGAGCAGGACTTAAACCAACCCTATTGGTCCAAAAAGAGGGGAAATATGGCTTGTGGCCCCGGTATTGTTACTATGGAATTTATCTGATTTTAGTATCTTTTGCTCTTATGGATCCAGGCCTGCAGCAGCTTAAAACCTGTTTTTTCTTTGCCTGCCAGAAGCTTCACCACATGCTGGCATGCTGAGGTCTTAAAATGGTGATCTGAAAGGTCTGCTTTCCACCCTCTTTTTTGTTTTCATGTAACATTTGGCCTGAAGAAGAATTCTGGTGAACTTGAAAGCTTCTTGAACAAGGAGCCTCACAGCTGGAGGTTGGGTAGACCTTGGCCTCCTAAGCTGCCCAAGCTCGTGTGTCTTGCAGCACCCTTCAGCTGCAGAAGGGACGAGGGCTGTGCAATATTAGAGCCTTCAGCTGGCAGGCAGTACCCAATGCCTTGGATTAGCCAGACCTGATAATTAATGTATTGATTAATTTCTATGCTGCCGCTCCTAGGCCAGACCGCCCGTGGCAGCTTACAACATTTTATCCATAAGAACCATAAAAATCAACATAAACATTAAACAAACCCTCCCACCCCCCTCAGCCCCCCACCCCCTCCCTACCAGCTGCAAAATTGGTGCCACGTGTCTCAGGGAACGATGCAATGCAGGCAAGGTACCCAAAGGCACCAGAGAAGGTCCAGATCTTCCAGGTCTTGGTGTCAACCAAACACCAGGTGGAAGAGCTCCATCCTGCAAAAGTGAAGAACTTCCATCAGGGCCCTCAGCTCTCCAAAAAAGCCCTGACCCTGGTCGAAACCAGGTGAACCTCACAGGACCCAGGGATTTCCAACCTATTTGTACCCACAGAGCACAGACCCCTGTGGGGGGCATAGGTTACGAGATCCCTCATTGGGGCGAGAGCGTGTTACAAACAGTCGAGTGCATATGTAGCATGGTGTAGGGTCTGTGGCTTCCCTCAGTTACATTTTCTGTCCCCACAACGACTGACCCTGTGAGGTCAGTGATACTGAGAAAGGTCAGCAAGCAAACTTCATAGCCAAGTCGGGATTTGAACTCATGCTTTCCAGATTCTAGTCTATTGCCCTAACCACTGTCCAGCACTAGTTTAGAAGTAGGGCTGCCAGCCTCCAGGTGGGACTCATTCATCTGGTTCATCTCCAGAGTGGAGATCAGTTCCCCTGGAGAAGGGACCCTATGGTGTTGTTCCTCACCGAGGTTCCCCAGCTCCATTCCCAAATCTCCAGGAGCTCCCCAACCTGGGTTTGGCAAGTCTACCCCAACATCCCCTGCCAGGGCCAGGAGGGACGAGGCAACAGGAGTCTGGTCTTCACTGAGGGTGGGCCATGCAAAATGAGACCTCTTGCCTGCAGACCCCAACCCCCAATTAGAATCGCCTGGTGTTACAACTGACCTCCAGGCGACAGACCAGTTGACCTGGAGAACCTGGGAAGCCAGATTCTGTGGTATTCTGCCCCCTGAAATCCCTCTCCTCCCCAAACCCGAACCCAAATCTCCAAGTATTTCCCAAACTGGAGCTGGTGACCCTACATGGAGAAGGGTTACCCTTCTGCACCATTTTACCAGTTGTAGATAGAAACCCACTTTTCTGCAGGTATGCATGTGAAGTTTTCTCAATGGGCCCAATAGCCCCGAGGGGTAGTCAAACTGCGGCCCTCCAGATGTCCATGGACTACAATTCCCATGAGCCCCTGCCAGCATTCGCTGGCAGGGGATCATGGGAATTGTAGTCCATGGGCATCTGGAGGGCCGCAGTTTGACTACCCCTGCTCCAAACTGTCTCTGCGTCCTTTGGGTGAGTTTGCATAAGCTGGAATAGAAATGTGCCGAAGTGCACTGAAAAACTACAGCTCCCCACTCCCCCCCCCCCCTGGGCAATGGAATGTTGGTCTTGTCAATTTGGAAGCATCTTCAGGCCTACCCACCCACCGTCCTGCTCTTTCTTGGCTTTTGCACAGAAATAGACCCAGATGTGGAGGCGGATTTCCCCCCCCCCTTTCGCAGTGTGACATATCTTAATGCAGCAGCTTTTTGTTTAGAAAGTTACTCATTTAAGAATTGCCTTTTTGGATCAGACCAGCAGTCCCTGTAGTCTTCCACGCAGCTGCCAAACAGAACAGCCAAATGCCTCCAGAGAGGCTAAGCAGAAAGACATAAGGACAAGAACTCTTCCTGGTCCTGGCTTCTCATCATCGGAGATGCTCCCCTCCTGAACATGGAGTTTTACAGCAGCGTGGTGTAGTGGTTAAGAGTGTCCGACTAGGGTCTGGGAGATTTGGGTTCGAATCCCCTCTTGTGCCATGTTGAAACTTGCTGGGTGGCCTTGTGCCGAATGAATGAATGAATGAATGAATGAATGAATGAATGAATGAATGACAAATACTATTTTAAGCTGTTTGTGATGGTAAAATAATACTAAGCTAAGGATTATAGAAGAAGAAGAATTGGTTTTATACACCACTTTTCACGACCCAAAGGAGTCTCAAAGTGGCTTACAATCTTCCTCTCCCTACAACAAACACTCTGAGAGGTAGGTGGGGTTGAGAGACCCCAATAGAGCTGCTCTGTGAGAACAGCTCTAACAGGACTGTGACTAGCTCAAGGTCCCCCGGCTCACTGCATGTGGAGGAGCAGTGGGGAATCGCTCTTAACGCCACACCACACTGGCTTCTACACCAAGCTGGCTAGTTGACTAATCAGTAAGGGCTAATTTTAATCACCGGGGATGGAGAAGTATTCAAGGTTTGGTTCTGGTTATCAAAATAGTGAAGGCAAGAAACTGTGAAAAGTTCTGGGCTATGAATGAATGGCAGCTTCTCTATATTAATTGCAGTTCAGTTTAGGTCCCTGTATTGAGGATTATTGCAGATGAGTAGCCATGAGATTCAGGATCAGTAGAATGAGGCAGGAGTCCAGTATGCAGCAGCACATCTGATGAAGTGAGCTCTGACTCATGAAAGTTTATGTTGGAATAAATCTGGTTGCTCTCCAAGGTTCTGCTGGACTCCTGTTATTATCTTGCAGCTTGGCAATATTGGAGTTTATTTTAGCTTTAATCAAAAAACTAATTGGTTAACAGGCAGATGGTCGATCAATGACAAATTCTTCATTCAGCTGAAAGCTGAGTGCATAAATTCTGTACAATTTAACCCACCTCTTCTCTCCCCCCCCCCATATATAACATTTTGACATTTAGCTCTTAAATCCCGCTAGCTAGTACTCTGACTTGAAGACTGTAGCCAGACCCAGTTGATGACATTTTTAGCCACGGAGAGCGAAACGGCTTAGATCAATGGACTCTAATCTGGAGAAGAAGTTTGTTCTTTACAGGCAACCTGCCGGGTCGCCTTGGGTCAGTCACGTAGAATAATAGAATCACAGAGTTGGAAGGGACCTCCAGGGTCATCTAGTCCAACCCCCTGCAGAAGGCAGGAAATTCACAACTACCTGCCCACCCACTGTGACCCCAATTCCACGTCCAGATGATGCCCCCCCCCAAAAAACCCCAGAATTCCTGGTCAGTCTGGTCTGGAGGAAATTTGCCTTCTGACCTCAAGGTTGGCAATCAGTATTTCCCTGGGCATGCAAGAAAGGGCCAAAAGAGACAAGCTCAGACAAGGTCCCTTCTGACTGCCCATTTACAATCTGCTTAAGTTCACAGAATCACAGTTCTCTCAGAGCTCTCCAAGCCCTTCCTACCTCATAGAGAATATGTTGTGGGGAACAGAAGGGTAGGTGATTGTAAACTGCTTTGAGACACATCAGGCATGTTGAGTGACCTTGGGCCAGTCACAGTTCTCTCAGAGCTTTGTCAGCCCTGGGTGCCTCCCAATTTGCCTGCTGGTGGGAGAGGAAGCGAATGTGACTGAAAGCTGCTTTGAGACGCCTTCAGGGAGAGCAGAGTGGGGTGTAAAAACCAACTCTTCTTAACATCGCGAGGAATAAAAGCTTGCTCTTTTCTTTAGTGAAAGCCGCACTCTTTCAGATCCTGAATTCTGTACCGGATGTGGAAACATACAGGTAGAATTCATACCATCTCAATGACACCAGCACAGAGGATGAGAATAAAACTGGTCCTTAAAAGCATTCAGTGGCAAGGATTCTGTTATTGTTCCAGGAAGGCACATCCCCTCAGCTGTTGTACGCTAGCAAACATCTCTCTGATTTGGTCTCCCGGCTGCTTCTGATTTCTGTGCTTCCTTCCTTGTCCTTTTGTGTAGGGTTCAGCCAGGCAGATGGTTGCAGCGTAGGCAGCTGTGTTCGTGCGTTTTTCCCTCCCTGTTAACAGCTAAGCATGGTAGATTTGACTGGGGTGTTTGTTCTGAGCGGTTGGTTTTCTGGATGTGCGGGAGCAAAGGTTATTGGAGGCTCAAGCTTTTGAGACTCATTAAATTTAAATTAGGAGAGGTTCTCTCCCCCCCCCCCCCCACCACCTTCTTCCTCCTCCAGTTTCTGATGCGAAGAGGGAATCTATTTATTAGCTAACTGGCAAGCATGGTGTTCTGTAGAGGGGAGTAAATTCAGCCTCTGCTTATGGGCCATCAGAGGAGTAGAGCAAGCAATCCAGCCCTGACTTTCTCCCCCCTCTCTCTCCTCCCTCTCTCGGAGACCAAATCCTTTGCTTTCAGGTCTGCAAGACCACTTAGGGCATTTCCGCACCCGTTAAAAATAGTGAAATGCTGACCTTTCATTGTCGTTAAATTACAGCCCCTCCATATGATGTTGCCAACTTGCAGTGTCTGGGCAGTAAACGGCGGGCTACATCGTCCATTTTAAAGTGCTAGTTGGTAAATCTCAAAAAGTGGATTCACCCACATATGGAGAGCTACCAGCGGGCTACTAGCCAAAGAAATGTATGGAGGCAAAAAAGCGCTATCTCTACCTCCAACGTCCTGCCCTCACACCCACCTCCCTCTCCCTTCACTAGGGGATGGGAATTTTTGGTGTTTTTTTTTTACACAAACTGCCTGAAGCAACAAATAGGCATATAAGCATGCAGGCAAAGCCAAAAATAATTTTGTAACCCAAAGCATGCCTCTTTAAAGTCCCCCCACCCAAAATCAGGAACAAAATTTTTTATCTTAAGTTTCAAGACTCGTGATTCTATAAGGGGTGGCATTCAGTAAGCACTATGCATCTTTGATTTCCATGCCCAAGGGAGTCTCAAAGCACCTTACAATCGCCTTCCCCTCCTCTCGCTACAACAGACACCTTGTGAGGGAGGTGGGGCTGGGGAGTAGCACCTCTCGAAACTGGAGAGCGCTGTTCTCTGTTTTTCCTTGCCGTTCCCATCTGGTTTGTTGTTACGTTGTTATTGCCTTATCTCCATCTTTCTTTCACCCTAGGCCTCAAGGAAGCATCTTCCGCCTGGCCATTGATGGCCCACGCCTGGATCTGCTTCAGCAGGCAGAGCTTAATCTCCAAAACGTTCCTACTGATGGCCAGCAAATGCTAAAAGGACAGGGTGGCTTTACCTTTAGCTTGAGCAGCCATTCATAGGTCTGGCCAGGAATCCACCGGGACCATTAGAGGTCTCATGGCAACGTCTTCCCTTATCCCCCCACCCTGTGAGTCTCCTGTGAATCCCCTGGAATTACAGCTCATCTCCAGATGATAGAAATCAGCTCTCATGAAGAAAATGGCTGCTTTAGAGGGTAGAGTCTTGTACCCCATGGATGCCCCTGTCCTCCCCAGACTTCACCCCCATATCTCTAGAACTTCCCCAGCCTGGAGCTGGCAACCCTGCCTCTCAGCTCTTCACCAATGGCCAAGGAAAATCCGGCGATCTGACCTCTCCCCCTTTCCCCAGTGTGGGGGGCTGCTCTGCTGCTGATAGACCTGGATATTTGCAACAGTGGCCAGTGCAGCATCTTATGTCAGCAAGTCCCTGAGGTTAAGTGCTCCCCTCTGTTTGTTTGTGTTGCCTCTCCTACCTATCAAACTCAGCTTAATTGTTAACGATTTCTCCTTTCCTTGTCCCTCTCTGCATTGTTCACCGTCTCCAGTGGGGCACTGTTATGTTCCTTCAGCAGTCTGCTGTATGTGTTGACAATGGACTGCATTCAGTGATGGGCATGTGTGTGACAAACACATAATCCCACTCCTCTGCATCCCTAAGTGGTAGCTGTTGATTGATTGTACAAGTTTAGGGACCCAACTCTACCCTTGCAGAATTACTTGCTTCAGCCTCCAACAGGGATCCCAAGCAGCTTACGACATTCTCCTCTTTCCCCTTTGATCCTGTGAGATCGGTTTGGCTGAGTGTGTGTGGCAGCCCCAAGGTCACCCAGAGAGCTTCTATGGCAGAGGGGGAATGCAGATGGGAGACCAAATCAGATTGAAGGTTTGGGTCATTACCTTCAAGGCTCTCAACGGTCTGGGACCATCCTGTCTTCTGGACCGCCTCTTTCATTGTGCCCCACAAGTGGCACTAAGGTCTAGTGATCAACATCTCAACCAGAGCCAGGGTCTTTTCGGCCCTGGCTTCAGCCTGGTGGAATGGTCTGCCAAAGGAGACCAGAGTCCTGCAGGACTTATCACCGTTCTGCAGGGCTTGTGAGGCAGAGCTGTCCTGCCAGGCATGCAGTTGAGGCTCAATAAGAATGAACAGCTGATCTCTAGAAGACCTCCCCGTCTAAACCTCTGTTAGCCAGCCCATTAGTCTGCAAATCTAAACCATGCCTCCCCCCAGTCTATACATTAGTATAATTATATTTTGGGTTTTAATGTAAACAAGGGTTGAAATATTTTATATTTTACAAATCTGTTCCCCTTAATGATTCTGGTAAGGGCTTGGAGGAGGAGCATGTCTCATGGCTTAAGTGCCACTCAGCACTTAACACCCACTCAGGGAGGCTGTCCCGCCCCTGAGTGCCTCCTCCTCCAACCGGGTTGCCTGTCTGTCCAGCGGCCAGCCAATCGCCTTTTGTCCCCCACCCTCTCCTCCTTCCGCTTCCCTCTGAGGCTTGGAGGCTGCAGATCCCTGCTGCATGGGAGCTGCCCTTGCCGGTGAGTTCCCTAACAGCTGCCTGCGGCCTTTCCAGGTCCTGGGGGGAGGGGGAGGCCGTCCACAGAGTTCTCCCACCCCCTCCCAATCTAGTGCCTGTTGAATTCCTGAATGCAACTGGCTTTGTCCGTAGTTCTTAATAATGATGTGATCTGCCCTGAGTCCCTTGAGACAGGGCAGAATGCAGAATCATGGAAGCATAGCGTGGGAATAGAAATCCAAGAAATCAATCAATCGGTCCATCTGGCTCTCCCAGCTCCTTGCCCGGTACTCTGAACACAGCTGCACCACACTGACTCTCTGCCTTGCCTTCTGCTGCACTCTGGAAGCTGACGGGGACACTATCACCTCTCGTCTCCCTTTGTGCCTCCTCCAGCCATGATCCTCCTTCACTGTCTCCCCCCCACTCTCCCCCGCCATGTCCCAGTTGAAAGGCTGTCTCTGCCAGCGATGGGCTCTGAACAAGACACACCATTCTAACCCAGGCCTCTGAATGTCTCTTGGAGGTCTGGGATGAGGGTGGTGGGATCATGCGGCCCTGTCCCAGAGCGCATCACGTTCAAGTTGATTTTCCTTGTACAGTTGCCACCGAAGGGGGGTGTCTCTTTGCCCACTTGCAAACCTTAAATGGCTTGTCCGAGCTGCAGAGAAAGTCTTCTGGAAGGCTGAGGTTTGATCTAGTGACTCTTCCCTTCAGCAAGCCCATCTGCAGGCCGTCTGATGAGAGCCGGAGCCGTACAGTGTGTGTGAAGCCTTGCCAAAGAACACGGGGCCACCTGAGCCAAGTCAGCTCAGGGCAGATTTGCAGCGGCAAAGGCGCAGGCGCATGCGCATCCATGCTCCCCTTTCCTTGGCCATCCACTCAGGGCTTCGTTCCCCCCCTCCCAACCTCTGGCTCAAGCTTTGTCTGAGAGAACTTTACCAGTCAAGGAGGAGATACTCAGGGAGGATTCCCACTGATCCAGGGGTAATCAAACTGCGGCCCTCCAGATGTCCATGGACTACAATTCCCATGAGCCCCTGCTGGCAGGGGCTCATGGGAATTGTAGTCCATGGACATCTGGAGGGCCGCAGTTTGACTACCCCTGGATCATTAAACCATGAGGGTTGGGATTCACCCCACTCAGAACCAAGCACCTTTGGAAGTTCTAATCAGAGAAGAGCACCTTAAGGACCAAATCCAAAGGCCATCCTTTGTCCCCCCCTCTATAATTCAGAGGGCAACTTTATTCTTCACTTCAAGGACAGTGTTAAAAATAAATACATGATACAAGGAGACACGCCTGTCCTTATCGGGAAAACCAGGGAGACACAGCGCAAACTGCAGGGGAAGAAGAGGGATCCGGACCAGGAGGACGGGGGAGTCCCTGGAGAGAAGGAAACATTGGAGGAGTGACTAGAGAAGCATGAAAATTGGGGGAAGGAGGGGAGGGAATCATGTCACAATCCGTTTGTATTGCACGTCGTCATCCCGATCCATCCACACAGCAGTCCTTTGAGGTAGGTCCTTCATGTTTCCCTTTCACAGGTGGGGGATGGCTGTTTGGGGAGGCTGACATCTTCTTGGGAGTTGAGCCTGGCTCAAATGAATAGCTGACCTCTGGCAAAATGCATCTGGAAGCAAGTTTCGGTCCCCCTGGGGAAGGGGTGGACAAAGAAGCACACCTAGCAGCCAGAACTCCAGGAGGGACCGCTATGGATCTGATCCAGACTGAATTGGCAGCTTCCACTGATTCCCCCTTCCTGTTGCTTGTGTCATTCCTCTTGGTCCCCGTCTGCCCAGTGGCAGCTTGGTGCCGTGGTCAAGAGGAGTGGCCTCTAACCTGGAGAACTGGGTTTGATTCCCCGTTCCTCTACATGCAGCCGGCTGGGTGACCTTGGGCTAGTCACAGTCTGGTCAGAGCTGTTCTCACACAGCAGCTCTCTCTGAGCTCAGTCCCACCTACATCACATGGTGCCTGCTGTAGGGAGAGGAAGGGAAGGCGATTGTAAGCTGCTTGGAGGCTCCTCTGGGTAGTGAGAAGGGGTATAAAAACCAACTCTTCAATTTGTGCAGATGAGTGTGCTGCAATGGGAGGGAGGGATGCATTCACACAAGGAACACCTAGCTGATGGTTAGAAACAGCGCCAGGTGGTGTATGCCTTTGGATCCCACGTTCATTTTCACTCCCCATTGGAAGTTTCCAGTGGGGTTCAGATATTATAAGTGATCCAGGCATGACTGGAGCATCCAGAGCCATCTAATTTAACCCTCTCCTCCCTCCTGCGTTCTCTTGCAGTTCTCTTCCCCAGAGTTGCCTGGGGAAATTCCTGGAGAACTGAGGTCAGTGCCTGGAGAGGGCAGAGATTTGGGAGTGGGGGAAGCTCCGCAGGGATGTGATGCTGTAGAACAGGAGTGGCCAAACGTTGGCTCTCCAGATGTTCCTGAACTACAATTCCCATGGCCTCCTGCCAGCATGCTCATGGTCATTGTAGTCAATGGATGTCCAAAGAGCTACATTTTGGCCACCCCTGTCATATGGTCTACCTTGAAAGCTGTCGGTTCCTCCAGAGGAACTGAGCTCCATTAATTATCTCCATTCTCTGGAAAACAGATGCAATTCTGGGCAGACTCTGGACCCAGCTTGAGGCTGGCGCCTCCACTTGCCGTCTTAAAAATTCAACCGAAGCTGCTGTCTTTTGTGCCACCTGTCTGACCAAGTCTGAACCTGTGGAGAGAGGGAGATTCCCAAGAGTGGTGGCCTTCCCTTCCTCTAGAAACTCTTCCATTGGAGGACATCTCAGGAGGCTGGTGAAAGACTCTTCAACCTCCCTGAGAGGACTGGCTAGGACAGGGGTAGTCAACCTGTGGTCCTCCAGATGTTCATGGACTACAATTCCCATGAACCCCTGCCAGCGTTTGCTGGCAGTGGCTCATGGGAATTGTAGTCCATGAACATCTGGAGGACCACAGGTTGACTACCCCTGGGCTAGGATCCTGGCCATTGCATGTGGATTTTGCTGGCATTAAACAAACGGGTAGAATTGTAATACATTTTTAGCATAGCGTATTCTGTTTGAATAGGCATTTTATACAGCGGTGACATTTAGTCTGTTGGCTAGATCAATAGATTAAAAACCCTTTTGTTCAAGGAAACGTATCCCCAAATTCGGCAAGCTTTCTTTTCTGTTTTTTTTTAATATAAGCACTGATGAAAACAACTTTTCCACTGGAGATTGGACAACAGGCGCTCTCTTAAGGAGAAGAGAACAGACTTGGCATCCTTTAAGACCAACAAAGCTTCATTCTGCGTAGAAGCTTTCCTGCGCATGCTTGAACAGTGTGCATGTGCATGAAATCTTGGACCCAGAATTAAATTCCATTGGTCTTCAAGGGGCTACTGGACTTCAGCTTCGTTCTTTTGCTTCTGACCCACACGTCTACCCACTTGAATCTCTCTTAAGGAGAGGCATTTCTACCCCCAGAGAGCGGGGAATGCCTTCTCTTCCTGCTGCAGTGTTTGCACCAATCCATGTGCAGCCATAGAAGAGGCCTTCCAGTCTGCGTGCCAGGAGGAATTCCTCTTCTGGCAACTAGTCCCAACTGCTGGCATTATATGAAGAAGCAGAGGCAAGGACCCACAGAGACAGAGCTTAGGTTAGAACTCCCTAAACTCATTTCTGCTGGTTTAGCCTAGCATATCTCTGCCTTGACAGGCCAATGTTCATTCACCAGTTCTTCTGCTGTTAAATAATATTTGGGGCAAAAGCCCTGGTATTGTATTCAGATGGGGTCAGATTGCGGTCAGGGGTGCTCCCTGCGTTGAGCCCTCATTGCTTGTTAAAGGTGCCATAGAAATAAGATGTGTTTTATCTCTGCCCTTTAAACCCTTGCTTTGTTACCTCCTTGAGATGCTGCTAGGAGCAGATCAGAAAAGGAGCAGTTGGGTTGGGGAGATTCTCCGCCTCCAGCCCATGCAAGTGACAGCTGAGGGGTGGCCCTTGGGGCCCCCTAAACATTCCATTGGTTCAACCCACTTTGCTGTCCCCCCCCCAAAACAGATGAAAGGTTCCAGGGGGCCCTACCTTAATGCAAGGTGACACATCTGTGGCTGGATTATAGATGCCATGAAATGTGACTGCTGGATCTGACCCAAGAGGTACAACTTACCAAGAGCTTCCCCTGTGGACGCCCTGTTAAGGCTTGCACATGAGAAGATCATGGTTGGCTTTGGCCCCATATTAATTTTTATGGAGGTTAGGGGAGAAGAGCACCTCAGGACCACCGAGCACCTGAACATTTTGGTCTGGCTCCCAAGTGCCACTCCCCACCTCACCCTCCAAAAGAAATTTAGGGCAAATGGATCCAAGGACAGTTTGCTTGCTCTCTTCTCTCAAACTCCTCTCAAACCGATTGTCTTCAGCAGAGACCAGGTGCTTCTTGGTTTGTCCAGCATCAGAGAGGCGTTGCTGGCCTGTCTCCCATGAGCTGCCTCTGTTGTGTTTCTCGACCCAAACCCCACACCGAAGTGGACTTTGGGCTGTTTCGGAGACCAGAGAGGTATGTTGTCACCCAGAAGGGTAATAAGGAACATTGCTGTGGTAATTGTAGTCTGGACACACTTTCTGGACGAGCCTGTAGTCTATGCTGTAGAAGGTTATGTAGATACAGATGACCTTGAATGGCTTGGAGCAAACCCAGGAGACTTGGCTTTGCGTGTGGTTGAGGAAGCAGGTTTTAGAAGGGTCATAGGTGCAGAGGGTGGTCTTCTTTGCCTTGTCCACTTTCTCGTATTCCACCCGGCAGTTGAAGATTTTGGATTCCTTTGCCTCAATGAAGATCTGCTGCTCAAGGTCAAACTCCACCGCTTTGTTGGGCGGTACGAGGCTGACGGAGATATTCCCGTGTCCGGTGGAGTTGTGCCTGAAGAACACGTTGACGGTGCCGTTTCCGTGGTCGACCACTTTGCCAGTAATCAAGAGGTTCAGCTTGACCGTCTTGATGTTGGAGTAGAAGTCGCCCCAGCCAAATATTTTCTTAAGTCGACCGGAGTTGCCAACAGAGTCCCTTCGGCTTCGGGCTTGCCCTACTTGATCCTGTTTAGACAAGCTATCTAAGATGTTCCAGAACTCTTGTGAGTTGGTGGAGGCCAACTCCAGCAGAGTTGTGTTCTGAAAGTGAGAGTGGGGTGCTGAGGACTTCAAGGAGAGCTGGCCTTTTTTCTTCTGTATCCGGGACTTTTGCTGCTCTTTGGATGGCTTTCCGCTTTCTTCCTCCTCCTCGTCTGTCACTTCGTCTTGTCCACAAATCACCTGCATAGAACAAGAAGAAATTAATGCCAACTTGTTCAACCTTCCTATTTTGCCCTCTGTTTTACGTCGCTCTACAGCCATGATCCCCAACATGGTGCCCACTAGTGGATTTACCACAAAGCAAAGAGCCATTTCTGGCTTTCCTCTGCCTTACTGCATTAAGCGATTCCATAGAAGAACCCTGGAGTGACTGCCTTTTGGACCACAAAAAGGACCCATTCAAAAACATCTACTTGGCCTGCAACCTCCCAACCTTCTCTGGGCAATTCGTCACAGCCATTTTTGTATCTCTCCCCGCATTTTGCAGCAATCCCCACTCCTTATCCACAAAATTGCAAAAGTGCCCAGAAGATCAACAGTTCCCTTAACCTCCAGCATCTGTCTTATCATGGCTGTTTCCTGCAGTGAGAGACTTCTGCGTTTTGTTTTGTCGTAATCAATGCATGGAAATTGCTCAGCATGTGCCTAATCTAGCCTCTGTGTGGGGAACAGCTCAGGCAAGTGACCATGGAAGTTGTGCCTTCAGTTATACATGATTAATATATAATCAATAAATCTTTAAATATAGAGAGAGCAAGGCTTGCGACAAGCTGAAACCGCTGAACGGGGAATGTCAAAGGGCTACCGGTGTGCGGGCCATTCCCCCAAGACCAAGCCCTATGAAGATAGGTTGAGGGACTTGGGAATGTTCAGCCTGGAGAAAAGGAGGTTGAGAGGGGACATGATAGCCCTCTTTAAGTATTTGAAAGGTTGTCACTTGGAGGAGGGCAGGATGCTGTTTCCGTTGGCTGCAGAGGAGAGGATGTGCAGTAATGGGTTTAAACTTCAAGTACAACAATATAGGCTAGATATCAGGGGGAGAAAAATACACAGTCAGAGTAGTTCAGCAGTGGAATAGGCTGCCTAAGGAGGTGGTGAGCTCCCCCTCACTGGCAGTCTTCAAGCAAAGGTTGGATACACACTTTTCTTGGATGCTTTAGGGTGCTTAGGGCTGATCCTGCGTTGAGCAGGGGGTTGGACTAGATGGCTGTATGGCCCCTTCCAACTCTATGATTCTGTGATTCTATGATTTTATGACATCATCCCCCTCTGTTGGCCAAGTTCAACTTTGTCATGGGAAATTCTGTGGAAGGAGTACTATCAAAAGATAGGTGCCTGCCTCCAGGAGCCTACAGCAGAAACTTCAACAGTTTCCAGAGAGAATGGGCAGCAGCAGAGAAACAAGAATGATCACCTTTCAGGAGGGAGGAGGGGAGGCAGCATGGGATGGTGAGGATGCCAGCCCCCAGGTGGGACCTGGAGATCCCCTGGAATTCCAGCATAGCTCCATCCTACAGAGATCAGTTCTTCCAGAGAAAATGGCTGCGTTGGAGGGTGGCCTCCGTGGCAGTGTATCCCACAGTGTTCCCTGCCCTTGTTAACCTCCATTTCCAAATCTCCAGGAGTTTTCCACTGTGGATCTGGCAGCTCTACGCCCCCCCCCCCCGCAGTGGCTGGGGAGACCCTGAAAACCCAGTGTTCAATCCCCAGAAGCTAAGCTGGGCCAGTACATGGAAAGGACACCAGGAAGGAAGACTCTGCAGAGGAAAGCAATGGCAAAAGCACCCCTGCTGCTTACCTGCTCTGAAAGCCGTTGGCGGAGACTCGATGGCTGTTTGTGCACAAACTCCATGTTTCAGGAGTGGGGGGGGGGATAGGCAGGGACTCCTGGCCTGGATGAAATATTCCCTTCCCATCAGATGCTGGGGGCCGTTCTGGGTGAAACCCCTGCGGTCTGTCTTCTAACCATGGCCCTTGCTGAAAATCGGCAGACGGGCCCTGACTGGGGTGTTCTGCACTGCTAGGGGGACGTCCCCTGTCCCGTGTGGGATGAAAACGGGCAATGTTTCTTCTGCCAGCAAGTTTGTTTTTGAACCATCAGGCTCAAAGAGAAGCTGCCTCCTTCCTTCAAGAGCCTTGGAGAGGTCTGCCATTTTGAATCCTCTCTGGGCAAGAGCTTTGTTGCTCAGCCCTGAAAGCCACGGAAAGACGTGGCTGCGTGGCTGGAAATGTCGGAGCCAAAGAGCATGATGGTTGCATGCTGTCAGCTCCTCTGCTGGGCCAAACTGGGATGGGGCTGTCCCTTTCCGACCTCCCCAAAAAGGCTGTTTGGGCGATTCTGGGGCAACAGGGGGAAAACAGGTTTGCTGAAGGCTGAAGATCTCCCAAAATTACAGCTGATCTCCAGACTACATAAATCTCTTTTAAAAACTATTTCCATCCATCCTCTTCTCTTGGAGAAAAGGTGGGCTGCATGGTACTTGGAAGGTGGCCTTCACATCATGGTGCCCTACATGGCGCCCTTGCCTCCCTAACTCCACCTTCCCAGGCTCCAGGCTCAGATCCTTGGGGGTTTCAGATGAGGGCTGCCAGCCCTTTGTTGAGAAGTATCTGGAGTTTGTGTGGGTGGGTTTGAGGCTCAGGAGGGCAGGGCTTAGAAGAAAAAAGATGTTTTTTACGTCTGACTTTTCTCTACCCTAGGGCAGGGGTAGTCAACCTGTGGTCCTCCAGATGTTCATGGACTACAATTCCCATGAGCCCCTGCCAGCAAATGCTAGCAGGGGCTCATGGGAATTGTAGTCCATGAACATCTGGAGGACCACAGGTTGACTACCCCTGCCCTAGGGAGTCTCACAGCAAGCACCTTTCCCTTCCTTTCCCTACAAGGGATAGCTTGTGAGGCAGGTAGGGCTGAGAGAGCTGTGAGAGAACTGTGCCTGCAAGGTCACCTAGCTGGCTTCATCTGCAGGAGGGGGGAATCAAACCTGACTCTCCAGATTAGAGTCTGCCACTCTAGAGTCTGGAGCCAGCTTGGTGTAGTAGTTAGGAGCACCGACTTCTAATCTGGTGAGCCAGGTTTAATTCCCCGCTCCTCCTCCACTTGCAGCCAGCTGGGTGACCTTGGGCTCGCCACAGCACTGAGAAAGCTACTCTGACCAAGCAGTAACACCAGGGCTCTCTCAGCCTCACCTCCCTCACAGGGTGTCTGTTGTGGGGAGAGGAAAGGGAACGCAAGTGTAAGCCACTTTGAGACTCTTTCAGGTAGAGAAAAGCGGCATATAAGAACCAACTCTTCTTCTGCTTCAGTAATACCAGGGTTCTCTCAGCCTCACCCACCTCCCAGCGTGTCTGTTGTGGGGAGAGGAAAGGGAACGCAAGTGTAAGCCACTTTGAGACTCCTTCAGGTAGAGAAAAGCGGCATATAAGAACCAACTCTTCTTCTGCTTCAGTAATACCAGGGTTCTCTCAGCCTCACCCACCTCACAGGGTGTCTGTTGTGGGGAGAGGAAAGGGAACGCAAGTGTAAGCCACTTTGAGACTCCTTCAGGTAGAGAAAAGCGGCATATAAGAACCAACTCTTCTTCTGCTTCAGTAATACCAGGGTTCTCTCAGCCTCACCCACCTCACAGCGTGTCTGTTGTGGGGAGAGGAAAGGGAACGCAAGTGTAAGCCACTTTGAGACTCTTTCAGGTAGAGAAAAGTGGCATATAAGAACCAACTCTTCTTCTTCTTCGTCTTCTAAACCACACCACCCTGCTGACTCTCCTTTACGAGGGCGGGGAGTGCCATAAAGTCCACCTTCCAGAGCAGTGGTTTTCTCCAGGGGAACTCTCTCTGTCGCTTGAAGATCAGTCTTAAGAGTGGGGGATCTCCAGCTACCTCCTGGAAGTTGGCAACCATCTCCCAAACCCTGGGTTGGCCCCTGAGTGACCAAATGCTGGCGGCCACAGCGGGGAGGGGAACTGGGCAAGACTATGCAAAACCTGCTGCCTGGATCCGACCATGTGTGTGGTCAACTCTAGCTTGGGCAGAGCGGGTGTAGAAGTTGCTAAGGTCTGGGCCAGGGGCTGAGGACCCAGATCCCCTCCCCCTCGGCCATGACGCACACACTCCCTCTCAGCCCAATCCGCCTCACAGGGTTGTTGGGAGGATAAAATGGGGGGTGGGGAGATGTCTCGATGTCCACACTGAATACCTGGGAGGAAGGGCAGAACAGGAATAATGCCCTGGATGGACTAGCCGCAGTGGTTTGTTTACTGCTGGAAGGTCTGTTTCCAGAGAACTTGACTACAGGTGCTTCTGATGCGCTCTTTAATGGTCAGCCCTCAGCCCCAGACATGTTCCAGGTCCCATGCCAGCCCTCAGCTTTAGAGCATGGGAGAAAGACTTTGGTTTAGTGCCTTTCCCTGTACACTGAGTAGACATAGCCAGTCCCCCCCCCTCCCCACGCCTCCTCTTCCTATTCCCCATATTGTCCTACGATTACCTTGTGAGGAAAATTAGGCTGTGTGAGAGACTGGCTCCAGATCACATCATGACAGAGTGAGGATTTGAACCCAGGTCTCTTTGCTCCAGTTAGCACATCAACACGGGTCTCCTGCCCTGCTGAATTATCAGGACTCTGTTTAGGGCTATGTGATGAGATTTCTTTGGGGAAATGAACCAAGAACGTTCCCCAAATTTCAAATAGCCCCTGAATCTGTGATGCAGGATTGGGAGGGATGGCAACACCTGACAGACAGATTCTGTTCCTTGAGAAATCAAACCCTGCGAGGAGGCCACGCTGGAGAGGAAAACTGATCCTACACACGCCTCTCCAGTTCTTAAGAAGAAGAGTTGGTTCTTATATGCCACTTTTCTTTCCCCAAAGGAGTCTCAAAGTGGCTTCCAGTCACCTTCCCTTTCCTCTCCCCACCACAGACACCCTGTGAGGGGGGTGAGGCTGAGAGAGCTCTGACAGGACTTCTCTGTGAAAGCAGCACTATCAGTGCAGTGACTAGCTCAAGGTCACCCAGCTGGCTGCATGGGGAGGAGCGGGGAATCAAACCCGGCTCGCCAGATTAGAGGCCACTGCTTTTAACCACTACACCCTGCTGGCTCTCTTTATATATCTGTCCCTCCAGAGTTCATTCTCACAACAACCCTGTGAGGTAGGTTGGCTGAGAGACAGAGAAACAGAGAGGCTCAAGGTCAGCCCAGCGAGGTGCGCAGCTTGGGCTGGGGGTGGGGATCCTTGTCCAACTTTCTGTCTAACCATTAATGGAGAGGCTGTGAGACTCCCTCAAAAGTGCCTATGTTACACTGGGTCCAGAAACAATGGCTGTATTTATTACAGCAGGGGTAGTCAACCTGTGGCCCTCCAGATGTCCATGGACTACAATTCCCATGAGCCCCTGCCAGCATTCGCTGGCAGGGGCTCATGGGAATTGTAGTCCATAGACATCTGGAGGACCACAGGTTGACTACCCCTGTATTACAGTACATTTGCTTGTCATCCTAACATCTTGGAACACCACCAGGGTGCAAAACCCGGCATCCCCTGGTCAGTCTCAAGATCAATCAGGCAACCCTGGCAAATAGCTCACGTCCTCCACATTGGCACAATTTGGCAGTTTTGTTTCTTAAAAAAAAAAAAGGCAATTCAGAACTGAGGAAACCTAAAAGACCACAGTCAGTTCAATTGTGTCCCTGCCATGTCAGTTTGCTTTGAGGGAGGGGTTGCCTTCAAGTCACAGCCCACTTTCAGCAATCCTGAGAGGGGTCAAGGCAAAAGATAAACAGACCCTGGGATCCTTTTTTTGGGGGGGTCTCCCATCCAAGTACTAGGCAGGGCAGACCTGGCTTAGCTTTCCGCATCTGGCAGGATCAGAACTATGCAGGTCGGGGCTTCACTTCTTGCTATTTTTTTTTTCAAAATCTTCAGAATGCGCAGGAAATTTCAGCACCTGACAACTTTTGCTATAGACGTGATTTATTTAAAACCGACCCCTCGAAGAACTGACAAAGTATACATTTAAAGACTGAGCAGAACGCAGGGTGGGAATATCGGCTGGTGCTCCTCGTCTGCCTTCCAGACCCCACCTCCGTGTGTGTGGATCATACTGCCGAAGTCACTAACGTCATGTGGGGAGAATTCGCGCATTCAGTCTGTAGCCCTAAGATTGTTTCGTGATGTGAAAGGGAGCCGCCCCTGTTTGGATAGAGGGGACAGATGTCAGCTGGGGGCTCAAATCCCCCAGAAAGCCCATGGACAGGATGACTACAATGAGAGGATGCATAATTCACCTTTCCCATCTGAACAGCTTTTTAAAATTAATTGATTGCGCCTTTCCCTCCAGGAGCTTAGAATGGTGTTTTTAATGATTTCAGAACCAAACAGGTTCTGAACCTGGGTTTCTCAACACTTTAGCACAGGGGTAGTCAAACTGCGGCCCTCCAGATGTCCATGGACTACAATTCCCAGGAGCCCCTGCCAGCGAATGCTGGCAGGGGCTCATGGGAATTGTAGTCCATGGACATCTGGAGGGCCGCAGTTTGACTACCCCTGCTTTAACATCTGCACCACACTGGATTAAAGGTTTCATTGGAGGAATTCTCTCTCTCTCTCTCACACACAAACACACACGCACACACACACACACACCTCTGACTCGGCCTTAATGGTCCATCTATAAAATGGGCACAACACCAGCTTGCCCCTGTGGCGGCAACAACTGTGAAGCAAATTTGTACATATAACAAAAAAGGCATTCTCTGCTTCAAACAGAGTTTTTTCTTTAAAATGCCTTGCACTGACCTTGCCTCTGAAAATAAAATCAAAACTTCTACCCCCCTTCATTTGCTGAAAGAGGACTGGGAGACAGGCTGGGTGGGGGGGGGGTGGGGGTGGGCTACACAGTTACTGAAACAGAATTTCAAGATCCAACCCCACGGGTTGAATTGAAGCAAATCTGACTTGATCCTGTTGCTCTCTTTCACCCCTCCACCTACCGTGCAGGGTTGTTGTGAGGATAAGATCAGATCGTGTACTATGTAGTAATGAGGAAGTAAAGCTTGCTTGCCTGGATAGGCCCAGGGTAGCCTCACCTTGTCCTTTCTTGGGAGCTAAGCCAGGTTGCTTTGCACGGGAGACCTCCAAGAACAATTAGGGTTGTGACTCAGAGGTCGGCCAACCACCTCTGAGCACCTCTTGAAAACCCTACAGGGTCACCCTAGATCAGCCGCTATTTGACAGCAAGACAAATAAAGCAAAGCTTGCTTCCTAATAACTTTTGCGGAACGTGTTTTGATTTTAACCCCAGGTCGTATTACTCGCTGATGGAGAGCCCGAGACGCTTGCTTGGAGGCATTTGCTGTTTCACGCCTCTTGTCCCGGGTGACTCAGAGAGAGCCTCCATGATTAAAGGCACTGTATCTCTGGCTGTCTCACGGAAGCTAGACGAGGCTGCCGCTTGACTCTGAGCTCCCCATGGCTGCTTGCTTCCCGACCCTGGGCACTGGCCAGGACTGACTATTCTTCGGTCGCTGTTGTTTTTGCATTCAGCCGGCTGTGATGTGCCATCTTATGGCCTGCCTTCGGGGAAAGGCTGATGTGACCTTGGTGACAGGAAGGGTGTGAAAAAGACACTCAGTGGGCCACTGTTGTTGTGCGGGAGCCTCAGAGGACCCAGGGAAGAATGAGTTCGGTGGCGGTGTGTGTGTGTGTGTGTGTGTGTTCGTTCCTGCCGATCCTCCTGTTTCATTTTTCATCCCCTTCTTCTCCGAACACAAAGCAACAAATCTAAAGCAATTGCCCCCCAACTATATTTATATATCTAAAATGTACAGAATGTTTCATCATAACTCAACAAGGACATCAGACACCTTCTGGAAGGATCCAACTCTTGCAATTGACTTCGACATGCAGGGAAGGGGAGGCGAAGGTGGGAACTCCGCAGCAGAGGGTTCCCCTCCCTATCGATCCCCCTGCCCTCTGCTCTGATCGTCCCTTTCGGAGAGAGTGTTCCTGGCACAGGGCCCTCCCTCAGAGGTCTGGAGGGGCAAAGGGCCTCGGGCGGATCAGGCTGGATTTTTAATATCGCGTCTGACCGGGTCGGCTCTGTCTGCAGAAGCGGAGACCGGCATGAAATGTTGCAAGGCCAAAAGGTGTGGCTGGACTTCCCATTTCTGTTTTCCGCCAGCAACTCACATGGCGACCCCTCCTGATTTCCCAGAGAATCCTGACTGTGGCTCCGTGGCAGGGCATCCGCTTGGCATGTGGAAGGTCATGGGTTCGATCCCTGACAGGTCTGGCTAAAAGCCCTCCCAAGGAGCAGGGGCTGGGATGCTTCCTGTGCTTGAGACCTTGAAGAGCTATTTCCAGGGCGGAGGGGACCAGTGGGCAGACTCACAATAAGGAAACTTCTTGTAATTATAGTCGTAATCTTCCAGCACCGACCCAGGGACTCTAGCTCTACAATCTGCCTCTTTTTGTCTCCTTGGATTCATTTAAGTGACCCCCAGGCAGGCAGGATAAGTCTTTGACAAAACAAACCAGGGTGGAGGGGAGCAGGGGAGAAGCCCCTGAATGCTCTCCGATCGACCCGCTTGAGTCAGTCCACTTCCCAACCACCCAGCTGCTGGCCTCCGTGCCTGCGGCATTTGGAGGGAGATGTATCCGTGGCGGGATCCACAGGGATTCAAGGCGCTCAGCTGCCGGAGAAAACTCTGGGCTCATTTCCCCGTGGACTTGAAATGTTTTCTGTGCACAGAACAACAGAACAGCTGGGGAAGAAGGGCAAAATGAGTTCTGATCCGTGGGCAGGCATGCACAAAGAGCAGACCGCTTCCTGACAGTTACGACCTTTCTCAGGGTTCCTGGGAGCTACCTGTAAGCGGCAGCAATTCCAGCGAGACCCCTGCTGTTTTGCAGTGATTAAATAAAGGGGAGGGGGAACGGCCGAAGCTTCGGCCCTGGAAGCAAAGATCATTCTTCCCCGCTCACGCTGGTCCGGCCCACCCAAAGCATAGCGCTGATCCCACACCCCAAAATTGAATGCTATTTGCAAAAGTCTCCAAATATTCTCGCTTGTCTACATTTCTGTCTCTAGGGATGTCGTATAAGTTGCCTGTGTTGGAAGAATGCTCTCTCTTAGCCCACGCCAGTCAACCAAATGATGACCAGCGCCTCTCGAACTCAGAACTCCAAAAAGGCTTGCTTTAAGCCCACCACACATTTGGACAGCTCCTGACAAAGATGCCTCCTCTTTTGACACGACATTGCTCAGCTCAGTGCAGCTGTCTCCCTGTTCTGCCTTCCTGAGGCTGAAGACTCCTTAACAGCTGCCCACTGGTGAGTCCATGTGGTTTGCAGAGGGGTCCTGGACCTTGTTTGTTTTTAAACTAGCCAACCATTGGTTTGGTTCAGCCTGAGAACTGAATCTGCCTTCAAATCTCTGCCCAGCCAGAGGCCACCCTGGGCGGCTCTTTTCTGTTCCCTTCAGTTACAGGAATTTTTTCTCTTCCCACCCCAGGACCAATACAACTTGAAGGAGGAAATTTGGTGGCCTTCAGATGTCTTGCCGAGGAACTTGCAGGAAGCATTCTGCTCTTGTTTGGGGCCTGACTGCTTGCCATAGGAAAAGAATCCCCCGCTGCCTGAATGGCTGGGTCCCATGGAGATAAAATATTTTCCTTTGCGCAGCTGGCTTATTTGCAGCTTGGCTCACTTGCTTGAGTTATCTGGAGCGGTTTGCTTCGCAGGCACCTGTCTTCTCCTGATGCTACATTTCAGGCTGTATGGTGCTCCAGCTGACTCAAGTAAGCAAGCCAAATTGCAAGGAAACATCTACCCAGAAAGCAAGCAAGCAAACAAAACATTATCCCCGCTCTGCTGATGAAATTTGAGGGGGATTGGGGGTGAATTGCTTCCTGCAAAGTTACTGTTCCTTGGGTGGGGAGAGTTGCCCCTCCTCAAGCCTTTTAACAACACAAAGGAAATGAGTGGGAGAAACTTTAAGTTGGAGGGGATGAAAGCCATCCAGAAAAAGCTGCTCCACCGTGCATAAAGTGTTGGAGCAAAAGCCACCTCCCAAACTGTGGCAACTTTCCTTTCAAACTGGCTGGTCCTGCCTTTTGCACACGCAGGGGGGTTGGACTAGATGGCCTTTGGTGAATCCTTCCCCAAGTCTGCGATGCTCTAACTCCATCTTGCAAAGTTGATGCGAGGATAATTGAAAGCAGGCAAGCCCCGGCGCATGCTAAAAAGTGCCAGAGAAAACAGCCGAGCATAAAAAAACTGCTTGATCATACAAATTTCAGGCGACGCTTTGTGCCGGCCGCCCCTCGGCTCTGCTTTTAGGCATCCACAAGGGCACGTCCCTGCCTTCCCCCTTCCCCTCCAACCTTGCCCGGTCCAGCGGTCACTCACCAGCAGATAGATGCTCCCCTGGATGAGAAATATGAAGCAGCACCGTGTCAGCTGCATTTTTCCCCCAGCCTCTTTCTTCCTATTGATTTTCTGGAAATCTGTTCTGCCTTCTCGGTCTTGCTTGTTACACCCTGGCCTCTGGCCTCCTAGGAGCCCCCCATTCCAGTCTCGCTTTGCCAGTCTCTTCCCAGCCAGACATGAGTTTGGAGGGTGGGGGAGAAGGCAGCTGGTTCACCCACTGCAGCTGGAGACCTCCATGTGTCTGACTACCGGCTGTTCCCTGGTTTGCTGGAGACTCTGGTAAAACTCATTCCAGTCCCTCGCTCTGCTCTCCACTAGCTCCCTCCCACTGCTAGGTGCCACCACTGGAGCCTCGAGCCTCGCCTTAACCCTTGCTTGCCTGCCAACTTGGAAACTCAGCAATACACTCAGAAACTTGGCCTTCCGTGTGTGTGTGTGTGTGTGTGTGTGTGTAAGGGGAGGGGAGGGGAGGAGATGGCCATTCCTCAGAGCTAGGCCAGGATCCACCGAAGAAGGCTGCAGGTAGGTTTGATAAAGATGCGGCGCGAATTTCGAGATGGAGTTCCGCTTTGTCTTGCAGGGTTTCTGCCGGCAGACGAAAGCAGGGTGGCCGGGCGCTGAATGGGGCCGGGGGTTCTGCTTGAGACAGGGGCGAGCTGCAGAACCTGGCCGGAATGGAGCGCTCCCTCCCGCAAAATCTTTTCCAGCTTATCCGTCTGCGAAAGGAGTGACTTTACCGCACCACGGTGCTAGCAAAGCTGGTTGCTAGGGACATGGGTTGAGGGGCAAGACGCAGCGTCCTTTCCCAGCGTGAATTTCCCGAGAACTTCTCATTGGAGAACTAAGGTCTTATTATTAAATATAGATAGATATTATAATTATTAACCAGGAGAAAAACATCGGAGCATACAGGAGAATACAGGAATACAGAGCTTGCAATCCTAAACAGGGCCCCACCCTTTAAGACTGGGGCAGCTGTCAGGAGCAATTCTTCTCAAGGCTGACTGTCCGGTCGTATTGAGTGCGTCTGGAGTCCCAAGGTGACATTCAGTCATTGCTGGTCCATGTGGTACCCTCTGCCCCCTACCTATTAACACAGGGCCCATCTACCTGCTCTGGTGGAAAGCCTTATTGGAAGGGCTTAGGGCTGATCCTGCGCTGAGCAGGGGGTTGGACTAGATGGCCTGTATGGCCCCTTCCAACTCTATGATTCTTTGATTCTATGATTCTATAAGGAACGGTGTTCTGACCAAGATCTTGCAGGGCAGCAGCCGGATGGGCTATTCCACACTTGCCTCTCCGTCCGGAAGTGGTATCCAGCACACCTTGCTTTGCGGCATGACCACCTCCGGCCTTCCATTTCCCCCTTACTCCATTTACCTGCGATGTCCATCCCAGGGGCTCAGACCAAATGAAAGACTGGGGATGGGACCCAAGGTTCCCCTGTCATTCCCCAGTGATGGAGCAAGGGAAGCCACGCTCCGTGGCCCACAGAGTTGGGGCAGCACCGTACCTCCTCTCTTCCGGCCAGAAGACCAGTCCCCAGAGTTTGAAAAATAAAGCTGGTGATGCGTGGCGTAAGGGCCCATGTTTTGAGACTGCTGCTATACGACAGTGGAGGGACAGGAGGGAGAATTTGCACAGGCCCGGCTTCCCACCAGTGAGCCGCAGGGCCAGAAGTGCTGAGCTGAAGAGCTTTCTTCCCTTTGGCGGAGTCCCTCAAGGGCATGGGGGTCCTCCTTTTTATGGAAGTTGCTGATCTGACTTTTCAAACAGAAACTTGATGACCCAAGAAGGGGCATCAGTCTCCGGCAGGGTCCTGAATTGGGGAGTTCCGATCAGGGCTTTCACACCGATGATGGATGTCTGTTGGCAGCTAGAAAAGGAAGAATGAAGAATCATAGAATCATAGAATCATAGAATCATAGAGTTGGAAGGGGCCATACAGGCCATCTAGTCCAACCTCCTGCTCAACACAGGATCAGCCCTAAGCATCCTAAAGCATCCAAGAAAAGTGTGTATCCAACCTTTGCTTGAAGACTGCCAAGTCTCTGGCAGAGCCTCTTCATGCAAGAAAACAAAATTTGCTCAACAAGTGCTGTGTCATGTGGAGCCAGGCGGCCTCACACCTCCCGTGGATTCAGAGGAAAGGGGCTAAACCCGCCTCCGACCTCCCCCGCACGGCTGTTTCCACGGGCAAAAGTGGAGTGTTCTTTCTTTCTCCCCGTGCTGCATCAAGCGGTCGAGCACTGGGTTCAAGGTGAATTCCCCCGATGCCCATCTGACTGCAAGCTAGGTTGTACATCACGACCTGGCACGTGTTGAATGCAACGTGTATTTTGGCCCTTGGGGAGCGCCTGAGTCTTTCTCTGGCAGAGGCACCATGCCTTTAAATAGCTATAGATTCAAATGAGTCGCCGTGTTGGTCTGAAGTAGCACAATAAAATCAGAGTCCAGTAGGACCTTTAAGACCAACAAAGATTTATTCAAGGCGTGACCTTTCGAGTGCAAGCACTCGAAGAGTGCTTGCACTCGAAAGCTCACGTCTTGAATAAATCTTTGTTGGTCTTAAAGGTCCTACTGGACACTGATTTTATTTAAATAGCTATGTTACAGACACTGATTTCAACAAGGATGCCCCTGTTGAATTTCTGCCTCATGCTAAAGGCATAGGATCTCAGCCCCCGGGGGGGAAAGTTGGCAATCCTACAGGCAAAAACAAACTGCAGAAACAGTTCTGCTCTAATTAATTAACTAAAATGGAATTGATTTTTTTTTAGTTTTAAAGATCCTGCTTTACCATTTGAAATAAATGTTGAAGGCAGCTAGGAGGGGAAATGGCTGTGCTGCTCAGAAAAGACATTATTTCTTTATTCTTTAAAACAAGTTAGTCAAATCATATTTTAGCGGATGGCCCAGAGCCATGACAATATTACAGAGAGGCAAATCAGTCAGAAAAAAAGGGAGAGATCAATGAAACAGGAACAAAAGCTAATCTGACCCATACCAAATCCAACCTGTTCATTTTTCAAATCAAACCTGCCCTTTCCCTGCGCCCTGAAATGCTGCCGTCTGAGAAACCTGCAGGAATTGGACAATTCTTTAAAAAATGAACGGAACGAAACAAAGGCTTTTATAGTCCACAATTTAAAAGGGGGTCCATTGTTGACCTGAACACTCTTTCCCCTGATTCCAGATGCTCACGTGTGACATAGGCGGGGCTGAATGGGTTTGATCGAGAGGGATGGAATGTCACTCCGTACATGCTCAGAGGTAGCTCGATTCACAGGTTTCCTTCAAAAAAGACATCCTTAGAAGAAGAAAAAACATCAAGCCCTTCTGGGGAGAACATTCTCTACGTTTTGGCAGGGAGGTGCTCTCCTCTCTGTGCTCTTCCAGACATGCCCTTATTTTACCTGGTAAACCCAGTCTCTTTCTCTAACTCAAGCATCTCCCCCCTTCCTGATTTCTTCTCCTGGAATCTTCCACGTTGCTCTTGGCTGGCTTTTCCCTTCCATCTCAAGAGGCTAAGCTTGGTATTTCCTTCCGCCAATCACATTGTTTAAAAATGAACAGCAACCAACTCCAGATAATTTTGTTAACCAACCTGAGAGCGTCCCTCCTCAAGGGAAACAGATTTCTTGTGCGACTTGCCTGACAGCGTCCAAGCCCAGCCTCTCCCTCCATCAGTTACACGGGGCCACTGGACCAATCGCTCACTCAGCCTAACCTCCCTTGCAGAGCTCTTATGGGAGGGGAGCGACGAGCATTTTGGAGAGGGAGTGGCATTAAAATTGTGCTAGTTAATAGATTATTTAGGATATGCTTTTTCTGTGAACTGTACAACTCCTAACATATTCATTTATGAAATATTTTTACCCTGCCTTTCCTCCAGAGAGAGCTCAGGGTAGTGTCTGCTGTCCTTCACTCTTCCACAACACCCCTGCAAGGTAGTCTAGGCTGAGAAAAAACGATAGCGTGCCCTGGGGCCACCCAGTGACTGTTTATAGTAAACAGAGATGTGAATTTGGCATGCAATGGCAAACCACCTCTGACCATCTCTTGGTTGACAGCTCTCCAGGGTCCCATGCTGTAGCCCCTCCAACGCAGTGGCTCTCTTTAGTTAGCCTTAGACAAAATTCTTCAGCAGTGGAAGCAAAATCAGTTTGAGGGTCCCATGAAGCGATGGCCAAGCTGTGGAAGCACAAGACGCCTTTCACCCTTGGGAAGGGGTATCCAGGGCGCAAAAAGGCTGGCACCTGAACACTTCCCGTCGGCAAAAGAAGGGCCTTCAAGGGACCACTCTCTCTGTAACGCCTCCCCACTCCCACCCAGATTCTGTGCATGAGGGGCAGAATGCAACAAGGGTCCAGGAGGGGCGGCGGCAGGGAGGGGGAAACCTTAAAGGCTAAAAAGATTTATTTCAGCAGAAGCATTTGCATGTCAAAGCCCAGTTCCCTAAGATGCCTGGGAGTGTGGCTCTATTCGGCTCTGTTAATATCCAGAATTTTGAAAGGGGGTGTGTGGGCACGTGCAGGGGGCTGGGAGAGATGTTGCAAAGAGAGGCCGGCCCACAGCCAGAGTTCTAAGTTCGCTTAGCATAGGTGCAAAACCCCTTTCAGCTGTTAATGGAGAGGCAAAAGCCAACGCCTGGTGCAGGATGACCCGAGATAAGCAGAAATGATAAGGAGGTACAGAGGTAGAGTTGAAATAATTAACAGCTGCAAGGGATGGTATGTCCTGACCTGGACAGCCCAGGCTAGCCTGCTCTTACAAGCTAAGTGGGGTCGACCCCAGCTATTACTTGGATGGGAGACCCCCAAAGAATTCCAGGGTTGCAATCGCTGAAGCAGCCGAGGCGCGTCGAAGCGGCCAACCCTAGATACTTTATATTACTTGAAAGAATCAATATTGCCCTGTAAGGGACTCTCAAGTTGTGAACATTGAAAAGAACAACAGAATACGAATACAAATAAGGAGAATTAAGTTCAGCCAATTGGCCGGAGTTTTCTCTTATTTTCTAGAAGGACCCTGGGCAGCCTGACTCAGCCACCTGCTATGACTTTCCCCATCCTTTGAAGGTCATGTTGGGAAAAGCTACATCAGATGAAACGTCTCCGGTCTACAAGTCCGAAGTGTGTTGGGGGAGCTCTCAAGGCTCGGCTTGGCGACTCTGCTTTATTGAAAAGGCTGCTGTCTTTCAAAGAGCTTTGATTAGGGATGCCAGCCTCCAGGGGAGACCTGGGGATCCTTCCTTCATTATTACTCATCCTGAGAGAGCAGGGATCAGTTCCCCCTGGAGAAGATGGGTGCTTCGGAGGGTGGTCTGAGGTCCCTGTCCTCCTCAGGGTCCAGCCCCAAGTCCTCAGGGGTTGGACATGAGCTGGCCACCCTACCCCTCCATCCCCTGCTGGGAAGGGGAAACACACCTGGGGTTTGTGTCTGGGGGAGGAAACACACCTGGCAACTGTAGCTCTGATTGTCTGCCTTTTAATGCAGGGGTAGTCAACCTGTTGCCCTCCAGATGTTCATGGACTACAATTCCCATGAGCCCCTGCCAGCAACCGCTGGCAGTGGCCCATCGGAATTGTAGTCCACGAACATCTGGAGGGCCACAGGTCGACTACCCCTGTTTTAATGGGCTCCCAGCCCGTGGCCAGGGGGTGAGGGAAGCTCTTCCCATCCCTGAGATCGAGGAAGGCGAAAACGCCCGCCAGCTCCAGCCGACTGGGGAAAGGTGCCAGGAGGGGGGCCGAGAGAAATGTCGGCGAGTCTATTTACGAAGGATTTAAAAATAAAACCGGAGAGCAGGAGGCGGCATTTTCAACCGACTGACCTTGGCAAGAGTCTCTTCATTTGCCGGCAAATAGCAAGTGCCAGGTTTACTTTATTTTAAGCTTTCGCTCTCCTCGGGCGCAGCCACAGGAATAAACGCACAAAGTACCTGCCGACGGTTTGAGCCGAACCACTCGCCTCTCACACCTGCTGCTCTTTCCCCTGCGCTCCCCAGAGGACGCCTCGGAAAAGTGGCAAGCGGCACAGGCCGACTGGCGCAATGTTACATCACAAACCGTTTCACTTGGGTGTGTGTGTGTGTGTATGTGGGAACCCCTTTGGCCTGGCGGAGGGTCCAGAGGGCAACCAGTAAAGGTGATTGTCATCAGCCTATGGGTTTTTAAAAAACGGATTTGTGGCCTGTTTCCACAAAGCCAGTAAACGGCCAAGCATAGGAAGGGGGGGGGGGAAATCCAGCTATTCTTAATTTTTTTCAAAATGAACGATGTATAATGGATCGTCGTGTTGCAGGAGCCTTATGGTGACCCCAGCAAGGGGCTTCCAAGGCAGGTGAGAAGCACAGCTGGTTGGCCACTACTTTCCTCCACAGAGTCTTCCTCCACAGTCCCTCCCCCCCCCCATGGAAGACCCCCGCTTCCAATTTCTTGACATCTCTGGTGGAGACCAGTTACTGTATTACTGCCCTCCCCCCCATGGGATCACCGTTTAGGATGGGGAGGGTTTTACTGCCAGGCTGCTGATTATTGTATTGTTGTGTTTTATTTTGGTTTTTAATGGGGTTTTATTTGGGGGGGGGGGTTATTGGAACCCATTTGTAACCCTCCATGAGCTGAATAAGAATAAGAATAAGAATAAGAATAAGAATAAGAATAAGAATAAGAATAAGAATAAGAATAAGAATAAGAATAAGAATAAGAATAAGAATAAGAATAAGAATAGCTGACTGTCTTAAGCTTCTTAAGTGAGGGGGAGCTCACCACCTCCTTAGGCATCCTATTCCACTGCTGAACTACTCTGACTGTGAAAATATTTCCCCTGATATCTAGCCTATATCGTTGTAGTTTAAACTCATTACTTCCCGTCCTTTCCTGGAGATTTGGGGTGGAGCCAATGGAGGCCAGAGACCTCAGTGGGGCACAAGGATGTAGAATCCCCCTCCAAAGCATCCCTGTTCTCCAGGGGTCCCACCTGGAAGCTGGCATCCCTAGATACAACCCCGTCCACTCTTTGAGACCCAGCCTTTGGGCTTAATAGCCCCGTGCAGAGAGAGATTTCACTGGACTGGAATCTCCGATCTAAGAAAAGCCGTGCCTCTTGAATTTGGTTGCTTGCTGTGAAGCTGTTTAAGGCCCCAAACCTTGGCAGGTCCAGGGGCAACATGCCTGAAACGGGCCAGAAACTAGCCTCACCCCTGGCTGACTCCACTCCAGAAGTAGGGTTGTCAACCTCCAGGTGGTAACTGGAGATTTCTTGCTATGACTATTTCTTGCTATGACTATTTCTTGCTATGAGCATGCAACCAAGTTCTCCTGAAAGAGATTTCACAGTGAGGGGCATATATAAGCTGAATGAATAAATGGGAAACTCCTGGAAATCTGGGGATGGAGTATGGGATAGAGAGGAACCTCAGTGGGGCACAAGGCCATAGGGGGGCCCTCCAAAACAAAGCAGCCAATGTCTCCAGGGAAGCTGATCTCTATAGACTGGAGATGAGCTGCAATTCTAGGGGATCCCAGGGCTCACCTGGAGACTGCATCCCTCCCCAAAGCCCCACACTCCTGAGCCCCAACCCCCCCCCCCCAAATCTCCAGGTGTTCGCCAGCCCAAAGCTCGCAACTCTACCCATAGGTAAGGAGCTGCAGGGCACACCTCTGTCTTTCTCATGAATTGTTCTGGGTTTTGTTGAGTAGTTGAGGAGGGAGGACATGGTGGGTGGGTTGGCCACAGTGGGATAATCAAAGGGGAATCCCATTAGCTCCCAAACTGAGCTGGAAAGACCAGCAGGAAGCAACAACAGCTATTCTCGTCCCGGTTGCAAATGTTTTTAAAGAGCATTCCTCCAAATGCTGATTGGTGTCCGGGCTCTGCTGCTTTGAGTAACGGGGTGGAAGCGCTTGTGAATGAGCTCCTGCAAAAATGCATTTTCTGAACTCTGAAACGACTGCTCCCTGTAGGGTTGCCAGCTTCCAGGTGGGGCCTGGAGAGCTCCTGCTATTACAACTGATCTTCAGGCAACAGAGAGTCATTCTCCTGCAGGAAACTCTATGGCATTGCGCTGCCTGAGGTCCCCCATCCCCAAATCCGCCCCCATCCCGTCCCCAGGCTCCAGCCCTCCAAATATCCAGGTGTTTCCCTGGTCAGAGAGGGCAACCTCAGCTACCAGCCTTTGGGGAGAAGATCTCTGTTGAGGTCTTAGGCCCAGGAGTCCCCTCCTTCTCGTCTGTTAATAATCACAAACGAGAGCTTGTTTACGTGGCCATTTAGGTGGTGGGTGCTGGGCTTTGAAATTCCTGGCAATTTGGGGAAAGGAAGGAGCTCAGCATGGCTATCATGCCACAGGCTCCCCACTGACCGTTTATGCACTGGGAACTTCTCTGCCCCAGCTCCTGTGCAGGAGCACAAATCAGGGGCGGATGACGTGCACCAGGCCAAGTGCTTCCCCATGTGGGTGCAGGAAGAGGTGGGGCAACCTGCCACGACTAAAACTCCAGCCTGCAGACTGGCATGAAACCTCCAGTGCATAAATGGTCACTGTGAAGCCACCTTTCCCTTCCGTGGAGCAGATGTCCGTCCCCAGATGGAAGTCCGCTGTGCTGCCAGGGGAAATCCAGGCGTCCCTGGTCAAGGTAGGTGCGTTTCCAAAAGCAAAAGGATTCCTGTGTATCTTTTCCTGCGTTCGAAGCCCCACAAAGGAGTGTGCCTGCTGCACTGCCAGGGCAGAGGGATGATTTCCAGGCACCTGGACATCTAGGATTGGGAAGGGAACCCTTATAAGGTTGCTAGAATTGGGGAGGGCGGGGACCTCCGTGGGGCACAGGGCCTGAGACCTTGTTTTAGCCTTGCTTTGGATTTCCTTTGGATGCTGCACATGAACTCCAGTCTCAATGCATTTGGGCTTTCCTCCTATTATTTGCCAGCCTGCTTTCTGCACGGAGTCCGATGGGGGCAACTTCCTGTCATGCTCCCTTCTCCTTTTCCAAAAGCATGTTTTTTTGGAAAATGGTGCCTGCTTGCACCCTTGTTTTTGTTGAGCCCCTTAATCCCACCATTCTGCACCCTTGATCGCCTCCTTCCCTTCCCAACAAAGTATCCGAAATGTAATTAAAAAAAAAATCTGAGTTATACCATTGTAACATAACACAGTTGTGTAAGATAGCAAGTGACAACGCTTTCGTGTTACAACACTTTCTGATTTGTTTATGATGTTCATAAATGATTTGGATGAAGAAGTGGAGGGGGTGCTTATTAAATTTGCAGATGATACTAAACTGGGAGGGGTAGCAAATATACCGTAAGACAGAATCAGGATACAGGATGATCTTGACAGGCTGGAAAATTGGGTTAAAATGAATACAATGAATGTCAATAGTGGTAAAAGTAAAGTTCTGCATTTAAGTAGGAAAAATCAAATGCATCCTTGTGAGATGGAGGAGCAGCAGTATGTGCAAAAAGGATCTAGGGGTCTTAGTAGACCAGACACTACATGAGCAGCTAAAAAGGCAAATGGGATTTTGGGCTGTATCAAACAGAATATTGTGTCCCGATCACTTAGAGTCCTGTGTTCAGTTTTGGGCACCCCAACTGAAGAAGGAGGTAGATCGGCCTTTTTCAACCTCATGACCGTGGAGGAGCCCCTGAAATAATTTTTCAGATATCGAGGAGCCCCGGAAATGATGTCAGCAGGCCACACCCTGAGTAGTGACATCACTACCCAGACCCTTAGCCCTCCTTTTGCTCCCTCCCCCGCCTTTACCACCACTCTTATGGCGGCTCTGCCACATGTGGGCCAGCCAGAAAGAAGAGTAGGAGTTCCTGTGGACCCCCTTTCAGGAATTCTGCAGACCCCCAGGGGTCCACGCCCCCCTTGTAGGGAATCCTTGATGTAGATGACCTGCAGCACCTCCAGAGGATGGCGACGAGAATGAAGAGGGGTTTGGAGACGTTTGGGAAATCAGTTTCCCCAGAGGAAATGGCTACATATGAGGAAAGGTTGAGGGAGCTTGGTCTGTTTAGCCTGGAGAGGAGACGACTGAGAAGTCTCTTGCCTCCTGGAGGTTGGCAACCCTAAGGGGCCAATGAACTGAAGTGACCAAGAGCACTGGGGAAAACTCCCCCCACCCCCTCCCCAGAAGAAGGCCTTTACAGATGGCTGCTAATTCTGCAGTTGTGAATCTCCTTCCTTGCTTGCAGCAGTGTGCCCGGGGGGGGGGGGGGGGGAGGGATGCGTTGCTTTAAGGACACAGAGACAGGCCCAGGAGGTCCCCTTCTCCCCAATTCTCCGACTCTCCTAAGCTGTGCAGAAAATTCCACAGAAAGCAATTAGAAGCTAATTGGTTTGTTGCGGTCAGGCCTTTTCTGGGCAAGAGTCCGTGTTCAGATGCACGACGTAGACACAGAGTGAATAATGCCCCTGTTCAGAATCAGACCGCTGCAAATTCATCAAGGTTAACTATACGCTGTAGGGTTGCCAGTCTCCAGGTGCTTCCTGGAGTTCGAGAGACGAGTTCCCCTGGGGAAAGGCGGTCGCTTCCGAGGGAAAACACTGTGAACTCACATCTCTTATACGATTCCCCCCCCCCCCCAGTCTTTACCCTCTTCGAGCACACATCCAGGACATTCCCAAGTTGGCAACCCTGTGTACAAAAAGAGTCAGGACTGTCCCTGCTGTTCCCTGACATGTGCTCTTTCAGCAGGGTGTCTGATCTTGGGTGTGCATAAGACTCAATGCGTACGGTGTATGGAAGCTGGAAGCAGAGCCTGTCACTGAATGCCTTCCCCACATGCACAGAAGGTACGTTAACCATGCACACTTACGAGGGACGGCTTCTAATCTGGCAAGCCGGGTTGGATTCCCCGCTCCTCCTCCACAGGCAGCCAGCTGGGTGACCTTGGGCCACTCACAGCTCTGATAGTGCTGTTCTGACTGAGCATTTCTCTGAGAGTTCTCTCAGCCTCACCTCCCTCACGGGGTGTCTGTTGTGGGGAGAGGAAGGGAAGGCAATTGGAAGCCACTTTGAGACTCCTTCAGCCAGTGAAAAGTGGGCTATAGAACCAACTGCTGTTGTTGTTGTTGTGGCTTCCTGCAGCGTAGTTCTCTTCACTTTTCTCCCCACAACTCTGTGAGACAGGCCAGGCAGAGAGGTTAGCTTCCGTGATGGAATGGAGCCCAGGGTTAGCTTCCGTGATGGAATGGAGCCCAGGGTTAGCTTCCGTGATGGAATGGAGCCCAGGGTTAGCTTCCGTGATGGAATGGAGCCCAGGGTTAGCTTCCGTGATGGAATGGAGCCCAGGGTTAGCTTCCGTGATGGAATGGAGCCCAGGGTTAGCTTCCGTGATGGAATGGAGCCCAGGGTTAGCTTCCGTGATGGAATGGGAGTTCAGACACTCTTCTAAGGGATCTCCAGGCAACCAGGATCAGTTTCCCCAGAGGAAATGGCTACTTTGGAGTTTGGGCTCTGAGGCCTTCTGAGGCCCCTTCCCTCCCCAAAACCTGCCCTCCCCAGGCTCCACCCTGCATATCTGTAGGAGTCTCCCAACCCAGAACTGGCCACCCTAGAAAAGTACAGTTGCCTGATCCCCATTTTTTCTTCATGGTCTGAATGGCAGCCCAAGAGAGGAGTGGGGTGAGCTGCCCATATCTGGAATCTCCCTGCGATCCTTCTCAGAGGGGCTCAGAGTCTCTGCTGGGCCTTGGGAGGTGCTGATGAAGACCTTTGGTTTATCAAGGTCTCTCCTCTCTGGTCTGGCTCGCTGTGCTTCTCCAGAGTCTCAGATAAAGCTGAGTTTTAAAAAATGACAGGTGATCTGATTCTATAACTGGAAATGGCAGGATTTGAAACGGGGCCCATCTGCATGCAAAGCAGGTGTCCTGCCATCACCCACCTGGAGGGCCTGTGGAGGATCAGAGCAAGAGGTACATGAGGGGACGGTGAGGTAAGTGGCCAGGGTGACTTAGCAAATGGCTGCTGCTGCTGATTTTGGAGGCTGGCCCGGGTGTGGCAGACTTTGGACTTGGCAGGCTTCTTGCAGAGCGGTCCAGGAGTTTTCTCCGGCTGCTCCTTTCCTGGGGCTGTGCTGCCCTCTAGTGGGCATGTAGGGGGGGGGAACATTTAAGGCTTCATGGGCTTGAAGTTTGGGATTTGTGGAAGATATTTTGCTGCTGGGTTTCTCTGCAAAGTCCTTTATTCACCTATTTTTAAATGGGAAACCCTATATACGACTACCGAATATTTTACGCATTAAGATTCTCTGTGTTTATTGGGCACGTGTATCGTTGGATGGTGATTTCTAATTTTTTAAGTTGCTTCGGGTGGGACTGCATTCAAGGAGGAGGAGAAGGACTTTCATGAACAAGTACGCTGCAGAGCTAAAAACAAACCCCTCTGAAATAGCACTGCGTCATGGTTAGCATATCAGACTAGGATCTAGAACAGCCTTTCTCAACTTTTACATCATTGAGAAACCCCCCAAATATTCTTCAGGCTTTGACAACTCAAATATCTGCTTCAAAATCAAATGTCTGACTGTACATCTGTTAATTATACCATGAGAAGAACTCAATTTAAATATAATGAAACTTAAACGGATCCTGATAGTTAGAGCGGTTTCTCAGTGGAACAGGCTTCCTCAGGAGGTGGTGGGTTCTCCATCTTTGGAAATTTTTTAGCAGAGGCTAGATAGCCATCTGACGGAGAGGCTGATTCTGGGAAGGCTCAAGGGGGTGGCAGGTGACAGTGGATAAGCGATTGGGATGTGAGTGTCCTGCACATTGCAGGGGGTTGAACTAGATTTTTCTCAGCCTGGAGAAAAGGAGGTTGAGAGGGGACGTGATAGCCCTCTTTAAGTATTTGAAAGGTTGTCACTTGGAGGAGGGCAGGATGCTGTTTCTGTTGGCTGCAGAGGAGAGAAACCAGTAATGGGTTTAAACTTCAAGTACAACAATATAGGCTAGATTTAAGGAAAAGAATTTTTCACAGTCAGAGTAGTTCAGCAGTGGAATAGGCTGCCTAAGGAGGTGGTGAGCTCCCCCTCACTGGCAGTCTTCAAGCAAAGGTTGGATACACACTTTTCTTGGATGCTTTAGGATGCTTAGGGCTGATCCTGCGTTGAGCAGGGGGTTGGACTAGATGGCCTGTATGGCCCCTTCCAACTCTGTGATTCTATGATTCTATGATTCTAGATGACCCATGAGGTCCCTTCTAACTCTATGATTCTATACTGAATAGGGTTTCTATTTATTTATTTATTTATTTTACAAAGTTTATATCCTGCATTTCTTGTCTGTCAAGGGCCTCCAAGGCAGCTATCAAATTCAAACACAGACGATACAATCACATCTTAAAGACATCTAAAATCAGCTCTCCACAAAAATATCACACGCTATTAACAACATTAAAATCAAAACAAAAATGCTTACAAAGACATAAAAACAGCAGAACATAGATCAGAAAGGTTAGGCCACTGAGGGAGTGCCCCGTAAAACAAAAAGGCAGAAGACAACAACAGAAGTCCCAGGTTGTCCCAGGTTGCTGGTTGCATAATTCCCAAAGGCATGGGCATCTGAGGTTGACTGTAGTGCTTGGGTAGGTTCATAAGAGAGTGGGTGGTCCTTCAGATCAACTTGCCCCTTGATTTGTTTGTACCTGGAAGCAAGTTGGGAGTCAGTGTAGATGGACCCAGACCGGAGTAAACCCATTCGTGTTAACATCCTGGCTGCAATGTTCTGCATCAATAGAAATTCCTGAACACTGTTCAAGGGCAGCCCCACACAGTGCACTGTAGTAATCTAATCGAGATGTGACCCCGGGGTATGCACCAGAGTAGTCAGATCTTTTCTGCATTCTGCACATATTGGATAAAGCACTTTCAAAGCACATTAGAAGTAGATTATCCAGTTCCGCACAGGAAAACCCAGCTGCCAAAGCACATTGGAAGTGCATTATCCAACTTGTGCAGAATGGGCCCAGGAAAGGCCACAGCTAGTTAACCAGTCAAAGCTGGTAAAGGCATAGTTGGCCCCAAGTGTCACCTGCTTATCCGACAGCAGGCCTGAGCACTCTTAGACCTGTTCCTTCAAGGGGAGCACAGCCCCATCCGGATCTGGCGAGGCCTTAAATCGTTCCACCCACCAATAGCACTTCCATTTTGTCAGGATTGAGCTTTGATTTATTAGTTAGCGTCTGCTACAAAACTACCCAGTTCAGGGTCTTTGCAGCTTCTCTGGGAAAAACTGGAAGCACAAGACAGAGCAGGGGTAGTCAAACTGCGGCCCTCCAGATGCCCATGGACTACAATTCCCAGGAGCCCCCTGCCAGCGAACGCTGGCAGGGGGCTGCTGGGAATTGTAGTCCATGGACATCTGGAGGGCTGCAGTTTGACTACCCCTGAGATAGAGCATCGTGTCTTCTGCACAGTGGGGACAACCCAACCCAAATCTTCGGCCCAAACCTCATCCAGTGGTTTCCTGAAGATGTTAGCACATAGGGCAGGAGTGGCCAAATGGTGGCTCTCCAGATGTCCATGGACTACAATTCCCATGAGCCCTGCCAGCACACTGGCAGGGCTCATGGGAATTGTAGTCCATGGAGTGGCTGGACAGGTCATTCTCCTAGATGCTTTAGGCTGATTCTGCATTGAGCAGGGGTTGGACTAGATGGCCTGTATGGCCCCTTCCCACTCTAGGATTCTATGGATGACTTCCTTGTTTCGGCATGGGTCTGTTCCAGCACCTTCATCCAATGGCTGTTGGAATTCCCTCAGTTGTGTCAACACTTCCCTTTTTTTTTTATTGCACCCTGCCTCCAAGGAGCTAAGGCCCTGTTCCCTTTTATACTCACAACAACCTGCTGAGGTTCGCTAGGCTAAGAGAATGAGTGGCCCAAGGTCACCCAGCCAGCTTCTGAGTGGGGATTTGAACCCAGATCTCCCCGGTCTTAGCACAACACTCTAACAACTACACAACCTGGATTGTGCAAAGATGGCATTTAAGGTCACTTTTCATGTGTAGCTGATGCAGTTGTCACTGCATTATGGGGAGAAGCTGTGGCCAAATGGTAGAACATCTGCTTGGCATGCAGAAGGTCCCAGGTTCAATCCCCATCATCTCCAGTTAAAAAGATCAGATAGTAGGTAATGTGGAAAACCCTTTTTTCTACCAGAGACTCTGGAGAGCTGCTGCCAGTCTGAGTAGGTAATCCCGACCTTGATGGACCAGAGGCTTGACTCAGTAGGCAGCTTCATAATGAGAAGAGGACAGAAGCCTCTGTGAGGGACGCATGGCGTGCTGTGCACTTTGAAATGGAGCTGTTTGGCAGACGGTCGTGAAGGAGGAGGAGGAAAGAGCCGGGGTGTGTGTGAACAAAGTTAAGTCGCTGTAGGCTTTTGGTCTGCTGAAGTCTGACAACCGCAGCTCTGACTGAAGGGATTGTAACAGGCAAGGAGAACAACAGAGGGCAACAGAGAGCTGCCATCGGGATTGGGGAGATGGAGGGCTGGGGCATGGGGGGGGGGTGGAGAAAAGAGGCAATTGCTTGGCATCTCTTTTAAAAGAACCTGTGAGCTTTTGGTAAGTTGACAGGGGGGCTAAAGGCTGAGCTAATGTCATATTTTTGTCCCCCAAACCCAAACTCCAGAATGGGATTCAGACATAAACAGGAAGGTAATTTGGTTGCGAGACTTCATATTGAGTGCTAATTTCTGGGGGGGGGGGGGGCTTATGTAAGGAGAGGGGAGTGAGCACCTGCCATTTGGTATCCTCCAGGATAGTGGGGCAAGACTGCCCTTCTGGCTTACAGAGCTCTTGTGGCTGCAGATCGCCCTGTGCCCCTCAGAAGATGTTTGCAAGGGCCTGGGGGAGTTTTCCAAGTCAGATATTTCTTGGTTTGTTTAGAAGCTGAAAGGCACCCAGGAACCCTGTTCCTGAGTGGCCCCTCGCAGCCCAGTAGCTGGACTTCACCTTTCTCACTTTTATCCATCACACTGTTTATTTATTTATTTAAAAGATTTATATACCTACTCCCCCCCTCCCCAATGTGATCACATTAGGAGCTCAAATGAAGCATCCCTGACCTCTTACGATCTCTGCTGAGGCTAGACGCAGTAAGGAAGGAGTAGGTTTTTACATCTCTGCTTTTCTCAAGGCAACCAACAATCATCTCCCCTCCCCTTCCTCCAAAAGACACTTTATGTGGTAGGTGGGGCTCAGAGAGCTCTGAGAGAACTGTGACTGGCCCAAGGTCACCCAGCAGGCCTCATGTGAAAGACTGGGGAAGCAAACTCCGTTATTTAGGTTAGTGTTCGCTGTCTTAACCTCTACCCCATGCTGGCAGGAGGGGAGAAAGTTTTGCTGAACATGTCCAGTAGGAAAAGACTTTTGCATCCTTGTGACACCAGTTCATATTGTCAGATTATTCCTGCAGGTGTTTCATGAAGCTAAATTCAGTCACCTCCATGTTATCGGTGCAAATGGTTGGTTTGGCAAGAATCTGGCCTCATTTTGCATATCCTACTGTCATCATAGAGTCTGTTCATGGTTTCTGTGTTGGGCTGTTTGATGACACCGTTCACACTGTTTGGAGATGCCAGATCATCATGGTAGACTCTTGTTTTCCCTTTGCGGGGACGGTAGTGGGGAGTCCACAGAACTGGCCTGGCCTGTTTTTCCTCACAAAAGGCAGAGCTGTCAGAATCTGGGTCCGGCTCAACTCCCAGCTTTTCAGAAAGGTCCTGGCTCCTGTCAGCTGGAGGGGCTCTGCCACTTCCAGCAAGGCCTGGCGGAGGCTGTCGATCTGCCTCGATTTAAACGGTGTAGACGTTTTGCTGATCCACGGGGATCAGATGCTGCGTCTCAGCTTTCCGCCGAAGCCCGAATGGCTGGAGGCCTGTTTTCTGAGCAAACAGCCTAATGAGTTTTCACTTTCCTTTGGCCAAGAGGTGGCCCCAGAATGTGAACTTTCACACCTTCTTGGCCGTTCCATTAGATAAGCAGATTAGAATGAATGTCGACTTCCTGCCCTGCGCTTCCCTTCACTCTTTCCCCCCACTTATCAGGCAGCCAACGTATGTTCTTGCAAGCCGAAACATTTTAAAGCCCTTGAGATAGTGCACAGTTAGGAGGCGAACACATTCATCGAGTCTCTAGAGCAGGGGTAGTCAAACTGCGGCCCTCCAGATGTCCATGGACTACAATTCCCAGGAGCCCCTGCCAGCGAATGCTGGCAGGGGCTTCTGGGAATTGTAGTTCATGGACATCTGGAGGGCCGCAGTTTGACTACCCCTGGTCTAGAGCTTTGAATGTCCAATATTTTTTAAAAAAGAGAATCAGAAATGGCAAGACCCAAATGCATGCAAAAGTTGTGGCTTTCCCCTTAAATTAATATATCTTAATTTGTGTGGGCTTCACAGCCTGGTACCCTCTGCATGCTTGGTCTCACTCAACACCTTCCAGGCCTAAGTCCTGGTTCCAGGGCATTAATTATTTGCTTTTAAATTTGTTCACACTTAGAGGTATCTGGAAGCATACTCTCCTGAACTGGTGGGAAGAGAACTCTGTTAAAAACACTTCCCTGTGATGTTATGTGGAATTGAAACCATATTCTGGGCTCAGAATTAGGGGACCGATTCCGCATAAGGAATTTGCCCCTGGACAGCCTCTCATTGCTTGCAGGTTTTAGTGCTGCTTCCGCATGACGTCGGCAGCAACCTGTGGCTGTGCAGGAGGTAATGCGAGTTTTTGTTGGATTTGCTTGGCGATGAGGGAAATTGCCAAATCCCGATTTGCCCCTTTTTGTCACACTGCATTCTGGGGTGTTTCTCTCCGAACAGTGCGACAGTCTCGGTAGTGTTTTGCCTGTCCTCCCCTCTCCATTTCCAGACCCAAAACTAAAAAAAAATGGCATGGTCCACGTTGCTGCGGGACCGCAAAGCTACGTACCCTCAGTACAAATAAAAATGTTTTCTTAATGGTGCACAGTAATTTGGGGATTGGGCAGTTAAAACACATTCCTGCTTGTGTTTTCTGGCGGTGGGACATAAACAGGGAAAGATAGGGGAGGGCATGTGATGAAGCATGCCTTTAGATTCTCCACCACCTTATAGGAAGGCTAAAAGCTGTGACAAGGCGGCAGGAAAATGTGGGAGGGGTCTCCCGTCTGGATGCATGCCATCACATGGTTTCCAAACATGGGCTTGCGAGCAGGAGGTGGTACATGTTTTACACCTCTGTGCAGAATTGGTACATGGACTTGGATCACGTAACACCACGGTTCAATTAAAATTTGGTTAGACTGAAGGCAGACTTGTTCCCCTAACTTGGGTCAGTGAAGGGCTATCCAACCAGGATCTGAAACAACTTGGTTTATTAACCACTGTGTCTCCACTATGGTATTCCAGGAGAGCCAGTTTGGTGTAGTAGTTAGGAGTGCGGACTTCTAATCTGGCAAGCCGGGTTTGATTCTACACTCCCCCACATGCAGCCAAGTGGGTGACCTTGGGCTCGCCACAGCACTGATAAAGCCGTTCTGACCGAGCCTCACCCACCTCACAGGGTGTCTGTTATGGGGAGAGGGAAGGGAAGGTGATTGTAAGCCACTTTGAGATTCCTTCAGGTAGAGAAAAGTGGCATATAAGAACTAACTCTTCTTCTTCAGTAATCTCAGGGCTCTCTCAGCCTCACCTCCCTCACAGGGTGTCTGTTGTGGGAAGAGGAAAGGGAAGGTGATTCTTCTTCTTCTTCTTCTTCTTCTTCTTCTTCTTCTTCTTCTTCTTCTTCTTCTTCTTCTTCTTCTTCTTCTTCTTCTTCTTCTTCTTCTTCTCCACCACTGTATATGAAAGGGGCATCTGGCAGGACATCTTAGAGGCAAACTTTAGAAATGAATAAAAAGACGTTTTATTGAAAATAAATCAAAATGGTCCCTAACAACATACAAACAGTTTAATCTAGTGCATGCATAGAGAAGAGTCTCTTTCTCCACCCTGGAAATGGTAAATGATCATTTACAGCTGGCACCCTACTTCCACGCCCACTTCTCCAAAGGGGGATGCCGCCTTTTACATCTGGAGATGTTGGAGGCTGAACCTGGGACTTTCTGTATGCCAAGCAAATGCTCTACCGCTGAGCTACATGGAAGCCCTATGGGCACTGCGCCTGCCTCTGGATCCACAGTGACATTGACAGCAACAGAGGAGGATCCTCACTACGGGGAAGGAGACCCTGATGCTTGTAGAGAGACCTCAGACAATTATCGGCCTTAATGGACATCCCAAGGATGTTGTCGTGAGGACGAACTTTTTGAACTATTTTGTACATCGGAGAGTGTGTTAGGAATGATTGGCAATAAAGGTTCATTCGTGGTGAGGAAGGGGAGTTGAGGCTGGCTTACATGCACAAGCTTAGCCAGCATTTCTCATCTAAGCCAGAAGGTCAGAAGTTGCCAATCGGCAAATCGGCTTTAATCAATAGAGTCTGTGTCGCAAGCTGTGGTCTGAACCTGTGATTGAGACGCGTGTATGTGTCTGATCTAGGATCAATGCAGGTTGGGTGGGCAGAAGCTCTTGAACAAATGCTAAATGGAGGCCCACAAATTGGAACCATGTCTTGGACACAAGACCCTTTGCCCTCCGCCTACGCTTCAAATCTGCCTGCGCCAAAGTGGATTAAGACCGGGCTAATCTCCTTGACCTATCTGTGCAACAGGCTTCAGGGATGAACCAAGGTCTCCCCGCCTCCCTTACTGCCCTCAGGCACTAGTTATTATTTCAAAACACTCAAGAAGACTTGAATTAGTCTTCTTGAGTGTTTTGAAATAATAACTAGTTAGAGTATTAGATTTGAAATGGTTTATCTAAGTGGCAAATACAAAGATGCTAGTAAACTGGGGCCTCAAGTGGTGACTCCTCCTGACATGACCCCTCTCCTTTCTCTGACCCTGTCTTTTATTTTTTCCTTGTATTTCTTTTTGCTGTAGATCATCAGAAATTGCAGGGATATAAAAATGGGTGCTGGAGAAAGGTGTCTATTTGGCAGATTCTAGAATGGGTATAATTTATATGGGGATACTTTCCTGGGGCTGGTAGGACAAGGCCTTAATCCCAAATGGTAAGTGGAGAGGGGGCTTCGGAATTGTTGTGACGATCATTTTCAACTCAGGTTAGTTATAATCATATGTTTAACAAACACACTGTTCATGGTTTGGGTTGTGGCTCGTTCAGAAGCACACCCATAATAGTCTTGGGCTGGCAGCGTGGGAGGCAGGAAGCGGGGGCTTAGGCACGGTGATTGTGGGGGGATTTTGTTTGGGTGTTTTGGACTCGAGGGCCTAGACTGAACGTGACATGGCCTTAGAAAGAGGGGCTTTGCCTGCCATCCCTATAAATTGGCAAACAGCCTGAAGGAAAGCACCGTCTCCTGGTGGGAAATGGATGGCTGTTTAGGACAGAGTCGAAGCCAGTATTATTTCTGTGCTGGGCATACTTCTTCAGTCTCGCAGTTCAACACTGTAACCCAGTATGAAGACCAGAGTAGGTCCTGGCATCTATCACATTTTAAATTTGCCCTTCTTCCAAAGAACCCGGGGCGGTGTACGTGATTCCCCCCCCCTTTCCTTTTGTTCTTGCAACAACCCTGAGAGGTAAATTAGACTGAAAGAAAGTCGGCACATACAATGGGAGGATGTACTAAACAGCATAAAATGATCCTCATAAAACAGCCTCCTTAAAACAGCATAAAATGATCCTCATAAAACAGCCTCCTCTAAGCCAGGGGTAGTCAAACTGCGGCCCTCCAGATGTCCATGGACTACGAGTCCCATGAGCCCCTGCCAGCGAATGCTGGCAGGGGCTCATGGGACTCGTAGTCCATGGACATCTGGAGGGCCGCAGTTTGACTACCCCTGGTCTAAGCGGTTTCACAACATCAAACCCCTTCGTTAAAAGCCTAGGTAAAAAGAAATGTTTTGATCTGGTGCATAAAAGACAGTAAGGCAGGTGCCAGGGGAACATCAAGTGGGAAGGGCATCCTACTGGTGAGGGCCCATCACTGAGAAATCCCTGCCTCTGTCAGATGACCACCTACCTCATTTCTACAGGCTAGGTCAGGTGGTCAGGCTGAGCCTGGCGATTGACAGGAGAGGGTGGGACATGGTGCCTGGAGGGCAAGGTTACCAGTATAACGATGTTACTTCCATGGAATACCCAGAAGTGATGGCCATGCTATTGTGGGTATTCCCTGTAAGTGATGTCAACATGTGAGCAATGCCAGTGGGTTTTTATTCATTTTTAATTTAATTTTTCATTTCCCCCTGCCAGTGGGGACCAGGGACTCAGGGTTGGGGTCTCCCCACCTTGGCCAGGGCTTGACAGTCCTAAGTCTAAGAGTCCCAACGTTGCCTTGGAAAATATTAGGCAACTGGGGCGGGTAGGAGTTTGGGGAGGATGTGATGTCATTTCTGGGTGACATGGTAGGCTGCCTCCCCTACTCTCTATGGTCTTTACCATAGAGACCAATGGAATTCCTACAGCATCACCATGTGGAGGCCATTTTTTCTCCTGCTCCCCAGTTCCTCAAGGGCAGAAAATTGTGGTTGGGGACTGACAATTCCCTGCCTTGGCTGAAGATGGCAAAAATGGAAGCTTGTGAGGAGGACTTTAACCAGAAGCCTTTATCCTGCTACCTCAGTCCCCTGGGAAAGAACTCCTTCAGCTGTCCAACAGGAAAAGACTCCTCAAAGGCTAACTTGAACTTTCTACCATTTGGAAAGCAATACAGTCTTGGCTGATTCACCTTTGACTGGCCCTCCGTTTGAGCCAGCCAGCTTAATCGGGCGTCCGTCCTACACTTTGACATTGGGGAAGTTAGCAGCTGTTACAGTCTGTGCAGGGATGTTATCCAGCACACATCCCCCTCCTTTTTCTGCTCGAGAGACTTTTATATCCCAATAAACACTCTGACACCAAGGGCCCCGATCCTTCTGCAGAAGCCAGAGTGGAAACAGAGACTGCTTCTCCTTTGTAAAATCTTTTTCCTCAGGTGTTTTTTGAAACTGGATGAGACCCAAACCACTGATGGCTTTATTTGGTCACGTTTCCTCATCAGTCGTGGGTGTGTGTGTGTGTGGCAAAATTACTGTCATCAGAGCACTGTCTGCCTAGCTCATAAAACCTCCGAGACTTTGGAGATTTGGGTCCTGTTAATACTTCAGCCTTGGGAAGCAACTTGGCTTTTGAAGAAAACCAGGCTGAAATCAGCAAAATAAAATTAAAAAAAAAAGTCCTTCAGCATGAAGTTCAGTTTCTAGCATTGCTGCCGAACTTCGGCAATTGGGGGGGGGGGGGGGGGTCCAGTTTATCATTTTGGACTTCAGTCATTTTCATACCTTACATTTATGATGTGCAGGATGATTTTGGACCAGAGGTTTTGGAACTGGAATCAGAGGACACCTCAAAAACTCTCACAGCTTAATGAGACAAGATCTTCCCTTACAAAATCCATGCTGATTCTACCTCAATAGTTTTGGTTTATAAACGTGTCTACTGATTCTCTTTCATAATGGATTCCAGCAATTTATTGACGTTAGACCCTAACCTGTAATTTCCCTGATCTCTGCTGGAACCTTTTTTTAAAAATGGGGGTTACAAGAAATAACCCCCAGTCCTCAAGAATGGAGGCAGATTTTAATGATAGACTGAGTATTTTTGTTAGAGAGCCACAAGTTCACATCTGAGTTCTCCCAGAACTCTTGGATGTATGCCATCTGGTGATCTGTCAGTTTTTGGTTTGTCCATTGGTAGTAAGACCCCTCTCTTGTCATCTCAATCTGACTCAGGTCCTCTCCCATAATCAACAGTTCTGTTGTAGGCAAGCACCTCCTATCTTTCACAGGGAAGATGGAGGCAAAATATGCATCCAGCTCCTTTCCTTTCCTTTCCTTTCCTTTCCTTGCCTTGCCTTGCCTTGCCTTGCCTTGCCTTGCCTTGCCTTGCCTTGCCTTGCCTTGCCTTGCCTTGCCTTGCCTTGCCTTGCCTTGCCTTCTTCACAAACCCCTCCATTTGAGAGAAATCACCCCTTCTAAAGTTAAAAATAGTTATGTTTTTAGTCTCTTAGGCTAATCCCCAATTTACATAAATGCTGAACTTAATAACATTATGGTCATTGTTTCCAACCAGTGCTAGAACATCAGCATCTCTCACCAGGTCTTGGGGCATTACTTAGGACCAAGTCCAGATTGCCTCCTGCCAGTAGGTTCTGTGACCATCTGCTCCATGGCACTGTCACTGAGGGTGTCTAGAAACCCCACCTCTTTCTCAATGTGTGGGTAGTTAAAATCACCCATTATGACTCAGTTATTTTGTCTAGAAGATGCTTTCCTTAATTCTTTTAGCTATTTTTAAATCACCCCCTGGCCTTTGAGGTGGCAGGTGATAACCAATGCCCAGAGTTAGACTTCCTTTTGGACACACTATTTCCACACGTAGCATTTCTGCAAGTGAATCTATTTTTCTTACATTCTCAATCTCACTGGACTGTCTAATATACTCACTGGACTATCTAATATACCGAGTCACTCCACCTCCGACCCTTCCCTTCCAATATACCAGTTGTCCCTAGTATGGCTTCTCCAACCCTGGCTTGGCTGGCCCAGGCTAGCCTGATCTTATCTTATCAGATCTCAGAACTTAAGCAGGTCCAGCCCTGGTTACTGCTTGGCTGGGAGCCCTCCAAGGAAGTCTAGGGCCATGATGTAGAGGCAGGACATGAGAAACCACTTCTGATTGTCTCTTGTCTTGAAAACCATGTGGGGTCACCATAAGTTGGCTGTGACTTGAGAGTCCTTTCCATCACCATGGTTTTTCCATGGAGACAGAAAGAGGCATCCCTTTCTGTTCTGTGCCTCTCCAGAAGTTGCAGGTACTCCCATGGATCCTGAACCTAGGAGTCTTATTATGCAATGGCTGCTATAGCTTTCCGTTCCCTTCTCCTTCCTTGTGTCTCTTTCTCCTTTTCCTTTTGGCTGATCTATCTTTGTTTTCCTTGTAGAGACTGTTTTGGAAGGCTGGATGCCCTGAGAATACAGCGCCTGGCTTCATCAGTGAAGAAATCAGAGATGACCAGACTTCCTGTGTTTTCCTGCCATCTGCTCCTTCTAACCCATAAGTCACTCAAGCATCTTATCTTATATTCCCTGGAAATGCCTTTGGGGAGAAAGGTTTGCCAGCTTAAGCCACAATATCTTAGTAAGGACGGGGGGAATGACTGGGTGGCACAGACAGAACTGCTAGTTCCAATCTGGGTCTGCCTTTTTCTTTTGTCTCCCTTGGAGGCCCAAAGTGGCTGACATTCTCCCCTCTTTGACCATCACAACAACCCTGTGATGCAGGCTTGGCTGAGAGACTATGACTGGCCCAAGGTCACCTGGCGACCTTCCAGGGCACAAGCATCGATTCAAACCTGGGTCTCCCAGATCCCGTCTGACGCTATTTACACTCCCTCTCTTTCTGTTTTTACTCTGTTCTCCAGTCATTCTTTTTGAACTAAAGAGATCCTGCAGGTTCCTTTAAGTTGCCTTACATGAGAAATTCCATGTTCAGGATCTGAATTTATGTCCCAGATGAGCCAGTTTGGTCTCATAGAGATTTGGTGGTATTGTTTGTTTTTTGGTCAGATTCAAATGGAAACCTCATTAGATGTCAAAGTCCTATAATGATGAGCAGACTGGTTTAAGAACTGCTGAGGCCCTAGGGATGGCCAAACTGTGGCTCTCCAGGTGTCCATGGACTATAATTCCCACAAGCCCTTGCCAGCACATGCATAGGCTCATGGGAATTGTAGTCTATGGACATCCGGAGAGCCACAGTTTGGCCACCCCTGCGAGAGCCCCTATTAGCATTATTGAAAAATGGTCATTTAGGATTAAATCAGCATCTTAGAGCCCACTGTTCTTCCCAATGAGGACCCAGAGTTTTTTGAAACACCATTCCCTTCTCCTCCATTTCATTCTCTCCACAACAACCCCACGAGGTAGGTTTAGGCTACAAGGAAGTAACTACCCAAGGTCACTCCAGCAAGTTTCCTCAGCAGAGCACCTGCACTCCCACCTCCTAGGCCAATACTCTACCCCAGGGATCCTCAACCTGTGGTCCTCCAGATGTTCATGGACTACAATTCCCATGAGCCCCTGCCAGCATTCGCTGGCAGGGGCTCATGGGAATTGTAGTCCATGAACATCTGGAGGACCACAGGTTGAGGATCCCTGCTCTAGCCCCTACACGATGCTCCCCTCACCCCCTAGGCCAGGTTCTAGGTGACGGATAGGACATAATGGTGGACTTGTGGTAAAGTCAATATCCTGAAAGTTAGCAGAATGCCTGATATGGCGACTAAGCACAGAAGGCTGAGTGCATGTGGTGAGAAAAACAGCAAAGAAAAGGTAGCACTTAACTAATATAGTAACTATTTATTAAAGAACTCAGTTCTACATACTTAGAGATACAAAGAAGGTTCCTTCTCTAATCTAAATAGCTGGGTGGAGAGAGAGGCTTGAGGCATCTCCACTCCATCATGTTGCTGGCTTGAAGAAGAGAGGAGAAGGGAGAACTCAAGAAGCAGAAATTACCTTCTAGGGACAGGTCAGTGAAGAGAGTTCCTGTTTGAGCAGGTCAGAAGACATTGCACAGAGAGCTGTTTCCAACGCTAGGTACTCCCTAGGCTCCCGGCAGCCATGGAGGACCCGGCAACCCTGGCACCAGAATATTTTGGGCTGGCCTTGATTACAAGTGGCGTCAATGGGAAATATAGTTTCCTGTCTTCTCCAGGCTCCACCCCGAAATCTCCAAGAGCTGGCAACCCAGATCCAATTGGAGGAGTAGTGAACACCCCCCAAGATAGAGATAGAGTTCCATGAGATCTGAACATGCTGTAAAAGTGGCCAAATGAGAACAAGATGCAATTCAATAAAGATAAGTTCTACATCTGCGTCATACAAATAAGAAGCCTGCATAGTGGGTGGGAGAGACACTTCTGGGTAGCCCTGTGTGTGAAGGTGATCTTGGGGTACTTGTGGACTGTAAGCTAAATATGAGCAGACAGTGTGACGCGGCGGTAAAGAAGGCAACTGCAGCCTTGGGGTGTATCAACAGAGGCATCACATCAAAATCACAAGATGTCATAGGCCCACTGCATACCTTGTATACCGCCTTGGTCAGACCCCACCTGGAGTACTGTGAGCAGTTCTTGTTGGAAAACAGCTCTCTGTGCGATGTCTCCTGACTTGTGGGGGTGCAAACATGAACCATACATTTAGTGAGATAGAGAGGACACTGACCACTCTCACCTTTGATATCACTGACCCGTCCCTCGAGGGTAATTTCCTGTTTCCACAGTCCCCATCCTCTTTCTCCTCCATCTCTCCAGCAAGCAACATAATGGCAGGGAGATGCCTCAGGCATCTCTCTCCATCCCGCTATTTAGAATAGAATAGGAACCTAATCTTTACCTCTAAGTATGTAGTATTAAGTTCTTTATTAAATAGTTGTTATATTAGTTAAGTGCCACGTTTGTGAACGTGTCTTTGTTTGTTGTTTTTACTCCACATGCACTCTGCCAGCCGCTGAGTTACATGCCTCACTAAGGCACTCTGCTAAGTATATTAAGACTTTACCAATCCTTAATATCTAACAGTTCTGGAGGCCTCACTTCAAGAAGGACGTAGATAAAATTGAGAGGGTACAGAGGAGAGCGACGAGGATGATCTGGGGCCAAGGGACCAAGCCCTATGAAGATAGGTTGAGGGACTTGGGAATGTTCAGCCTGGAGAAAAGGAGGTTGAGAGGGGACACGATAGCCCTCTTTAAGTATTTGAAAGGTTGTCACTTGGAGAAGGGCAGGATGCTGTTTCCATTGACTGCAGAGGAGAGGACACGCAGTAATGGGTTTAAACTATATGTAGAATGATATTGGCTAGATATTGGGTGGGGGGCGGGATTCAGAGTAGTTCAGCAGTGGAATCAGCTCCCTGAGGAGGTGGTGAGCTCCCCCTCACTGGCAGTCCAAATACCTGCTAGACAGATACTTATCTTGGATGCTTTAGGCCAGGGGTAGTCAAACTGCGGCCCTCCAGATATCCATGGACTACAATTCCCAGGAGCCCCTGCCAGCGAATGCTGGCAGGGGCTCCTGGGAATTGTAGTCCATGGACATCTGGAGGGCCGCAGTTTGACTACCCCTGCTTTAGGCTGAGGGTTGGACCAGAACTAGTGGGATGACATTAATTCAAAAGAATTTTCACCTCAATGTCCAGAAGACGTTCCTAATAGTTAGAGAGGTTCCTCACTGGAACAGGCTTCCTCAGGAGGTGGTGAGTTCTGCTTTCTTGGAAGTTTAAAGCAGAGGCTAGATAGGAAGATTGAATGCAGGCAGATTGCAAGTGGGTGGGCAGAAGGGAATGTGTTTATGCTTGGCTCTTGTGGCCTTTTCTGGCATATCGAGGGAAATGTCAATCACCACTTTGGGATTGGGAGGTGAATTTCCTCCAGGCCAGACTGGCCATGGATTCTGTGGGGTTTTTTTGCGGGGAGGGGCATCATCTGGCCATGGAACTGTGGGTGGGCAGGTAGTTGTGAATTTTCTGCATTGTGGAGGGGGTTGGACTAGATGACCCTGGAACTGTCTTCCAACTATGTGATGCTATGATCCTGCATTGATCAGGGGATTGAACTAGATGGCCTTTATGGACCCTTCCAACTCTATGATTCTATGACATCCTAACATCCCCCCCCCCCATCCGCTGCCAGTGGTCAGGGGAACCTGGCTACCCTACATATATTGGGGAGATGAAGTCTGCCTGAATTCTTGGAGAGTCAATGACATTTACAGCAGACACGTTAGATCAGGAATCCCTGGAATATTTTTTAGCCTTTGAATAACCCCAGAAATGGCAACTTGCCCTTTCAGAGAAGTGGGTGGGAGATAAGATGGGGAGCCAGCCAATCATTTGACCTTTTCCATCCTGGAGAAGGAGACTAGGCCTGTAGTGCAACAGGGGAAGAGAGCTCCAGTGACATCTAGTTGTGTCAGTGTCTATCTGAAATTCTGAGCAAAGGCACGTAACCCCCGGGAAACTCTCACGCAAGCCCGGGGTTCCCTGGAATCCTAGTTGGGAATCCTTGAGCTAGGCAGACCATGAGTCTGAATAAGGCCAGTCAAAAGGGGAACATACAGCTTCCTTCTTCAGGTGTGATGATCCCGCTCTGCTCACATTTGGCTGGCTGGGCAGACACCACCTTGGAAGCTGTTAAAATTTATGCCTCCAGTAAATTAGCGGCTGATCACAAACTATTTTCTAAAACCAGTTAGAAAAAGATACTGATGTAAGTAAATCATATAAAAGTTAAAAATGCGACCTCCTGGGTAATATAAAGTCTCTGCTAGTTTGTAAATCAGCATGTTTTAATGGCTTCATTAACCTATTAGCAAGCACTTTAGGAAATCTCTGAAGCACAACTGGGAAAACTTGATTTAAATCTGTGATTTAAAATTTTTATCTTGGCAATTTAAGGCATGGTTTAATTGCTCCAAAAGAATACATATTAGTGGGGGAATGTTTACCAGATGACTTGCATTTTTTCCAGATTTAATGTCCAAATATTTCAGAGCCACAAAAGAAAAACTATTCTTCCCTGTAAGTTCTTATTCTTGAAACTCCATCTCCTTGGATGGAGGAAATCACTCTGGTTTAAATGTTGGAATGAAAGCTAGTCTGTTACCTGCCCTTAGAATTGATGAACTCTCTATGCTTCTGGCCCTGGAAAATATTGGGGTGCGGAAGATGATTGTCAAAGGTTAGATCCAACTAATTCCCCCCCTTCTGCCTCATGCCATTTCCCTTCTCAATATCCCCCCCATTCCTCATGACCTTTGTCCACAAAGGGCACATGATCCCCAGCGCCTTATTTTGGGACTCTTTCCTTCCTTTTTCACCAGCAGAAAAACTGGTTGGATCCCACCCCAAATATTTTAGAGCAGGGGTAGTCAAACTGCGGCCCTCCAGATGTCCATGGACTACAATTCCCAGGAGCCCCCATGCCAGCATTCGCTGTAGTCCATGGACATCTGAGGGCCGCAGTTTGACTACCCCTGTTTTAGAGCCTCCATTTCATGCTGGTGCCCCCCTTCATTTCATCATGCTGTTTTGGCAAGGCTACAGCCAGGAGTGGCCTAATCTTCACCAGCCAGGTAGCTGATTTGGGAGGGAAAATGGGAGATAGAAATATTTAAAAGACTTTTTTTGGGGTGTGGGGGTGTGGGGAAACATCTTTTAAGTTTCTGTAATCCTAGCAGCAGCTGCTTCCTACATGCTAGAGAATCTTGAGGGTGAGGATTTGATAGATTTTTCTTTTTTGTTGTTGTTTTGGCTCGGCAGATGGAGAGAAAAGTAGGGGCAGATGGATAAACTCGTGTGTGTGTGTGTGTGTGTGCGCGCGCACCAGTTGTGGCAAAATCGCATCTTGCTGATCCATCACCTCTCAAAAGCATTAGTAACATGACCATCTTCAATCCTGTGTCATCCCGCCCCCCCCCCAATGACCTGTGACGAACTGAGAAAAGTGAGATGAAAATCTCAGAATCCCTGGTCCAGCCACCAGCCAATCCACTTCAGCAGTCTGTCTTCTGAAAGCAATCAGCTGGATGCCGAGGAGAAAGTCTGTTGTTAATTTCCAGCATCTGGTTGTGCAAAGCACAATCGCTGTCGTCCCCCCCCCCCCCACCCCGCAACACACACTTTTTAAGCATATCAGTCCTGCAACTGTAAATTGGTTTACAGCAGGTTTCACCAGTCTCCTGTGTTGACAGTCAGGGCTTCAAACTGGTTTAAGATTGTTATGATCCCTAAACACAGAGACACCGCTTCAGATTAGCTTCATTTATGACTTCTGCACAGACCTTCCTGACCCAGAGTCACTGGTCCAGATAGCGCTGCAGGATTACATGTGCTTATCAGCACTGATGCTCTGGCAGGAGGGGCGCCAGCTTCAGGTCGAGAAATACCTGGGGATTTTGTGGGTGGGACCAGGAGTGGCTTAAGGATTTGTGGGGTCCGTAGCAACAAAGCCAGTTTAAGGATCTGCAGGGGCCTAGCAGAGAACAATTGCCCTGGGAGCAGCCATACTGGAGGCAGGGGGGCCCCCCACAGTGGAAAGGGGTGGCATTCCGTGTCCTTAAAGAGGGAAAAGCAGGGAGGGGAGAAGCTACAGCCCTGTTCTTGGGGGGGGGGGGATAGACACTGTGTGGAAGTGCAGGGCCCATAGCATGTGCTCAGGAGGGTGGGGCTTGGGGAAGGGACGGACTTCCATGGGGTATAATGCCATAGAGCAGGCTTTTTCAACCTTTTGACCCTGGAGGAACCTCTGAAATATTTTTCCAGCTTTGAGGAACCTTGGGAGTGTCGCTGTGCCCCTTCAGAGAAGGGGGCACGGGAGTAAGATATGGGAGCCGGTCAGTCAATTGATAGATCATTGATCATTTTTCCATTGTGGAAAAAGAGGCCAAGTCTGTAGAGCAACAGGCGGGGTGGGCTCCAGTGATGTCTGGTGATGTCAGTGGCCATCCAGATGTCTGGGAAAGGCCCGTGGGGAGCTTTTGCGTAACCCCAGGGAAGCCTGGTTGGGAATCCCTGCATAGAGTGTGCTTTCCAAAGCAATTTTCTCCAGGTGAACCATCTCTCCTCCTGGAGGTCAGTTGTTACAGTGGGATATCTGTAGCCAGCACCTGGCGGTTGTCCACCCTGTCCAGGTGGACGTTCCAGATCTCTTCCAGCACCTAAAGAGAACCCACATCTGACTGGTACATAGCAGGGGGCAGATCTCCTCCTGTGTTCTCCACTGTGAGAAAATTGGTTTGAAATGTAGAAATTTAACCATCAAAATGTTTCCTGTCATGGACCGTTTACGCACTGGAGGTTTCATGCCGGGCTGCAGGCTGGAGTTTTACTCCTGGCAGGTTGCCCCACCTCTTCCTGCACCCACACGGGGGAGGATTGGGCCTGGTGCACCTCAGTTGCCCCCAATCTGTGCTCCTGCATGGGAGGTCGGGCATGAAGTTCCCAGTGCATAAATGGTCATGGAGACACTGTGATGGGAACACTGTCCCTGTGTCTTCCCCCTCCTAAGGTTAGGGGACTGGTCACAGCACAGAAGAAGGGCCAGAAAAAAAGGTGGCATCTTAATCCTTGGGAAAAATTTGTCCATGGATGACAATCTTCTAACCATGGTCTGAATGTTCTAGGTCTTTCACTCCTGGGTATATTCTGTACACAACAGATAATGTACTTTCAATGCACTTTAGAAGTAGATTTTCCTGTTCTGCATAGGAATATCCAGCTGCCAAAGCACATTGAAAGTGCATTATCCTATGTGTGCAGGCTCTGCCCTAGTTAATCCAGGGCGGGAGAATAGAGTCAAAGGTTTTTTGGACCAAACTGTCCTATTTTGCAAACAGACTATAATTATCTTGGCAACCTGATCATACTTGCTTTGGCTGGGTTTATGATTCTCTTGTGCTAAGGTTTTTAATTTCCTCATCTCTGCATTTTTTGGATTGACTCTTTTGCATTTCTTTGTTGTCCTTCCAAGAGCTCCCGAATTACTCGCCTTCCTGGCCTGCTTCTCTGCCCTGGACGCGTCTAATAATCCCTCCGCAGTGTTGGAAGTCTCCCACAGGTTGAAGGGTTTGGGACTGTGGTGGGGGTTAGACTGCCCAAGTTCCCTCTCTGAAGCTCTCATCCCTTTGGTAAGTTCCCTTTTCACCCCCTTCATATGTTTCTGGTTAGGAGAAATTTGGCCTCCATGATCTATGCTTCCCCTTCTCTTCCTGGCAAAAATACAATGTAGAGTCCCAGAAATATGTCAGTTCCCATCACATTTCCCCTTCCAGAGAAGGGGCAGTTTGTGTATGAGGGGAGAGGGAAGGAATAAGATATGAGTGTCAGAAAGCTCATTTCCCTACGGAAACTGAGGAATATTTAGAAGCCGGTCCAAAAATCAATTAAGAAGTAAGCAACAGGCTAAAATGGTAGTGATTGCAAGTTCCATTGGAAGAAGCATTCCAGAAGCCAGGGTGGTTTGGGAAAAGGATGAATTAGCTAAGGCATACCTCCGTTCATCACTGAAGCTGGTTATAAGACATTTTAAAGGGAATGCCCATTTCTCACATGTTGCTTTAAAGTGTTTTGAAGCCCCACTCTCTCCTGGGTGTAGTCTGCATGGGGCTCTTTACCCACTCCCAGTTCGAATAAATTCTTCCCATCTACACTGAATTTGATTTACAATTTTGAATTGGGGCGCTTTAAATTTTCCCTTTGCAACATGCATGATTGATCTGGAGTGACCTTACCTTTCCCCTGCAATATGCAAAAGTGGATATAACCGTTGATATTTGAAAAATCGCCCTAAGTAAGTGTACAGATTTCTGTTTTTTTGCAGATTAACTTCCTTCTCCATGCCTGGTAGCAAAGCAGTCTTCCCTGATTGGCCAGGGCATCAGTTCAAAGACTTGCTGGTTCCCAGTTGCATGGCTTGTCTTAAAGTGACTGCGCTCCAGAAGCCCTAACTTTACTCAGCAGATATTTTTATTTATTTATTTATTTATTTATTTATTTATTTATTTATTTATTTATTTATTTATTTATTTATTTATTTATTTATTTATTTATTTATTTATTTATTTATTTATTTATTTATTTATGTACCACCTTCCCCGGGGGCTCAGGGCGGTTTACATAAGAACAAACAACAATACATAAAACAATCTATAAACATGTGGATAACTTTACAATAATAACTAATGGTTGTAACCGTATAACAACCATTTACCTCTTGGATTTATTACCCCCTTCTCTGCTGTCTCCAATCCTCTCCCCCCCCCTTCAAGAAAGGAAAAAGACTCCTGTTGCGCTTAGCTCCCTTCCCCGCTCTGAGCTTCCCCAATCAAGTGCAGAACACTTTCTGTTTCAATTGGGGGGGGGGGTAGAGGAAGACACAAGTTCAAATCAATCTAAATTCAGCAGGAGCCACAACGGAAAAAACTAAGTTAGTGCAGAATCATACCTTGTTGGCAAAGTGGGATCAAGCCACAAAAGACTGTACTTCAGTATAGATTCAAATGATAGCTCAGCTGCCATCTCAGCTTCTACTGGCCAGCAGTAAATGGTGGGGAGGAAGCTGTTGACAATTTCATTTCTCATATGTTTTTGTGAATTACAACTGAATTCGAGGGGTCTGATTGGCTGGTTTAGCAAAGAATTATCTTATGGCTGTATTTGGATGCTGTGACACAGTTTACTAATGTAACAGGATTAACTTTTGCTTATACATTCCCACTGTCATGATGGTCAGTTCAGAGTCTGAGGAAGAGTGCTTGCACTCGAAAGCTCACACCTTGAATAAATCTTTGTTGGTTTTAAGGTGCCACCGGACTCTGATTTTTTTATACTTCAGTATGTTTTTTACATATTTATTAATGATCTAGATGAGGGGGTGGAGGGACTACTCATCAAGTTTGCAGATGACACCAAATTGGGAGGACTGGCAAATACTCCGGAAGATAGAGACAGAGTTCAACGAGATCTGAACACAATGGAAAAATGGGCAAATGAGAACAAGATGCAATTGAATAAGGATAAGTGTAAAGTTCTGCATCTGGGTCAGAAAAATGAAAAGCATGCCTACTGGATGGGGGATACGCTTCTAGGTAGCACTGTGTGTGAACGAGACCTTGGGGTACTTGTGGATTGTAAACTAAACATGAGCAGGCAGTGTGATGCAGCGGTAAAAAAGGCGAATGCCATTTTGGGCTGTATCAACAGAGGCATCACATCAAAATCACAAGATGTCATAGTCCCATTGTATACAGCACCGGTCAGACCACACCTGGAGTACTGTGTGCAGTTCTGGAGGCCTCACTTCAAGAAGGACGTCGATAAAATTGAAAGGGTACAGAGGAGAGCGACGAGGATGATCTGGGGCCAAGGGACCAAGCCCTATGAAGATAGGTTGAGGGACTTGGGAATGTTCAGCCTGGAGAAAAGGAGGTTGAGAGGGGACATGATAGCCCTCTTTAAGTATTTGAAAGGTTGTCACTTGGAGGAGGGCAGGATGCTGTTTCTGTTGGCTGCAGAGGAGAGGACGCGCAGTAATGGGTTTAAACTTCAAGTACAACGATATAGGCTAGATATCAGGAAAAAAATTTTCACAGTCAGAGTGAACAAAAGGAAGGGATGTATAGATCCTTTGGAGGAAGGCTCCTTGTGCATGCCTGGCATCCATGCTGACTGATTTGGCTGCTGTGAGTGAAGGCTTCTTAGAACATTGCAGCAGGCAGGTTCAGTAGATGAACACATGGTGTTGGACAGCCATGACCACTAGGAAGCAGAGCACTGCATCTACTCAGTTCACCAACATCTACCCTTCCTTCCTCCCTTCCTTCCTTCCTTCCTTCCTCCCTCCCTCCCTCCCTCCCTCCCTCCCTCCCTCCCTTCCCTTCCCTTCCCTTCCCTTCCCTTCCCTTCCCTTCCCTGCCGGAGGAAAACTAATGCCCTCGACCACATCTAATCCTAAACCCCCCCCCCCCAACACACACATTGAGGCCTCCTTAATTCTCTACCTAGCAGTAGTAGCCCACAAATAAAGTAAAAAAAACACATTATTACAATAAAAGACAACAGGAAACAAGCAAAGAAAGAGCAGGATGACTTATGAACAATTTAATTAATTAGATATTAACAAACAAAATGGGCCAGCCATATTCTTCAAATCCAAGAGTCAGGAGACAGAGATGGTCCCGCCATCGCCGTTGTTGCCTGTTCTCCTGTTCTCCTGATGGTCCCCTGTAGGTGAAACAGACGGATATGCCAGCATCATACCTTGTGCCCTGAGAACATCTGGGCCACCCTGGCCACTAAAAGTCTTGCCTCCCTCTAACCCGCCAGCACATCATGAAATGACCATACTCACCTCTGCCCGCCTACCGCCTCCTCCTCCCCGTCAGCGGGACCCCCTGCCGCGGCTGGAGTGAGCCGCTCTTCCCCCTCAGGCCCTGGTGCCGACACACCAGGGCGGTGTTCTCAACTGGGGGGAAGAGCGGAGGTCTTCCGTGGGGTGGGGCTGCTGCTGGGGGGGAGGCAGGGGGCCCTGGCTCAAGGTCAGGTAGCTTAAAGCTGACCCGCCTCGAGCCAGGGCCGCCCTTACCAGCCCCCGCCAGGCTGACGCAGCCCACACCCCGGTCCTCCAGCCGCGGTGGGATCTGCCTGGCCGCCTCTGGAAATGAAAAACAAGAACAGCAAAATTAAAATAGTCACTGGGGGAAATCCCCCCCCCCCAAGCTCTTCCAGGGCTCTTCCCTTGGGCAAGTCAGAACATCAGGCAGGGAGCTTGTGGCGCTTGTATTCTCAGCTGGGGCACCCCCTCTCCCTGCTCAAGTGGGGGGGGGGGAGAGATCCCTTTGGGGCTTCCTGGGGACCCCCTGTGCTCTCCCTCCCCCCCTTCCCTCCAAGGCGAGGGCTGGCTCCTTTACTGGCAGCTGGAGGTTCTTACCGTTGTTTTTGAAAATAGGCGGTAGGCGGCCAGGCTCTCCACTGAGGGGGGCAGATGTTGTAAATAGATTAATTTTTTGCCCTTTAATAAGGACTCTGTCAATTCCTGGAGAAAAAGAGGAATTAGAGAGAACTGAGCTAATTAAAGATTCAGGCTCACACACCTGCTAGGGCGAGACCTCCCTCTCCGGACTGACCCTGAAACATCCTTTCTAGGCTTCCCCCGGAGGCTGGCTTCTCCCCCAGGGGTCCCTTTTTCCTTCAGCCTTTGGGCCCCACAATATTGGACTCCAGGTGGGAACTTTGTGCTCCTGGACGCTTCCTCAGCCAGGCACACAAAAGCTCCCACCTGGAACACAACTGGGTTGGGCGTGGGAAACCTTCCAAGTTGGACTCACCGCTTGGCTGTAGCAGCCGCATCCTCCTCCAAAAATTTGGATCAAATGCCCCCACGGGTGCTGGGGGGCAAGATATCCCCCTGGACCGACTGTGATGCGAGAATGGTTCTGGCCATCCCCATGGCAACCCTGCAGCTAATTAGGCAGAGGCAGGAAGGAGCGTTGGAGGGCAGGCCCTGTGGCATGATGTCATGCACCCCCTGACATGATAGCCCTCTTTAAGTGTTTGAAAGGTTGTCATTTGGTGTTCCCATTGGCTGCAGAGGAAAGGACGTGCAGTAATGGGTTTAATCTGAAAGAACAATGATATAGGCTAGATATCAGGAAAAAGTTTTTCACAGATTAGTTCAGTAGTGGAATAGGCTGCCTAAGGAGGTGGTGAGCTCCCCCTCACTGGCAGTCTTCAAGCAAAGGCTGGATACACACTTTTCTTGGATGCTTTAGGATGCTTAGGGCTGATCCTGCATTGAGCAGGGGGTTGGACTAGATGGCCTGTATGGCCCCTTCCAACTCTATGATTCTATGATTTGTAAATCTTTAGCCAGTATGGTGTAGTAGTTAAGAGCAGTGATTTCTAATCTGGTGAACCGCTCCTCCTCCACATGCAGCCAGCTGGGTGACCTTGGGCTTGCCACAGCACTGATAAAGCTGTTCTGGCTGAGCAGTAATATCACAGTTCTCTCAGCCTCACCTTCCTCATGGGGTGTTTGTTGTGGGGAGAGGAAAGGCAAGGCGACTGTAAGCCACTTTGAGACTCCTTCGGGTTAAGAAAAGTGGCATATAAGAACCAACTCTTCTTCTTCAGCATTCTCAGGGCTCTCTCAACCTCACGTCCCTCACAGCCAGCTGGGTGACCTTGGGCTTGCCACAGCACTGATAAAGCTGTTCTGACCAAGCAAAAATATCAGGGCTCTCTCAGCCTCACCTCCTTCACAGGGTGTCTGTTGTGGGGAGAGGGAAGGGGAGACAATTGTAAATCTCTTTGGGACTCCTTCAGGTAGAGAAAAGCTGCATATACGAACCAAATCTTCTTATTCAGTAATATCAGGGCTCTCTCAGCCTCACCTCTCTTACAGAGTGTCTATTGTGGGGAGAGGAAAGGGAAGGTGAATGGAAGCCACTTTGAGACTCCTTCAGTAGAGAAAAGCGGCATATAAGAATCAACTCTTCTTCTTCTTCTTCAGTAATATCAGGGCTCTCTCAGCCTCCCTTCCCTCACAGGGTGTCTGTTGTGGGGCGAGAAAAGGGAAGGTGAATGTAAGCCGCTTTGAGACTCCTTCAGTAGAGAAAAGTGGCATATAAGAACCAACTCGTCTTCTTCTTCAGCATTCTCAGGGCTCTCTCAATCTCACGTCCCTCACAGGGTGTCTGTTGTGGGGAAAGGAAGGGAAGTCAATTGGAAGCCAATTTGAGAGTCCTCCTGGTAGAGAATAAAAATAGAAATGCAATTTTAAGTGTCCACTTTAGAATTTATTAGAGCCAGCATGGTGTAGCAAGCATGGGGGGGGGAGGTCAGGCAATGGCAAACGAGCTCTGAACATCACTTGCCTTGAAAACTCTATTCCCACAGTTCCCTGTGACTCAACAGCAAAGAAAATAAAAAGGACTGCAATACGGAGAATGGCGAAGAGAGGCAACCCTGGTTCTATAGGTGGAATCCTTAGGTTGAAAGGACAGGAAGGGGGAGGGATAGATTGAAAGGACCAAGCCCTATGAAGAAAGGCTGAGGGACTTGGGATGTTCAGCTTGGAGAAGAGGAAGTTGAGAAGGGACATGATGGCTCTCTTGAAGGATCTGAAAGGTTGTCACCTGGAGGAGGGCAGGGAATGGTTTCTGTTGACAGCGCAGGATAGGACCCACAGCTGGGCTTTATACCCCACTTTTCACTGCCTAAAGGAGTCTCAAAGCAGCTTAGCATCGCTTTCCCTTCCTGAGAGAGCTGGCGCTCAGAGTGCTGAGAGAACTGCTTTGTGAGCAGGACTGTGATTAGCCCAAGGCCACCCAGTTGGCAGGAGCAGGGAACCATACTTGGCTTGCCAGATTAGAAGCTGCTGCTTTTCACCACTACACCAAGTTCTACTGTTCTACTCTGGTGGAATGGTAGAATGGTACTAACCAGATATCAGGGGGGTGGGAATTCAGCACTGGACTGGGCTGCCTAAAGAGGTGGGGAGCTCCCCCTCACTGGCAGTGTTCAAGTAGCGGCTGGGCAGCTACTTATCCTGGATGCTGATCCTGCATTGAGCAGGGGGTTGGACTAAATGGCCTGTAGGACCCCTTCCATGTCTATGTGGACAAATTCAAACGGGTCTCTGTGTTGGTCTGAAGCAGCACAATAAAATCAGACTCCAGTAGCACCTTTAAGACCAACAAAGATTCATTCGGGGTGTGATCTTTTGAATCTCATGCCCTGAATTAATCTTAGTTGGTCTTAAAGGTGCTACTGGATTCTGATTTTTTTTTCCTGTGGAAAAAAAAAGCAGAAGGGAGATTTCAATCCCTCTTTGTTCATTGCTCCAAAGAACTCTCTGAGCATCACCCATTGCAGTTGTGTGGAGAAAAATTCGACCTTGTAATTAGTGGAGACTAGGGACAGTGGATATAAGGGGAAATTCTTCCTCTTACAATTTGACGGATGAAAGAAGGCTGGGTGAATGGATGTGTGGCCCTGGGAACAAAGGAGCCTTTGAAGAGGCTGTGGGTTGCAAATTAATGTCTCTTTCTTCCCCACCCCTCCCACCCCGTCTCTGTCGCTCGAGACAGCAGTGAAGAGAGCTGACAAAGTTACCTTTCTGAATGACTGACTCCTCACGCCCGCCCGCCCGCCCCCAGCCCCCATGCCTTGTGCGCAACAATCTGGCACTCCTTAGCAGAAAACCGAATCCAGATGCCCGCATATTGCAGTTCTGTTCATTGATCCCGGAGGATCAGAGTCCCCTTTCTCTCTCGCCCGCTCTGTCGCCAAATCTGACTGCTTTCCAGCTATTTCCCCCAGGTTGCTGCCTGTCATTTCCTCCTTGCGAAAAAAAGATCTGCCTATTGCCCCCCCCAACTCCCCACTATCACTGAGCTGTCAAAGGGGACCCTGCGATTTTAATTGAAGGGGAAGTGGCTTTTAAAATCCTAAATGTAATTTTTGAATGTAAATACAATGTTCTGAATGTTTCTTTTGATGTAAATTGTATTTATTGATTTTAAGACCTGTTGTCACCATGAGAAGGGCAGGTTATAAAATCATATTACTACTACTACCACTACTACCACTACTACCACTACTACCACTACTACTACTACTACCACTACTACCAGTACCATTACCAGTACTAGTACTACTACTCCTCCCTTTGCCAAGAGAAAAGTTGGCTGGATCCAGCTCTATGTTTGTATAGCCAGCAAAATATTTAAAAATTAGAAAAAAAATAGAAAAAAAGCAGGAATATCTGCAGAGAAGGGGCTGCCAGTCTTCAGGTAGTGTGGAGAGGCAAAAACTCAAGATGATGATAGCAAATTGACAATGTATTCTTCTTTATTGGTAGAGTCACATGCACAAAGCCAAAACGTGCTCTGGTGATAAATTGCTCATTTTGAAGTGAACCTTCATCAGTGGCCCTGAAGCGTAAATGTACAGAAAACTTAGAATATGTGTAAACCTTATATAACAAAATCAATAAATTATTACAGTGAAACCTACGCAGTGCCTTACAATGTCTTATTCCATTTCTTTCTGTAAATATTATAATGTATTCAACCTGTGTAAAGATAAACCTTATATGAAAATAAAATTACAAATGGCTACTCCAAATATCCAAATGCATACCCTGTAAAAATCAAAAATATAAATATCCAAGCAACCCAATTGGGTTCCAGCACTTTAGAATGATGTCAGGGGATTATGTGGTGACAATACCTACAGTTTTGTTCCCAATGTTCCCAAGGTCTTCAACAAGTGAGTTAAACGGTGAGTGACACGGATCCCAATAAACCCCCTTAAACTAAGGCATCAAGTACCCAAAATGAAATTGACAAAACCATATGGAAACCAGAAAGACATGGTGAAATTTACATCAATTACAAAAAGTGTGATAAATCCAGACTGTTGTTCAGACCCCTGGGTGTCAGAGTGTCCAAAGTGAAGATCAACTGACCCTCACGTAACAATTTCTGCATTATGTTGGTTTTGGAGAAACCGAGTTCAGACAGATGCTCCAGTCTGCAACATTTTAATTGTTCCACTGTGTGATGTTCCATGAAAAGTTGTGTGAGAGGGGTGTCAAGAACTTTATTCCTGATTCTGGACATGTGTTCCACTATCCTAACCTTCAATTGCCATGTCAAAAAATCCACTGTGCAATAAATCGCATGGACATAAAATACAGTACAGAACATCAGCAGTATGACAATTAATGAATGATTTTAAAACCACTTTCTAGTCCTTCCCAGGATGTGTGAATATTTTAGTCTCCACCATAATGTTACAGGCGAGACCAGTGGCCCATTTAAAGCATCCCATAGGGAGTGTCACATGTGATTTCAAAATCCCACTTCTTGGTGGGTAATTAGCTCCCCCTTTTTCTTCACAACCTTTAATATGTGAAACTAAATGCCAGTGTCTTAAGATTATGTTTCTGATGTTATATGCATGGGGTGAGAATTCCAATGACTCAGAAAACCTTTACTGGCATTTGTTGTTGTTAGGTGCGAAGTCGTGTCCGACCCATCGCGACCCCATGGATGATGATCCTCCAGGCCTTCCTGTCCTCTACCATTCCCCAGAGTCCATTTAAGCTCTCTCCGACTGCTTTCAGTGACTCCATCCTGCCACCTCATTCTCTGTTGTCCCTTTCATTCTCTGTTGTCCCCAAGGGACAAAGCCCTATGAAGATAGGTTGAGGGACTTGGGAATGTTCAGCCTGGAGAAAAGGAGGTTGAGAGGGGACATGATAGCCCTCTTTAAGTATTTGAAAGGTTGTCACTTGGAGGAGGGCAGGATGCTGTTTCCATTGGCTGCAGAGGAGAGGACACGCAGTAATGGGTTTAAACTTCAAGTACAACGATATAGGCAAATATCAGGAAAAAAAATTTCACAGTCAGAGTAGTTCAGCAGTGGCCTGTATGGCCCCTTCCAACTCTATGATTCTATGATTTTATGATTTTACTAGTAAAAAAGCCCATTGTATGAAGAAGACAATGGGCGCTAGCAGGTGGGGACCAGAGCGAGCGGCAGGCGAGGGACAGGCTACCTGAAAGAGGAGGCGGACGGCGGCTCCTCTGCATTTTTTTTTTCTTCTGCGGCTTTCCCGGCGTCTCCATTGTGTTCTGGGGCCATGAGGGCAGGGAGCACCCAGCAGCTGCGCTGTGGGCGGCTGCTGGGGCTCCCAGGGCGCCGGCTTGAAGTGGCGAAAGGCTCCTCCAGGGTTTTTTTTTTTCTGCTGGCTCTCGTGGGCGGCGGCTTGGAGCAGCGAAAGGGTCCTACAGGAGTTTTTTTTTCTGCTGGCTCTCCTGGGCGGCGGCTTGGAGCAGCGAAAGGGTCCTACAGGAGTTTTTTTTTCTGCTGGCTCTCCTGGGCGGCGGCTTGGAGCAGCGAAAGGGTCCTACAGGAGTTTTTTTTTCTGCTGGCTCTCCTGGGCGGCGGCTTGGAGCAGCGAAAGGGTCCTACAGGAGTTTTTTTTTCTGCTGGCTCTCCTGGGCGGCGGCTTGGAGCAGCGAAAGGGTCCTACAGGAGTTTTTTTTTCTGCTGGCTCTCCTGGGCGGCGGCTTGGAGCAGCGAAAGGGTCCTACAGGAGTTTTTTTTTCTGCTGGCTCTCCTGGGCGGCGGCTTGGAGCAGCGAAAGGGTCCTACAGGAGTTTTTTTTTCTGCTGGCTCTCCTGGGCGGCGGCTTGGAGCTGGGAAAGGCTCCTACAGGAGTTTTTTTTTCTGCTGGCTCTCCTGGGCGGCGGCTTGGAGCAGCGAAGGGCTCCTACAGGAGTTTTTTTTTCTGCTGGCTCTCCTGGGCGGCGGCTTGGAGCAGCGAAAGGGTCCTACAGGAGTTTTTTTTTTCTGCTGGCTCTCCTGGGCGGCGGCTTGGAGCAGCGAAGGGCTCCTACAGGAGTTTTTTTTTCTGCTGGCTCTCCTGGGCGGCGGCTTGGAGCTGCGAAAGGCTCCTCTGGGGGTGTGTTTTTTTTTCTCTGCAGCTTCTTGGCGGCTGGAGTCTTGTGTTTGCGTCGGCGGCTCCCTTGGGGGCCGGCCTGACGCGGCGAGAGGCGCTTTGCACCTCTCACCGCGTCAGGCCGGGAGCAACTGCGAGCCGCGCTGCGCGCGGCTCGCAGTTGCTGGGGCTGGGAATTGGAGGGACCAATCGGCAGGCGCTTCGCGCCTGCCGATTGGTCCCTCCAGTTGTCTGTCATGAGGAATGGTCCAATCTGGACCCTTCCTCATCCCGGACACATCCCGCCCCAGAACCCCTTACTGTTTTATTTAGTCCGTGGCGCCCGCGGCGCCACGGGCGGTGTACAGATGATTCTATGATTAAGTGAAATCTGTTGATGGAAGTGTGCATGGGGATTGCTTAAGATGATTTTCCAAGGTTGTGGCTGAGAAACAACAAAAGGAAGGGATGTATAGATCCTTTGGAGGAAGGCTCCTTGTGCATGCCTGGCATCCATGCTGACTGATTTGGCTGCTGATGGTCCCCTGTAGGTGAAACAGACCGATATGACAGCATCACACGTTGTGCCCTGAGAACATCTGGGCCACCCTGGCCACTCAAAGTCTTGCCTCCCTCTAACCCGCCAGCACATCATGAAATGACCATACTCACCTCCGCCCGCCTACCGCCTCCTCGTCCTCCCCGTCAGCGGGACCCCCTGCCGCGGCTGGAGTGAGCCGCTCTTCCCCCTCAGGCCCTGGTGCCGACAAACCAGGGCGGTGTTCTCAAGTGGGGGGAAGAGCGGAGGTCTTCCGTGGGGTGGGGCTACTGCTGGGGGGGAGGCAGGGGGCCCTGGCTCAAGGTCAGGTAGCTTAAAGCTGACCCGCCTCGAGCCAGGGCCGCCCTTACCAGCCCCCGCCAGGCTGACGCAGCCCACACCCCGGTCCTCCAGCCGCGGTGGGATCTGCCTGGCCGCCTCTGGAAATGAAAAACAAGAACAGCAAAATTAGAATAGTTACTGGGGGAAAATGCCTCCCCCCCAAGCTCTTCCATGCCCCCCCCCAGCTCCTTTACTGGCAGCTGGAGGTTCTTACCGTTATTTTTTAAAATAGGCGGTAGGCGGCCAGGCTCTCCGCTGCGGGGGGCAGATGTTCTAAATAGATTAATTTTTTGCCCTTTAATAAGGACTCTGTCAATTCCTGGAGAAAAAGAGGAATTAGAGAGAACTGAGCTAATGAAAGATTCAGGGCTCCCACACCAGCTAGGGCGAGACCTCCCTCTCCGGACCGACCCTGAAACAACCTTTCTAGGCTTCCCCTGGAGGCTGGCTTCTCCCCCAGGGGTCCCTTGTTTCCTTCAGCCTTTAGGCCCCACAATGTTGGACTCCAGGTGGGAACTTTGTGCTCCTGGATGCTTCCTCAGCCAGGCACACGAAAGCTCCCACCTGGAACACAACTTGGTTGGGCGTGAAGGTGCTGAGGGACTCCACGTCTACCCTGCTAGTCCACACCCATGGGGCTCCCTCCTTTTCTCCCTTCTATTGGGAAACCTTCCAAGTTGGACTCACCGCTTGGCTGTAGCAGCCGCATCCTCGTCCAAATATTTGGATCAAATGCCCCCACGGGTGCTGGGGGGCAGGATGTCCCCCTGGACCGACTGTGATGCGAGAATGGTTCTGGCCATCCCCATGGCAACCCTGCAGCTAATTAGGCAGAGGCAGGAACGAGCCCTGGAGAGGCCGGTGCTGAGGACAGCAGAGGGCCTCAGGGCAGGCAGGAGTGACCAACCAGGGGCTCAGCCAGAGACAGAGGAGAGACTTAGGAGCATTAGGAGAGAATTAGGGAAATTGGGCAGAGATTCATTCCCTCTGCTTGGGCGACACTTTTTGGGGGCAGCCTAGAGATCTCCCAGAATTCCAGCGGCTCTCAGGCAGCAGATGGCCTGTATGGCCCCTTCCAACTCTGTGATTCTAGATTCTTCTTCTTTTGCCCTCAGTCGCTCCCAGCATTAGGGCCTTTTCCAGGGAGTCCTTCCTTCTCATGAGGTGGCCAAAGTATTTGAGTTTCATCTTCAGGATCTGGCCTTCTAAGGAGCAGTCAGGGCTGATCTCCTCTAGGACTGACCGGTTTGTTCGCCTTGCAGTCCAAGGGACTCGCAAGAGTCTTCTCCAGCACCAGAATTCAAAAGCCTCAATTCTTTGACGCTCGGCCTTCCTTATGGTCCAACTTTCACAGCCATACATTGCAACTGGGAAGACCATAGCATACTGGCATACACGATCACAATAAAAGGAAAGAAAATGGGTTAGACAAGACTATGTTCCCGCACTAACAAACATGATATTTATTTGGAACACGCTTCCAAGGGCATCGGCTACCCTGGCAAGTTTAATGGAATCCTTTTCTGTTTAAAGGTGGTCTATTCTGTGTAAAGGTGGTTACACATATTCTAAGTTTTCAGTACATTTATGCTTCAGAGCCACTGAAGAAGGTTTGCTTCGAAAACAGTTTTTCACTGAGGCTCATTCTGGCTTTGTGGATGTGACTCTACCAATAAAGAAGAATACATTGTTAATTTGCCATCATCAGCTTGAATTTTCGTCTCTCTAGCTAGTCCTCGGCTGATGGGTCAGTCTCCTGGAGCCTTCAGGTAGGGCCTGGGGATCTCCTGGAATTTCAGCTCATCTCTAGACTACAGAAATCAGGGCCTTTCTGCACAAGGACCAATGTTGCCAATTGCCACAAAGCAGAAACGCTATTTTTAAAAGTGCAATCTCGGCATTACGCATACCTGCCTTTTTAGTGGAATCCAGTAGCGTTTCATTCATTTCCCACAGGTTTCCGCTCTCGCAAAAATCGCTAGAAAGGAAGTGATTTTTTCTGTGCTTTGTCCCACCCCTGGTTGTCAATCAAAGGAACAGCCAATGGGCGGTTGTTATCATGCTCCCGAAAAGCCCCTTTCCCTTCATGAACAGGTTTTTTTAAAAAAAGAAAAATACATTGCAACAAATATGCCTTGATTCGTTGCAACGGAGAGACCCATCTAGCTAGCAGCTGGCGTGTGAGCAGGCGATTCATCGTTGCCATGCTCCCCCGAGTGAAAAGAAAAATCCCCCCCCACACACGGGTGCAATTTTCGGCCGAAAATAAAGGGAACTTGCAAACGGGGGCTATGTTGTGCTTGGTGACTTGAGGTGACTTAAAGCACTTCTGTGGAGGGACTGTAGCTGGAGAAGCCTCGCTGGGTGAATGAAGGCTCGCCGGTTTGTTGCTTTCTGCTCGCTCTGAGAAAAAAAAAAAGGGGATCGCCTTGCTGGAAGTTCAGAGGAGAGAGCCAGGGGGAGGGACTTTGCTGGAACCGCAACAATGGGAACACACAGGTCTTTTTCGCTAGTGTTGCAGATTGTTTGCAAGAGTGTAGCGCTTTTCAGAGGGTGAATCCACGTTTCCCGATTCCCCTTTAAGCGCTACAACGAATCGCTTTTTGTGGGACTGTTTCAGGAGTGTGGCAGATTGTGTGCGACGTCTTGCGGAACTGCAAATTAGTAGCGTTTACAATTTGCAAGCCTTCTGTTACATTAAAGTCATGCGGAATGGCCCTTAATTTCCCTGGAGAAAATGGATGCTCTGGAGGGTGGACTCCATGGCAATGCACATGCTGAGGTCCTTGTCTTCCTCAGGCTCCCTCCCCAAATCTTCAGGAGTTTCCCAACCTGGAGCTGGCAACTTTACCCCCTGCTCCCACTGGCAGCCAGGAGCAACTTGACAACCCTGGGCTGGGACTGCTATCTAAATCTGCAGTCTGGTGCCTCTTATGCAGAAATAAAACAGATTCTGCAATGATAATTAGTATGGAAGCATACCGATCTGCAGTCAGACTCCAATAGAGCCCAATAACACCTTAGAGGCCATCAAGAATTAGGGTATTTCCACTCCATGTGGAGCTTTCCATGAGAAAGCACTCTTTCCCCCCACTGCCCCAAAGGTGCACATCATTTTAGTTCCTGGAATTGGGAAACTCTTCCTTGCAAAGTCACAACATTATACCAGGAAGGTTGTATATGGTCCTCCTTGGCAACACATTCTGGAAGAATGCTTGGATCTACATACAAACAAGCAGCATGTCAACCTGCATAGGACTAGCAACTACCCCCCCCCACACACAGTGGTTTCCATATCGTTGAACATTGGGCTCTCACTGCATTATATTATAGCAATTGTTTGCAGTTGGATTATCCTGTCCACCCATGATAATCCAGCTGCATATCTATGTATCTAATAGTGATACATGGCCCCCATCTGTGGATTCCTAAATCCACAGATCAGGGCCAAGTCAATGCTAAATAGTTTTTTCCGGAAACTTAGGGGACTCCCCAGTTTTGCGGAGAAATCTAAACTATTTTTAAAAGTACAGTAGGAGTTCTGCAGGGCTTGCAAGGCGGAGCTCTTCCGCCAGGCGTATGATTGAGGCCATGGTAGAGCCCCAGAGTTACCACTGGCGGATCCCTTAACATCAGTTTGATCAAGACCCTCGCTCCCAATGAAAGAGAATTCTTGGCCCTAGTTTCGGAAAAAAGTATTTAGCATCAAGGTTGTGGCGGGTGGGGGGGGGGGGGTAGAACTGTGTATCGCCATCTTTTCATGTTAATGTCAATGTTTATTGTATACTTCTAAAAGGTTTTAGGGGATTGGGCTGGTTTTTATTATTTATTGTAAACCGCCTCGAGTCCAAATGGAGTGCGGCAGTATATAAATACCAAAGTAAATAAATAAAATTAAATTAAATTCCCCTGAATTGAAAAAAAAGCATTCTTTGTGCATGGGCAGGCAATATACTTCCTAGTAGAGCTGGTGACTGCCACCACCGGGTGCCACTGTGGGCATGACTACTGCAGCAGAGGGTGCTAGGAGCCCCGTCAGGTTCAGAACAGCCCCTGATATTGTTGCTGCTGCCAGGCTCAGACATGTGCGCAGGGAGCTGGCTCAGTGACGGGGAGGTGAGATTCCCTTCCTGGTAAATCTTGCAGCCCCCCCCCCCCTTACGATGACTATTTCACAGTGAAGGTGAAACATCGAAATGCACAGCATCCAGTGATGTGTGGACGCAGCCCAGTGTCTTGTCACCTACCGTATGTTTCCTCTCCAGCCTTCCAAAATCCAGAAGATGCAACGTGTGCTGTTTTCTGGCCATTCCAGCAGAAGGTTTACCCTTTTCCTGAGCCAAACTATTCCGTGATTGCAAAGGCAATCAATCAGCCTCCGGAGGCCTGTATGGACTCACCACCTGCACTTGCAAAGGAAGAGTAGGAGGCTGATGGGGAAAGAGACACCAGCGGTTCTTCTGATGGAAGTCCAGCTTGGCTTCCTCCCATCTTCTTCTGGCATTGCTTGGCTGACAGGCAGCTGTTGCCGCTCCTCCCCAGAGATAGTTGTGTGTACTGCTGGCTTGTTGATGTCTTGGATCTGAAGTCGTAAAAGTTCAGGGGTCCATCTGGATGGAAAATGCCTTGGTGGGAGCCAGTTCGTAGTGGTGGTTGTTGCAAATGACCACTCTGGAATGCAGCATATTTCCGATGACTGGGTTTGCGTGTTTTTACGAGCTCTCAAGCAGGTTCTGTTTTCCAAGGCTACGGCGATTGGATCAGTGCTGGGCCTCCTGGTTCACTTGTTATTTTGCGAGGAAGACATGGGCTGTCCCCGCTGCAGTGATTGTAACCAGCCCTCTCTCTGGACTGTGGCATGGGAAGGCTGCCCCACTCCTCTTCTTCCTTCTCCTGGCATGCTGACTGACATGCAGCACACGTTAGGATCCCCCAAGAGAACAAATAACGGGCCTCTGGAACTGCTTCCGGTCAAGAAACTGGGGTGGAGGCTCTCTCGCCTTGAGCCATGGCCCTGATCTGAACCAAGTCCCTGCACCCCTGGAACCTGAGTCCCAAGCATGGGACTCCCATCCTTGGGAAATAGAGCGGAGGATAAGCCCAGGAAAAGGATAGCATGCATTGAGACCTGGGGTGCAAGAAAATCATGGCAATGGCCCCTTGTTCTATCTAAACCAATGCGGCAAGGGAGAGAAAACCTGTGCCTGCCACAGGGATGTATCCTGCAACCCATGGTTTTGTCAGCCATAATCAGCCCTGCTGCCAGGGTTAGGATGCAACAGCCTAGCAGAAAAAACAGGTGATAATTCTGATGTTCTGAAAAAACACCTGAGAATCTTTTCCATAGTGGGTGTGTGCATATGCTCTCATTTGCCACCACCTTGCCTGCCTGTGCATTTTTACCTTTGAATGTCTTTTTTTTTAAAGAGGCACAGCTTCTCCGTCCCTTGCAGCCATTGCCATAAGTCTCTTCTCAAAGCAAGTGGTGGTACTGGCTCCATGTCCTTGAATCATAGAATAGAATCATAGAGTTGGAAGGGGCCTCCTGGGTCATCTAGTCCAACCCCCCGCACTATGCAGGACACTCACAACCCTATCTCTCATCCACTGTCACCTGCCACCCCCTTGTGCCTTCACAGAATCAGCGTCTCCGTCAGATGGCTATCCAGCCTCTGCTTAAAAATGTCCAAAGATGGAGAACCCACCACCTCCTGAGAAAGCCTGTTCCACTGAGGAACTGCTCGAACTGTCAGGAACTTCTTCCGGATGTTTAGACGGAATTTCCTTTGCAATAATTTCATCCCATTGGATCTGGTCCGTCCCTCCGGGGCAAGAGAGAACAAATCTGCTCCATCCTCTATATCAGGAATAGTCAAACTGCGGCCCTTCAGATGTACATGGGCTACCATTCCCTGCCAGCGCTGGCAGGGGCTCATGGGAATTGTAATCCATGAACATCTGGAGGGCCGCAGGTTGACTACCCCTACTCTATGTGGCCTAGTTACACCTAGTTAGCTTACTTCTCCCAGCAAGGACCACTGTTGGTGATTTCTTGCTGCCAGCTCTACAGGTGTGGCACTTCCTTCCTTGACTTTGTATCGGAGTTGGACGCATTAAAACCCCTTTCATTTAGGCAGGCTTTCAAGTCTGAAAGTTGTGAATCTTTGCAGGATTTCCCCATTCTTCCCCCTGCATCTTCTGCATCTATTGTGTTGAAAACCTGTCCCCCCCACTGCTCTGACAGGCTAGAACTGGCTTTATAAAGAGCCAGACTGCTTATTGCGTCTTTATTGCTTGTGCTCCCATAGGCTCAAGTTGGATTATAACAGAGTACTGCAATGTTAAGTCAATTAACCTGTTAGATTACCTTTACACACACTTTAAGAGGTGCCCCCATTGAAACGCTGTAATTAATTTGAATGCGTGCACATTTATTAAAAAGCTGCAGGTGGCATCACTTATAAGAAACAGGCACCTGTGATGCTCAGTGGGTTTGGTTTCAGAAGAGGTTTTCTTTCCCCTTTTTCTTTTGAGCATGAGCTGCCAGGGCTGACCTGACAGCTTCTGAGAGCAGAGGAGACCGGGCTAACCTGGGCCATCCACGTCAGGGCACTGTGGTCTGAGAGCCAGCTTGGTGTAGTGGTTAGGAATGTGGAATCTGGCGAGCTGGGTTTGATTTCCTGCTCCACCGTGTGCAGCCAGCTGGGTGACAGTGGGTTCGCCACAGCCCTGATAAAGCTGTTCTGACAGAGCAGTAATCTCAGGGCTCTCTCAGCCTCACCTCCCTCGCAGGGTGTCTATTGTGGGGAGAGGAAAGGGAAGGCGGTTGGAAGCCCCTTGGAGACTCCTTCAGGTAGAGAAAAGAGGCATATGAGAACTAACTCTTCTTCTTAAGTAATATCAGGGCTCTCTCAGCCTCACCTCCCTCATGGGGTGTCTGTTGTGGGGAGAGGAAAGGGAAGGGGATTGGAAGCCCCTTTGAGACTCCTTCGGTAGAGAAAAGAGGCATATAAGAACCAACTCTCCTCCTCCTCCTCCTCCTCCTCCTCCTTCCGCTTCTGCTTCCGCTTCTGCTGCTGCTGTGTAGTTTGCTGTGGTTTCGGTGGATTGATAGAATGAATTTGTAGAACCACTCCTCTTGGCAAAGCCGGCTTGGCTCCTGTTGTTAATATTTACATCCTTTAATATGGTAATACGTACTTTGCTTCCATTCTGTTAGCTCTGTTGTTTACAAATTGATGTGGGCGTGTACATGCAAGATGTACAGACATTCCCTGTCACTTGGGAATATGGGTGCATGTGTCCCCTGCTACGTGTGATTACAGGTGCAGATTATTTAAAGAAGCAGGGTGGTGGGATCTCTTGACATGGGGTTTTTCTTGTGTTTTGGGTACTGACATCTAGCAGTTTTTCCCTCCCAGTTTCCCTACAACATTGTTTCTCAGTCGTTGTCCCCTGGGGCTTCTTTGCCCTGGCTGTTTCTCCATACTTTCTCAGGACAGTTTTGATCTGGTCTGAGAAAACTCAGAAGAAACCATGGGAGAACAACAGATGGAGAGTAATCTTCTGAGGAAGCTCAGGGTAGATGAGGAAGCTGCAGTATGGGACCCAAAACTGGTGGGAAAACTTTTGTTTTAAAGACCCGATATTTGAGGTCAGAATCTAGGTCCCTCCCCCCCCTCCCACCACTCACATGCAAATATGTGCAGATTTAATCAAGCATTGCACAATTTATGAGCTTATTTTAACATCTCTCCATGGCTTTCCCTTCTCGTCTTTTAGAAAACACATATCACACAACTATAATTTGTTTTGTAATGGCCTTTGGCTATATACAATAAATGTGATCGTAACTATAATTTCTGCAGCCCAGCTGCAGAAACACAACTGCCCTAGGGTACCAAGAGAGGGGCCCCCTCCCCACCTCCAGCACACTGGGCATTGGCTGCCCAAAAGCCCCCCACCCCAATTCACCCCCCCCCTTAGCCAAGTGACTGCTCCCAGCAGCTGCTTATGGTCAAGAAGGGAGATGTAAGACTGGAAGGAGGAATCCAAACCTTAGCAGAATTTACATAAATTAAACAAGTTTTTTTTTCAGGTTGTAGAATTTGGACTGTTTTCCTAATATGACTGATTCTTCCCCAAGCAATGTGGACTAGGAACAGTGATTTCCAATGGGCACTTGGGGGAACCACGATACCTACCACCACCACCCCCCTCCACCCCACCCCGGTCCTGCTGGCTAAGTTTGCCAACTCTAGCTTGTGAAATTTGGGGGTAGTCCCTAAGAAACTCAGTTTGGGGAGGGGGGAGCTCCACAGAGATGTGATGTCATTAGCGTCCACCGTCCCATTTCTTCCAGGAGAACTGGTTTCTGTAGTGTGGAGAGCAGTCATAATTATGGGAGAATTCGAGGGATTTGGAGTTGAATAGTAAAAAAACTGAGAGTATTGAGTGGATCCCTATATCAGCTGTCATCATCCCCCGGTCAGGTGACCGGTAACAGTCCGTGGATCAATTGGTACCGGGCCGCGGCTCCTCCTCGTCCTCCTCCCTGGCTGCTGCCTCGGGGACTGCCCTGCCACTCTCCTTTGGTGCTCTCTGGCAGCTGCCATGGCTGGGCTCCCCCTCGGTGTGGCACTGCTCAGCTGCTGCTGGTAGCAACCCCCAGTGGGTGGCAGGAAGTCAGGAGCATCAGTGGGAAAGCAAGCGGCGCTGGGGCTCAGGTGGCGGCACCTATGTCCCTCGGCAAAAGACTATCCCCCCGCCCCGGACCTCAGTAAAATTGTCAAGCGTTGACCGGTCCCCGGTGATAAAAAGGTTGGGGATCACTGCCCTATATGTCCACTATGACTTCACTAGGAAAGCTTTGGGTTCCTGCTCAGGAGGCACACTTGTTATCACCCCCCACTCTTATTTTGGCCACAGATGCAGACTTCCTCAGGGGTCTGGGATTAGGGCTGTGGTCATGCAGGGAGTAGTCCCTCTTTGTTCCTCAGAAATTCAGCCCCAACCGTGTCTCTTCCCCAAGGCAAGGAACCAAGTTCCCAATGGCAGCCATTTTGTGAAAGGACCTACATCTCTCATTTTGGGGGTCACCCAGTAGTCCTCCTCTAAACTTCACAAGTGCTTACTCACCCAATAAGGATGAGGACCAGAACGTCAGATTAATTAACCTGGCTGTAGAGTTTTAACTTTCCCTCCCAGTCCCAGCACAGCTCTTATTATATTCAGAGTTAGGGTTGCCAACCTCCAAGTGGGACCTAGAGATCTCCAAGAATTACAACTGGTCAGTTCCCAAGTATAAAATGGCTGCTTTGGGAGGTGGACCCTCTAGCATTGTAGCCTGCTCTGTCTCTTCCCAGGCTCCATCCCCCAAATCTCAGTATTGAGTTGAAAATCCTTATTCAGAGACACCTTCTATTTCCATGTCTCTGTCAGCAAAGTTTAAACATGCAAAGAAAACAAAGCGCCAAGCTGCTTAAGAGAATTAGTTCAATTATAAAGAGAAACAAACTTTGTATAGAAAGAGGAGAGAGAGATTACTAACTGTTTAACTGTTCTGTTTTGTATTCCTTTTGTCTGTTGCGGAGTCAAGCAGAGAGGGAGCATGCTCAAAGGAGCAGGACGTTTCCAAATGAGCCAATCAGGACATAGGAAGAGACTATTTGAAAAATATCAGAAGGTTCCTAACCTAACTATACTAAATACACATCTCTTCTGATGCCCCCTGTAGGATGTTCCTCATATTCTGTTCAGCACACTGCAGATCTTGCATATTCCAGCAGTCTTGAGGTGTCTGGAAAGGGCCTTTGGTGTGTAGATAGGGTTGCCAGCTCCAGGTTGGGAAATACCTGAAGATTTCAGGGTGAAGCCTGAAGCGGGCAGGATTTGGAAAGGGGTGGGACCTCACTGGCTATTATGCCACGCAATCCACGTTCCAAAGCGGCCATATTCTCCTGCTGAACTGATCTCTGTTGCCTGGGGATCAGTTGTCATCCCAGGAGATCTCCAGCCACCACCTGGAGACTGGCAACCCTCTGTTTAGACAAATTCACAGACAGACCCAGATATCCGTGAGTTGTGAAACGCACCAGACATGGTGGGGAATGGGCCTGCGAGGCCGATGACGAGCCACTGTCAACCCTGAGCTTGCTGTGGGTGTCTGCCCTTGTCCAGATGTTCAGCTCCGTCTCCAGTGGCGTTCTCCGGGACGAGACTTTCTTGGAATGACAGCAAAGGCTCCGAGTCTCGCTCCCTGGATTCCTTGGGGTGTGCTTCTCCGGAATGTGCCGGTGGTGGCCAATGAAATGTAGATGTCCTGTGCCGTGAACTCGCAGGCTTTGACTTTGAAATTCCACATTGGTCCCTTGACAGACTGAAGGAGGATAAAGGGATTGGCACAACTCCAGAGTCCTGCGTGCGTATCCGCAAAAACTGTGGTGGGCGTTCAGGAAGTCAGGAGGCTGAATTATCATGTGTGCGATTGGTGGTGGGGGCTGCTACCTTGCAGGGCTTACATCTTCTACTGAGATATGCTAGAGGATCACAAACAGGATATAAGAGTTTGGCCCTAATCATACAATGGCAGTGCCTTTGAGCTTCGGCAGAATGCTGTTCCCATAGCACCAAATAACCACAATACATGGCTTGGATACTAACTGGGACTTCTCTCCTCCTTGTTTCCACCACAACCATGACGTGTATGAAAGGATGTGATGACTTAGTCATGAGCGGAAGGCACTCGGTACATGCTCAGATACCAGGGTTACCAGCTCTGGGTTGGGAAATTCCAGGAGATTTGAGGTGTGGAGTGTGGAGTCTGGGGAGGGAATACCCCCACAGCGTCCGTCCTGCGAAGCAGCCTTGTTCCCCAGGGGAACTGATCTTGGTCCTCCGGAGATCATTCGAAATAGAAGATCCAGGTGGTACCTGCAGGTTGGCAACTCTATCAGGTACCCTTTTGTATTACTACTAGAGTTGTGTGCTTCGGCTCGGATTGGGCATCTCGGCAATGACTGAAGCCTGAAGCGGTGCGTAGGAGGCCAGCGCCGTGGCGTGGCGTGGAGGGGTGGCGGTGGCGCACCAGCTGGCAGCCGCACGCAGGCGCATATGCGCCTGCGTGCGGTTGCCAGCTGGTGTGCCACCGCCACCCCTCCACGCCACGCCACGGCGCTGGCCACCTTGGGCGTTGGTGATCGCCGAGGCGTCCGAACCGAGCCTAAGCATCATTGGTCCTTTGCTGGGCCTTGGTCCTGACAACAGGGACGTGTAAAAGCATCAGATGCTTTGTGGGCCAGAGTCCTTGCTGTGGCCGATCATGCCCGCTTCATTCGAGCCTCCACCTTTTATCCTGTGTGACCTCACCACCAGAGCCACGTTCCTCTCCCACAGCTAATTGTGATGTCACACAAGCAGGTGGGGGGGGGGGAGGATGTGAAACTGCAGGGGGCTAAGAACACCCTTGAGAGAGCCAGCTGTCCCCAAAGCATAAGGCGAAGGAGGAGGGTAAAACCTGATACATCAGCAGAACCAATTCCAATTCAAGGCTTTAAAAAAATGTACAGTCTGGTTCACTGGGAATGGAAGTTCTTTTCTACTCCCACACTCTCCCACTCCCTTTTGGCATTCTCCGCCAGCTGGGGTCTTGAAGGGAGTGTTACCTAGTGGTCTGCGTTGACATCTCAAACTGAGGAATTCTACGCTAGTAGGACTGGATGGAGGTGCAGAACTAGGGAACTGATTAGGCAAAATTAACACATCAGTCTCATGCTGGGATCTGAAGAAGACCACTTGCTTTTTATATCCCAATTTTCACTACCCAAAAGCATTTCAAAGGAGCTTACAATTGCCTTCCCTTCCTCTCCCCACAACAGAAACCCTGTGAGGTGGGTGAGGCTGAGTTTTGAGAGAACTATGACTGGGCCAAGGTCACCCCGCAGGCCTCCTGTGTCTCGGTCGTCTTCCCTTCCTCTGTGAGAACAGCCCTAAGAGAACTGTGACTAGTTCAAGGTCACCCAGCTGGCTGCACGTGGAGGAGTTAGGAACAAGCTGGGTTCTCCAGACCAGAAGTCGCTGCTCTTAACCACTACGCCACAATGGCTGTCACATCAGCCTGGCCCTCAGTCTTTGGGCTGGACCACTACAGGTGAGGATTTTAAATATCAGAATGTTTCGCTATACAAAGAGCTCCACACAGGAACAGGAATGTCAAGAAGAAACATTCTGTCTGACTCTCCCTGACAAGAGACTTTTCTATGGACAGGGATTTTAAAAAAATGAAAGATTATTCAGAAGAAGAAGAGCTGGTTCTTATATGCCGCTTTTCTTAACCCGAAGGAGTCTCAAAGTGGCTTACAGTCGCCTTCCCTTTCCTCTCCCCACAACAAACACCCTATGAGGAAGGTGAGGCTGAGAGAACAGCTTTATCAGTGCTGTGGCAAGCCCAAGGTCACCCAGCTGGTTGCATGTGGGAGAGGAGGGGGGAATCACACCCAGCTAGGCAGATTAGAAGTCTGTGCTCATAACCACTACATCAAGCTGGTGTGAAATGTTCAGATCATCACACTGAAAAGAGGAATTAGTAATTGGTAGAGTTTCCTGAGCTGTATTCTTGAGAAGAAAGGTAAAGAAACATGACACAGCACCGCAGTTTTGTTGTGCACTACCTGAAATTATCACTTTTCTTTATTCTCTGCTAGCTCATATAATTTTTGTATAGTCACTGACTACTCAGCTTTGCAAGACCTGAGCTGCAGGACTGAGATGGAAATTCTGTGCAAGAACTTCACTTCCAGCCAAATCTGAATTAGCTTTGTTTCCTCTGGATTTTCATGCTGGTAAGACTGTTTATCTCATGTTCTTGTTGTTACAGTGTGTGTTTTGTTTTGTTATCTGGAACTAAGGTCAAGCATTGCAAGACATGAGCTGTTACTGGAAGCAGTACTGACTGCGAGATATATGCTCCGAACCCCCAGTTTGTATAATCTTAAAGCCCTTATTTGCCTTCTGACATAAGAAGGGGGGAAATGCAAGCCAATAACTAATAGCTTTGCAAGAGCTGAGCTGTTCTGTTAAGCACAGAGCTCCTTTCGAGAGCCCAGGGCCTCCTTCAGCCTGGCAAACGATGACATTTACATTGCCAAAGGTAGATTGCATTTTCAGATTGTTGTGTACAGTTAAACAGGACATAAATGGCTTTTAGGAATTACTATTATGGCCGTGCCCAGTGAGTGAAAAAGTGAGATTGCTTGCAGCTATTTGTTATATCTGAAGCCTCCTGGCTCGGTTCCACACTGGATCAATATGCATCTAGTCTGGAGGTGGAAGGTTAGCACATTAAAATACATTTAGTAAACGCAGCCATTGAAGGCAGCAAGAACACAAAGGCAAGAAATCCTTGGGAAAGAGCTCTGGCTGGCATGTCGATGGAGGGGGAGGAGGGGGTAAAATAAACCTCCATCAGGGGTCTGTTCTCTGTGCACAGGGTGGAGAGAGGGGGGAAGGGTTGGGTGAATTAGCACCAACAAACCAAGGTACAGCTGCAATGAGAGCATTTGGATCTAATGGTCAAGGAGCACTGAGCTTTGCATGCAGAAGGCCCCAGGCTCAATCCCTGGCACCTCCAGGTTCATGGATCGCTGTGTGAAAGCCACTGCCCTGGATCTGGGGCCCTGCGCCAGAGCCCGAGGCACCACAGGTGAGCATGCCACCGTAAGGATGTTGTGACCAGCGAGGAGGAGGTAGAAGAAGTCGAGCACATCGACTTTGCTGCCGCCACAAGAAAGCCCCACCTGTCAGTATCCTCCACTGGCCCCTGCACCAGCTGTGGAGCCCGACACATGCAGAGTGCATGCCAGTTCCACCACACAGTGTGCAGGGTCAGTGGCAAGTGGGGGCACACAGCCTGTGTCTGTTGCGCATTGCAAGTTGCCACTCCAGTCTCAAGACTCCCGTCGTCACCCCCATTAAACCCAATGGGGACGTGCCCATTTGCATGAACTATAAGGAGAAAGGGAGAGAGAGGTCTATAAGCCACAGGGGGTGGCCAGCACAATGGTTGCATGGTGGTGAGACATGTGGACTCTGTTCCCTCCCATTTCCACATTGCCTGAAGCAGGGGCTCATTTTTTGCAACGGGATCTAGGTCCTAGTCCAGGGGTCCCTAATGTGATATCCACAGACAACGTTCCTGCTGCCTGCCAATTGTTTTTAGAAAGTGGGTAGGGCTTTCCCCCAGAAAGACTTCTGATTGGACATTGGAGATTTGATTGGCTGTTCAATTTTTTAAAATGTTGCTTTAGCAGCAGCTGCCTCCACAGCACTCAGATCTTCATTACGTTATTCATTACGTTATTGAAGGTGAGCCATAGCAGCTGTTTTGTGGCTGCATTCACCAAGCTCTGTCAGAATTCTGAAGGCTGGCTGGGGGCGTCTTCCCTGGAGGTATTCTGCACCTAGCCAAATAGTTTAAAAAACAACCAGTTTAGACCGCTTTATCATATTACAATTGTTGTTCTATATTGAATATAATCTGTTGAAAAACTACGTTGCAATGCTCTCTGTATGAAACAATTCGTAGCCCTGCCCCTTGTAGTTTTGCCAACTCCGCTTCGTTCTCTAATGCAATCACTAATCTGCATAACCAAAGGAGCTTCTCTGCATGACTAATAGAGCGTCTCGGGCAGGGGGGAGAGAAATGAATCAGTGAAAAGCATCTTTCAGGAACAACGCTTGCTTAAAGCACCGAAGAGGCAGTTCACCATGCAGAGCAAAATCAGTTTTGCGGAGTAAATTCACTCTTCTGTGCAGAGATCAGAAAAACAACGATGTATTTAGTGAGTTTTCATCAGCTTATCCATCATGCAGAAGACGCCCTGGTCCTGCCTTCTACCCACTGCGCCACACTAAGCCTTTGGAAGGAACTTGGTCTGGGTTAGGAAAACGTGTTTCAGAACCTAGTTATCGTAGACGATGAGGCCCCAGCCAGCCATCCAAAATTAAACTTAATCCTCCTTAACTAAATATGATTCACACTTAATGGTTATATTTTACAATGCAAAACAGATCAATTGCCTTGCTTTCCTGGAAACCATCCCTGAAAACCAAACTTAAAACCGCTTCCATAAATGGGCATACACTTTCATCATGCTCAATGCACAAATAACTCACTGATGCTTCACGCCTGAAGATCTTTTCCAAAGACCTGATACCTGCAGACGTGAAAGGGTGTTTTCCGTAGGCCTACAACTGAGTCTGAAGCCTGAAGTAATTTGGTCTTCTGCGGTCTCTTGTGCTTAATTTTATGGGATTAAAGCAATTTGCTGGGCCCAGCAATATATCAATAGTTTATGGGCTTTTTTAAACAATCAAACAGGAAAGGCAAGGGAGAGAGGGAGTAGTTGGACAACAACAGTCCATTCACCAAAAAGTCTGTTGGAGGTGGGTGGGACAAAGAAAACGGACAGAGACATTAGACATGAGGAAAAGGACGACTGAAGAGGGACTTCCGGAAAAAGACTGGAGTAGAAATGGTCTCAAAAGAGAAAGACTGGTGTGTGTGTGTATATGTGTGTGTGTGTGGGGGGGGGGGGGAATAAACCCAAGCAAAGGCCCAGAACTGTATGAGGAACTGGGGATAAACCAAAGCAGTATACGGGCCAGAAAAACCCATGCAGAAAAGCCCTCAGGTATTCCACCAGGGACTAGTCACCTTGGGCATTTTGTTTCCTTCAGTCCGGCAGTGCTTGACCTTGGTTTCCCCCCCTGCTGCTGATTTCTGCTGCTTTTAAATAGTTCCTTATTTCTGCTGTGAGCTGCTTATCCAGAGACTGGCCCTGGTTCATGCCTACTAAGCATCAGTGATTGCTGAAGCTCACAGCATCCACCCCACAAGTCCCACAGGCCCGGTCCAGCTGCCAGAACTGGCTGCACATGCAGCTGAGCTGCGGAGAGGTCTTGGATCCATGCATGAGAAACTCACAGAGTCAGGGAAGGAAAGTCACCTGATATCTCAGCAGCACTGATGATTCCAAACATGATAACAAGCATAGGTGCTTATAAAGAGATTAGGCACCAGAGTGAAAGGCGAATCTGTTTGGAGGATACGGTTGGGGAAATAAAACCAGGAGATAATAGAGACAGGCATGCTGGGAATGTGCTGCGGGTGCGATTTCTGGAATAGCATCAACCCCAAAGCGGCCAATTTTTGACAGAGAATTAAGTCTATCACCTCCTTCCCAGAAACCAGTTTAAAGCCCGCTTTCAGGGAAGGCTGGCTGGCTGGCTCATGACATCCAACGCCTGTTCTTCCAAAGTGTCTATTCCATCATTCCTCTTCATTTGGAAGGACATTCTGCCGCCATAAAACAAATTCTCCCATCTCGTTTTGACAGCTATTTCCTGCCCAGGCTTCTCTTGGCGAGGGAGAAGAGGGGGAAAGGGGGGGGGTCCCCTTCTCAGAGGCACCTTCTGCACTTGAGACTCGTGAGTTTTGGAAGTTCGGCCAAAAGGGCTTCCGGAGAACTCGACAAATCGGGTGGGAGTCAGGCTCAAGCGAGGAGAATCTCAAGGCGTCGTGAACTTGAAAGGGTTGCCTTTGAGAGGTTCAGCGGGAGGGAATCTGAGAAAGGTCATAGCTCTGAGTCGGATGAATACAGAGAGGTCTGGAAGCTGGAAGGAGATGTGGCCTGTAACGGAAATGTGTCAGATTCTGGGGGCTCATCCTGCCACTGTGTGTCTTCCTGGCTGGACCAGCACCTGTTTATGTCTAAGCAGGGATGCTCAGACACCCACTGGTTTGGCGCACGCCCTGTTTTCCAGTCATAGACAGGGCACAGATTTTTGTTGACCTGCTCATGGCTTTTTTGGCAGATCGATTCAGCCCATTAAATCCGAACAATCAGCTGTCTCATACACAGGCGTTCTCATACGCCCCTGTTCAGTCCCCTGCCCCTCCCCTGGTTCTTTCTGTAGTGCTGCTGTGATAGACAATTGAATCACTTGCATGTCAGCCATATACACATTTTTTAAAAACCCACCCTACCAGTCTGTGTTTACCCCCCCCCCCACACACACACTTTTAGGGTTGCAGATCTGATTGGTTGAGCCACATTATTTGCACATGCACAATTTCACAACAACCTGATGCACATCTGTTTTAGCAGGCACTGGGAGACATTCAATGCTGCCACTTGTATGTAATCTGGTCCCCCTGCCATGACGGCAACAGCTCAACTGGGGAATCCTATTCAGATCCCACACCCGTGCTGCTCAACTCATGCTTAGCAGCCCCCTTCCTGGCATTTGCAGTGTATCAAAGAATGAGCAGAGTTGTTCTCTCTTGCCCCGGAAGGATGGACCAGAACCAATGGGATGAAATTAATGCAAAAGAAATTCCATCTAAACATCCGGAAGAAATTCCTGACAGAGCAGTTCCTCAGTGGAACAGGCTTCCTCGGGAGGTAGTGGGTTCTCCATCTTTGGAGATTTTTAAGCAGAGGCTGGATAGCCATTTGACAGAGAGGCTGAGTCTGTGAAGGCTCAAGGGGGTGGGTGGTGACAGTGGGTGAGCGATATGGTTGTGAGTGTCCTGCATAGTGGACTAGATCAGGGGTAGTCAACCTGTGGTCCTCCAGGTGTTCATGGACTACAATTCCATGGACTACATGGAATTGTAATCCATGAACATCTGGAGGAGCACAGGTTGACTACCCCTGGACTAGATGACCCACGAGGTCCCTTCTAACTCTATGATTCTATGATCCTAAGAAGCTACTATTCCAGGGGTGGTGAAAATGTGGCTCTGCAGATGTCCATGGACTACAATTACCATGAGACCTTGCCAGCATGGCAGCGTCTCATGGTAATCGTAGTCCATGGACATCTGGGGACTCACAGTTCTTCCATCCCTGTACTATTCTTTTGTTAACCAAAACTTCAGTTCTGAATCTTACATCTGGCACAATGCATGTCCTAAAACTTCTTCCTTTTTCTGTTATTTATTTTGTAGCATCCTTCTTGAAGAAGAGTTCTGAGGCACTTGAAAGCTTGTAACACTGTTAAGGGGATTGGACTAGATGACCCAGGAGGTACCTTCCAACTCTACGATTCTATGATTCATTTGGTTGATCCCAATAAAAGGCATTATGTGGGCTGCATTCTGCATTTTAGCTGTTTCTTTTTAAAGACATGGTGGTCATCATGATATCTGCATACATTTGGGAATGGATCCATCCAGATTTTTGGTCAGTCTCAATCCTGGTTACAGCTTTCCTTCAAGATGTGATTTTGGCCACGCAAGTAGAATGATTCCCACCATAAGCTTTTTAGAGTGGTGACCCTTCCTCCCTATTTCACCAGTGGAAAAGCGAGTTGGATCCAGTTGTTTGTTTCTTTTAGCAGGGATTAAGTACGGCTGCTTGAAAGTGTTACTGAAGGTTCTTCCTTTCTGTTCTCCAACACTCCCCCCCCCCTCCGAATCTTCCACAGATCGCTTGAGGCTGATTAGAGGTGCAATAGTCCTCATTCAACATTTGTTTAATTAAACACAGGATTTAAAAAGTTGGAACCTGTCTTTTCTGGAAGCTGTATCTGTAGGATGCAGGCCAAATAATGGAGATAACAGATTTTATTTTTTACAAGAAAGACTTTCAGATGGTGTGATGGAGGCTTTAGCTCATTTATAAATATAATGCATTTATAAATATAAGAAATAAATATTCAAATCAAATCAAAGACCTTTATTGGCATAATCATAATAAAACATCTATATGTTTCAGATCCCAGATCACTTGGGGAAAATCCTGTGAAGGTATTTGCAATGTCTTCGGTTATTTGAGGGTTATGATCCGATAAGAGAAAGGGCACTATTGTTGCAGGACGGTGAATCTTGCTCGCCCCCACGAGAGGAAATGTGTACCGTTCTCAGAGATGGTTGTGTTGCTCACCAAAGAGGAGAACGTGTCCGGGCTTCTTTGCAGGGCATGGGCAGAGTCTGTCGGCATATCGGATTTTAGCATATCAACCTTTAGTCACTGCTGTTGGTAGGAGGTTCAGCCTTGCTAGCATAAAAAGTTGCTTCAGGGAAGAAGGGAGTCGCTTTGGGAGGTGGTGGGTTCTCCATCTTTGGAAATTTTTAAGCAGAGGCTAGATAGCCATCTGACAGAGAGGCTGATTCTGTGAAGGCAAAGGGGTGGCAGGTTACAGCAGATGAGCAATAGGGATGTGAGTGTCCTGCATAGTGCAGGGGGTTGGACTAGATGACCCATGAGGTACCTTCCAACTCTATGATTCTAAAACGTTTTTAAAGATGTAAAGTACTCCGGGATCCTTCTTGCTGGGGTATAGATTTCAAAAAAGATGGGAGAGCACGTTCTACGTGCTCCAGTGATAATGTTCTGATGGTCGATATACAGAATTTGTTGCCTGATTATATTGTATGCTTGGGTCTCTTCAAGGTTTTCTAATAGCTCAGTAAAGGTAAAGGTAAAGGTATCCCCTGTGCAAGCACCGAGTCATGTCTGACCCTTGGGGTGACGCCCTCCAGCGTTTTCATGGCAGACTCAATACGGGGTGGTTTGCCAGTGCCTTCCCCAGTCATGACCGTTTACCCCCCAGCAAGCTGGGTACTCATTTTACCGACCTCGGAAGGATGGAAGGCTGAGTCAACCTTGAGCCGGCTGCTGGGATCGAACTCCCAGCCTCATGGGCAAAGCTTTCAGACAGCTGCCTTACCACTCTGCGCCACAAGAGGCTCTTAATAGCTCAGTAGACAGGCCTATAGCTTGTTGTTAATCTTCAAGAGCTAGGGTGATATCAGACAGCACTTATCAGACAGCATAAGGTAAACTGAACTCCCAGCTTGGACTCTAAAGTTCAGGCGGAGCCAGTATTTAAAGATACGGAGCCAGGCTAGAGTGGCCAGTTGGGTGACCAAGTATATTGTGAGGGCAGAAATGCATTTGGGGAGGCCCAATAAACGCCGAAGGAAGGCGGATTGCAGCCTCTCTACTTCTGCAGGGAGGTCTATGCCCAAACAAACAAACAAATAAAATTTCAGATGTCACATCAGACCAGGGATTACATTTGGACCAACCCATGGTCCAAACTTCTAAATGTACAAAGACTGGGTTTAGCCTGTTTATTTGCTTGTACTTTCCGTCTGCTCGTCCTTAGCTTCTCTGAGTGCTGGGGCTTTTAAAAGAAGCTGTGGTTAGTGAATTAAGAGAACTACCATTAGCACACACTATAAACAAGGTAAGAGAATGGAAGACTGCTTGGCAGTTGTGTCCTGTAATCCCCCTGCTGTGCCCTGCTAACATGCAGAATTGTTGGAGCTCATTGTCCTTACTGGGTAATGAAAGCTTGACTTTGTGAATCTCAGTTGACTGAGAGCAGGGTGTATTATGCATCACAGAAAGACTGCCAAAAACAACATCTTATTTTTCAATTCTAACCTGGCACTACCCTGGCTCTCAAGAGTAGATTGGATAAACACATAGAGCAGAGGCTATTAGGCACAAAATATAGATGGAACACTGTGCCTGGGGCAGCGATGTTCTTTATTCTTGACTAGGGGCCAAGCCTGTTGCATTCAGGAATACAATGGGTGCTAGATTAGGGGTTGGAGTGGAAGAACTTTGCGGACGGCCTCCCCCTTCCCCCAGGACCTGGAAAGGCTGCGGGCAGCTGTTATGGAACTCACCAGCAGGGGCAGCTCTCACGTGGCAGGGATCTGCAGCCTCCAAGCCTCAGAGGGAAGTAGAAGGAGGAGGGGGTGGTCAGGGGTGGAAGATGGAAGGCGATTGGCTGGATGTTGGACAGCCAAACAAGCTGGTTGGAGGAGGAGGCACTCAGGGGCGGGACAGCTGCCCTGAGTGGGTGTTAAGTGCTGAGTGGCACTTTAGCCATGAGACGCGCTCTTCCTCCAAGGCCTTACCTGAAATAAATAGTGGAACCGATATTTTGGGGGGGGGGACAATGGGAGGGTTGCTGGCGTTCTGGCCCTGCTGGTGGCAGCTGGGTTTTTTGGCCACTGTGTGACACAGAGTGCTAGACTGGATGAACTCTGTGGTATTATACTCCACTGAACCCTCCCCTCCACAAACCCCACCCTCCACCCCCAAGTCTCCAGGTATTTCTCAGCCTAGAACTGGCAATCCCGGTCAAGCCCTGAGGTTGAGTGAAGGAGTAATTGAGACCAGAGCAATTTGGGAAAAGGAATATGTATTCTTTCCCCTACCTGCTGTTTCTCCAGTCACAACTGCCCCTTCCAAACAACGTTGTTCCCCACATGGCTTCAAATTCATCAGAGAAAGTTGCCAGCAAAAATTGGTCAATTATGTTCTGGTTTAATTCTCTTTCCGCACAGGTAGTTGGAGGTTTTTAACTTTGCTTGGTACGTTCCCAGAGGTAGCCGAGTGAAAGAATCTTCATATCTGGGTGAGCTTTTTCTGATAGCTGTCGACAATGTAGAGTCATAAAATTTCAGCCCTGGCCCAAATGGAATGTGTGCTGCTAAATCTTTGGCATGGAAGTGTAAACGGTGGGATGTGAGAGTTATGGCTGAGATGTCGCAGCTGGCCCTTCCCACATGGCACCAGGGAAAGAGCATTATTTCAGGGTGCCGGGGATTATTTCATGTCTTGGCTCCACATTGTCTGCTGTGAAAAGAGGGGTTGATAAAGGAAGGGAGAGTGCTGCCTACTTCATTGTATAACCCTTGAATCCTGATTCTTTCCCTTCTCTTTTTTCTTTGCAGCCCTGTTCTGCACAGCTGGTCTGCAGCTTTGGTTGATTTTTGTGCATAAATCCCATTCCAGAACAAATCTTTTGGCTCATTCTTGGAACTCGGTCAGAACTTTGAAATCCTGTCGACTTTGGTTCCGGTCCAGTTTCCTTTCTTTCAAGGTAGCCGATAGCAGCGCAGGCTTGAAAGGGTGAACATGAAAGGCCACGGAGTCCGCGCCTCCCACAGTGACTGTGTTCAAAGTAAGCCAATGGAATAGTGGCAAATCTGATTATCTGGCACTCCATGGTTTAGTTTGCCTCTGGCCAGGTGCCTGGGAAAAAAGAAGAGGTGAGCTTTTTGAGACAGATGTTTCTGGTGGAATAGTGAGCTGAATTCAGCCCAGGGAAGTATTCAGGTGTCCAAAACAAAACTCCTTATTTGTGACAAATCTGGTTTATTCCCAGGCTTTCATGCCCTTTAACTGTGGGTATAAGACTAAAGCGATGACATTGGGCAATGCAGACAATAGAGCAGGGGTAGTCAAACTGCGGCCCTCCAGATGTCCATGGACTACAATTCCCAGGAGCCCCCTGCCAGCAAATGGCAGGGGGCTCCTGGGAATTGTAGTCCATGGACATCTGGAGGGCCGCAGTTTGACTACCCCTGCAATAGAGGATGTTAGTAGCCTCTGCATCTGTATAGGTAAATATGGCACTATCATCTGCAAATATTACATCAGTCAGGAAGTTGTTTTGGTCATACTGAACTCCACATCTATTCTTGAATGCTTTTCTCATAATGGCATCAACTACGATGTTAAAAATTAGGGGAGAGGCCCCATCTCCTTGGCACATTTCAGTCTGGATGGTGAACACTTCTGGTAGCTCAATTCGAATTTGCAGTTGGTTTGTTGAACCATCATATGCTGTTTAGAGAAGTGTGATTATTTTGACGGGCACATTTTCAGTTTCTAGTACCTTCCATAGAGAAGGCCAGTGGACACGGTCAAAAGCGGATTTGAAGTCAATAAAGACGATGACGGTTCTCTTTCCGCACCTAATTCTTTCCTCCGCTATTTGATGGATGGTGAACATTTGATCAATACAGCCCCGATGGGGCATAAATCCTGCTTGGTCTTCTCTACTAGTCTGTTTGCGACGTTCCCATAGCCTTGTATGATCTTCATGAATACTTTGCTAATAGCTGACAAGAGGCTAATGCCACGGTAATTCTTACATTCTCGGTTGTCACCTTTCTTCAGGATTGACACTATGATGGCTTTCTTCCATGTTGATGGAATGCATTCTGAGTGCCATATGAGTGTTAAGAGGGTATGGAGCTGCTGTAGGAAAATGTCTCCCCCACCTTTAATCATTTCAGCAGTAACTTGGCCTGCTCCAGGTGCCTTTCCATTCTTCAATGATTTTATTGAGCTTTTTAGTTCATTGATAGTTGGCTCACTGCTGATGAGTATATTTTCTGTAAGTCAATAAGTGGTGGTTCTGGTGGTGGTCCCTGAGGTGCATCCTGGTTGTATAGCTGGTTAAAGAATTCTTTCCATCCCTACAGGCATTCGGTAGCATATCTCACAAAAGTATCATCTTCTTTCTTAATATGACCATTTTTACCACTTAGTCGTTGGAGGGTCTGATATAGGGCCCTGTATTCATGCCTGGATGCAGCTTCTTCCAGGTCTGTTGCAATATTGTTCCAGTAGGCTTTTTGCTCCTCTTCCATCTTCTGTCTAACCTCTTTGGTCAGTCTTCGGTTCTGCTCAAAGTCAACATGTTTGGCTTGTTTGCGTTTTTCTACGAGGTCTATACATTTGTCTGACATCCATGGTTGTTTTTGGCGTTGGATGGGTAGACATAAAGAGGTGGCACATTCTAGGATGCTTTCGGAGAGCTCCTTTTCATCTATATCCACATAATCTGATAGTTCAAGAAAGGCAAATTTATTTGCTAAAGCAATTTGAAATTTTTGGCTGAGTGCAAGCCCTCTCAGGCATGCCCAGTTCATTTCGGCTGGTGCATGTGCCTTGCTGCACTTTGCTCGTTGTAGTCCCAGTTGTACCTTGGCTCGCACAAGGTCATGATCAGATCCGCAGTCAGGTCCTCTCATGGCCTGGATGTCTTTGAGTGATGAATGGAACCTGGAGTTGACCGGGATATAGTGTGGTATTGCTGAGTCCTTCCCTGTTGGTTTCCTTCATGTTAGTTGGTTTTTGCAGGATGTCAAAAGTGCCTGTTCCGAATGATGAAATAATTTGATGTGGCAAAAGGCATGAGTCCATTGGCATTTATCTCCCCATGGCCAAATCTGCACATTATTTCCTCCCATCAGGACCTGTCAGTACCAATATGGGCATTGAAATCTCCAGCCAGGACAGACATACCATGTCTATGGTATTGAATTGAGTGCATCTTGGAGCTGGACATAAAAGCTGTCCTTAGCATCTGTGCTGGTTTCAGTAGGGGCATAGGTGTATAGGATGTGGGTCTTGATTGTCCCGTTGATGGTGAGGACTGCCAGTTGATCTGATATTGGTTGGAAGGCAATTATGCTCCTAGCAGCCTGTCTGTCCACCAGGAAGCCAACTCCAGCTTCTTGCTTTTCTCCCCTGGAGTAAAATAACGGAATTGTTTCATCAATTGGTGATTTGGGGCTCAGCATTCCAGATCCAGTGAGGCACAGTTCAGGTAGTTTGGCAATTGAAATGTCACATTTTAACAGTTCCATAGCTATGATTTCCTTTTGTCCAAAATGATGACCAGTTCGTACATTCCAGATGGTGATACAAAATTTCTGATTTTGGTGCCATAAATCTAATTTTTTAGCCAATAGTCCACTTCTCACCAGCACCCTGGTTTCTTATTGATGGCGCATCGGCTGCCCCAGTAGCATTCTCTATTTCACTTATTCGGATTTCCATGTGGTTTCTTGCCTGGTTTCCCAGTTCTGGTCACCTCAGCAGAGTGACCACCCTCCTCCTTTTGCATCCGGGCTTGGGACCAGCCTTGGTGGAGTTATGGCAAATGTGAAAGTGGCTTAGTCAGACCACTGGTCGTCCTTCAGCCTCAGCAGTTGTCTACACAGACTGGAAGCAACTCTTTACAATTGGAGATGCAGTGAAGCGAACCTGGGACCTTCCGTAGGCAATGCATATGCTCTACCACTGAGCATTCGCCCTCCACCAGAAAAGCTAAATTTATGTTATCCTGAGATTTTCATTTGGACCACTGGATTCACTGACCATTCTCATAGAACCACCATTAAATGCATATCAGACATGCATATATGGTGTGTTTCTGTGTGTGTATAATATATATTGCCCCGACCTGGATAGGCTTATAAGGTCTCAGAAGCTAAGCAGGTGTGACTTTGGTCTGTCTTTGGATGAGACACCACCAAGGAATGCCAGGACTGCGATCTGGAGACCAATTCCACATGGGGGGGGGGGGAGGCCGGGCTGGTGCTTGCATGGTAGCAGGGCTAATTAAAACTTGCAATGTGATTCAGTCCCACCTTTGTGAAAGTAACCCACCTGCTGGGGCAATGAAATGCTGCGGAACCTTTGCACCCTGGCTACGTGAATGCACGCAAAAATCTGAGGCAGATCGTATTTGGCAGGGGAAATCTTCCCCTGTTTGTACACAAGAAGCAGTGGGGCATGTTGCCCCACTGCAAGAAACCAGAGGTGGCCTGGTGTGGCTGCTGCAATGCATAATAGGTCTGATGTTGATGGGAGATTTTGAAGGCAGTTCTTGGGGAGTGCTGAGTATGATACAATGCTATTTCTGTGTAATGCTGTAGGACTTCCACTAATCACTGTGGTAAAGACCATAGAGATATGTGGAAGTTCCTAAAGCAAAACTATGGAGACCATTTTCCAGCCATTTCCCCTCTTCTACTTCTCAGTTTGTTGAGGGTGGAGAACTGGGCCTGAGGGCAGGACTCTTCCTGCCATAAGAGTCAAACGGTGTTGGGGATCCCCCATTGGGGGATCAGTGTTTTAAGCCCTGAGCTCTTGGTTCATACATTGATATTACACCTCTCACAGAACACCCCAATTGAGTGCAAAGTTTTATTTGAGCGCCAGATCGCAATGTAATCTTTCAGTGTTGCTTTTGAGCTCGATGGGGAATGAAAGTTCTCTGGTGGGTGTTTCCCCTGGCTTTTCTTTAATCCTGACCATAAAACCTTATGAAGAACTTATGATCTCCTGTATTTTGGCTGCTAGGAATCCCCAGCCGCACAAAATAGCATTAGCCACTTGGAAAACAAAATTAAAAACCAGGTGTTGTCTGTGTTCCGTAAGCTTTAATTTATTTTAAATTAATTTGCACAGAGGGAGACAAAAAGGTGCATTAGCTCCCCCCACTGCGATCCCTTCCAGATGAGGGGGGAAGGGGGGGAGAGTATTGTGAGGAAAAGTCTTGAGGCTTCCCTCAGGGAAAAATGAGGAATGGCCCCAGCGTTCTATTCAATTACGTATAATAAAGCTGCATTTTCCTATTTCCTGATCCCTCAGCACTGTGAGGGAATTTGCATAGGTAATTAGTTTAGCCTACTTATTTGATCAGTTAAGTCAGCTCCTTCTCAGGTTTTCGTTCCTTACCTCAGACATGGGAGAGGGGAGATTTCGGCTATGCCTTAAAGTTTAAACTACAGAGGGCATTCTTGCCCGTGAAGCTGAGAGATTTGCACTGTGTGAATAAAGGTACGCAACAGGAACCATCTTGGGGTCTGGCCTGCTAAGCTATCCAAAGGTGCACACTGGCTAAAAAGGTTGGAGCTACTGGTATAGTCTGATTTCATCAGATTTTGTAAGCTGTGCAGGGTTGGTACTTGTGTTTGGGGCCGCCAAAGACGATTCTGCTGAGGAACACAACAGCAAACTGCTTCTGCACCTCATGTACCTCAAAATCCAATTGCCGGGGTCACCTAAGTTTACCAGAGTTAGGAACTACCTGGAGAATTTTGGGGTGGAGCTTGTGGAAGGTGGGTTTTAGGGAGGGGAGGGACCTACACAGGGTATAATGCCAGAGTCCATCTGTTCGTTCCAAGGAAATTTTTCTAGGCATGGGTCTTGTTATTAATCGACCTGGCATTGCTCAGCATCAGGGTTGGAGGTGGCTTGTTCAGTTTTGTCTCCATCCTAGTGTCCCGAGGGATGGGATGGAGGTTGGAAGGGGTCCAAGCATCTGTATCTTGGATCTCTTATCTTGTCCCACCTTCTCCCTCCATTGACTCTTCCCCTCAATCTTGGGATCCCTGACCCCCTTGGTCCCCCTGTTGTTATCACTCCCTCTGTTATAGCCGATGTGTGTGAGATGCCCATATTTTATAGTTGTTAGTTGCTTTAGATTTTGATCACTCTATTTCCTTGTGGGTCTTCTTGTTTACTAGGGCAGGGGTAGTCAACCTGTGGTCCTCCAGATGTCCATGGACTACAATTCCCATGAGCCCCTGTAGTCCATGGACATCTGGAGGACCACAGGTTGACTACCCCTGTACTAGGGCACTTTCTCAGGCCCTGGTTTCTTGCTTGGTGTGTGGATTGGTTTCAGGTTCATTTTGGTGTGTTTTTGGTGGGATGGCCCTGACCACTAGTAAACATCTCAGGATGTTTTGATTGTATGTTAAGTCTACATTGTGTGTGGGGTGTCTCTTGGGTTGCTTGGGGTGTGTTTGGTTTCATTGGTGGGATCAAATTGACTTAACTAGGGGTAGTCAATTTGAGTAGGTTAGGGTGGCCGAGTTGGATAGAATTAATCAAAAATGTAATCAATATTAATTAATTGGTGGCAACGATATAAATTAACTAGGGGAAATCATTTTGTAGTGATTCAGTTTATCAATAGCCAACTTGCATGAATTAATCAAGGGGCAATCAATTTTAGTTAGTTAGAGGACTTTGTGTGGATTAATTTGAGGTGATCAGTGTGGCCCTGGTATTCTGGGGCCATAATTTCCCACCACTTTAGGTTGGCTCCATGAGCTGGCCTACCTTTAATAGGGATTGATGTTTAAATTTTATTTTTATTTTCCTTTATTTTCGTAAGAGTCAAGTATACTCAAGAAAGAAACAGATTCATCCATACAAATACACACACACACACACATTCTCCTAGCTGAAGCTCTGAAAGCTGGATTTTCTAGGGTTGCCAACTTCCGGACGGTACAAGCAAAACAAGTATGATCTGTCAGTGGAGTGTGCAGCCAAGAAGCAAAGAAACTGACTGTGAGGCTTGAACAGTACAAATCTATATGTCTTTAATATGAAATATATACACAGGAAATGTAAGAGTTGAAATACCATTTAAGGAGTAGATGAAATGCCAAAATGTGTACCGGTTATACAAAATATGTTTTCATTACTTTCATCAGTGATAACTATCAATAATTCTCTTTGGAGCAATTGTTTGGTTACATCTAATTTTGTATCCACACTGAAGCAGTAGGTGCAAACTTAAATGGACTCCAGGGAATGGTAGAGGACAGGAAGGCCTGGAGGATCATTGTCCATGGGGTTGCGATGGGTCGGACACGACTTCGCACATAACAACAACAACAACAAATTTTGTATCCAGTGGACAATGAAAAAGTTCTGAATCTAAAACATTAAAATCGTTATGGTCATGATTACAGTTCAAGAAGTGTTCTGCCACAAGGGCTTCTTTCACTTTCTTTTGAATATGGAACTGATGTTCCAGTATTCTAATTTTCAGTGGTCTGGTGGATATATCTATATAGATAAGGTTACACTTAGACACTATAAAATGAATTACCTTTTAGAGTTAACAAAGTGATATTGACAGTAAAGTTCAACTTAGCAAAGTAAAACTGCTCAGTTTCATGAAGCAACTTACAAACCAGGAAGGTGCCACACCTAACTGAGCCATTTGGGTGGGATCATTCCTTATGTGTAGGCTGAATATTTCTTACAAAATCATATATATTTTAGTCATATGCAATGCTATTAAAGGACAATTTCCATACCCCGAAATGTCTGACACTGGCACTTAGTATCCGATGATTGCTCCAAAGGGAATCCTATTATTTATTAAAGAGATTACGGCTACTTCAATAGTTCCTTCCACACTTCAGGGGCCTAGTCTGGCCAGGAAGCACGTGACTTGGTAACCAGTCCTCTCTGCCACAATGGACAATCCAGTGGTCTTTAGCCATAGGTGGCTACTGCCTTTGGGGGTGGTGCCAGCAGGCTCTGGTTATACATGGCCTTGTGCACATGATATACATTCATAGAATCATAGAATCTGTTCCTTCTTAATGAAACAGTAAGGAGAGTTGGGGTGGGCTGTGTCCATGATCAAAACTCCCAGATTGGCCCCTTGGCCCCAGACTGACAAGTGGAGGGGACAATCGGAAGTCACGAAGCACCTTCTGATTGGGCCCTCACCAGGACAGACCAGAGTTCCAGGGCAATATGGAGACATGGCTGCCAGTCTGCCCCTGACTACCGCAGGGAGAGGAGGTCAGTAGGGCTGCCAAGGGGGATGAGAACAGAGGCTGTGCCAGCCCTTTTCGCCCCAAGGCTGTCCTAACTGTCATGTCCAACTGTCACTTTGCCTCAGAGCCCTGACAGAGCTGGCAGGAGACTGGTGAGTGCGCTCTCTCCCCCCCCCCCCCTTCAGACCTGCTGCGAAGGAGCCTCTGACAGGCCCTGACTGAAGAAGAAGAAGAAGAAGAGTTGGTTCTTATATGCCGCTTTTCCCTACCCGAAGGTGGCTCAAAACGGCTTACATTCGCCTTCCCATTCCTCTCCCCACAACAGACACCCTGTGGGGTGGGTGAGGCTGAGAGAGACCTGATATCACTGCTCGGTCAGAACAGTTTTATCAGTGCCGTGGCGAGCCCAAGGTCACCCAGCTGGTTGCATGTGGGGGAGCACAGAATCGAACCCGGCATGCCAGATTAGAAGTCCGTACTCCTAACCACTACACCAAACTGGCTCTCTGAGGGAAGGAGGCCTTTCCAAGAGCAACGCAGGGGAGCCTGAGGGCCTTCCTTTTGAGGGGGGGGGACTTTCCCCTTCTGCCAAACAGTTGCCTGACAAGGAGGCCACAGAAAAGCTCCTTCTCACTTAAAATACTGCTCTGGCCGGGGGTTGGACACAGCCAAGCCATGTGTCTTTCTTCTTTACAACTCTCTGCAGGTTTGAGGCCACTGCACAGCGTTATTCTGCAGAGGAAACTGGCTCTTTTGTCTCCTGTTTCATCTGCACAACAACCCTGTGCAGTAGGCCTCAAGTCTTTCAATTTAACAACAACCTGTGTTGGAGGCCTTAAATGTTTCTTCTCTACCATAACTCTGTCCAAAGTAGCCCTTTCTGCCTGGGGAGCTGATCTTTATACTCTGCAGGTGAGCTGTAATTCCAGGAGCTCTCCAGGCCCCACCTGGAGGTTGGCTACCCCTGGGTTGGAAATATTCCTAGAGGTTTGGAGGTGGGACTTCAAAATAGTACAATGTCTCAGAGTCCAGCCTTCAAAGGAGCCATTTTTGCCTGCAGTTGGGAGGGAGTGGTGCAGTTGTGTGACTCCTGGGCTATGGCCAGCCCTTACTAGCAATTGTTTGTATTCTGGGGCACAGACAGACAGACCAGCATCAGTCCTGTGAGTCTGGAAAGCGCAGGAAGATCTAAATAAATATTTACAGCCTGAAACTGTAAATAGCGAACAAGTAAATGTCTGGAGACACATGAGAACTGACTTTACTTTTTCCAACCTTGGCCTGGCAAATAAAAAACCAGTATTAAAAAACCTTACTAAGGTCAAGACTGCTGTGCACAGAGAGTCTTCCTCTTAGGGTTGCCAGTTTCCCTGTGAGGCTCTCTACCCTATCTCCCTCATCGGGAGTCTGCTATGGGGAGAGGAAGGGAAGACAATTGGAAAATAGTTTGAGACACCTGAGGCCTGCTGGGTCACTGTGACCCATTCCCAGTTCTCTCAGATCTCTCACAGCCCCACATAACTCACAGGTTGACTATTGTGGGGAGACGAATGGAAAAGGTGTTTATAAACCGCTTTGAGACTCCTTTGGGTAGTAAACAACAGGGTACAAAAATCAATTCTTCTTCTAAGGAGCAACCATGAAAGAAGCATGTGGGCACATAACATTTTATCAACAGTGAAAAAATGGAAAAGAAGGAACAGGGTGGACACCTGTGTACTGTGACTACCCTATGTGTATTAGGGCAGAGGGGCATTTCAGTGTCTGTGGCCTAATTCACACAAGAAGGGAAATGACACAGAACTGGAAAGCTCATCTGTAACCACTATGCCACAATTCCCAAAGGTCAGTCCTTTCCCATACTCAATGAACATTCCACACCACAGGTTCTTGACACCCATATCTCCACACCCATACCCTCATTTGCCACCACGCCACAACAACCTCCCACACAACACCCATTGAACCTCTCATTCAACCCCATGCCCTTACAGACTGGACAACTCCTCCCCTTCCTCTTCCCACTGCCAAGCTCTAGCGCCCATTGTATTCTTGGATACAATGGGCTTTGCCCCTAGTCATAGAATAATAGAGTTGGAAGGGACCTCCTGGGTAATCTAGTCCAACCCCTTGCACTATGCAGGACATTCACATCCCAATCGCTCATCTACTGTAACCTGCCACCTCTTTGCCTTCACAGAATCAGCCTCTCCGTCTAGCCTCTGTTTAAAAATTTCCAAAGATGGAGAACCCACCACCTCCCGAGGAAGCCTGTTCCGCTGAGAAACCGCTCTAATATTCATCAGATGACCCAGTGGCCTTTGGCCTGGGGTGGCTGCAGCCACATGGCTTGCCAACAGTCTCTGGCTTGAAGCTCCAGCATTACCCTGCCATGGATCACTTGGCTATGTGGGCATCTCCAGTATATTGAGCTTTGCTGTGCCTGAGTCCCACTGTGGACATAGCCTTGGATCTGAGCCACTTCTGCAAAGGGTAGAGTTAGAAGAAGACAAAGAAGAGTTGGGTTTTATACCTCATTTTTTACTGCCCAGTGGAGTCTGAAAGCCACTTACAGTGGCCTTCCCTTCCTCTCCCCACAACAGACATCCTGTAAGGTAGGTGGAGCTGAGAGAGTTCTGACAGCTTTAACAGCACTGTGACTAGTCCAAGGTCACTCAGTTGGCTGCATATGGAGGAACTAAATTCAGTTCTCCAGATTAGAGGCCACTGCTTTTAACCACTACACCAAGCTAGTTCAACGTCTTTCCAGTCCCCTTCCATGGTGGCAGAGGGGAGTTCACAACACCCAGCCAGTATGTGTTTTTACCCAGGGGCCCTGGGTCACAGCATTGGCTGAGGAAGTGGGTTGAGGAAGGGATCAGACCCTCCCTCCAGGCACAGCAGGAACATCTGTCCACCACTGCACCACTGGCTCTCTCGACCAACCTTGCAAGTTTTCTCCTGCCCCATCCTTGCCCATGGGCCATTGCAGTGAGGATGCACCCACTAGAATCCTATCAGCTACTGTCCTTCATAAAGTTGATATCGCCATACCTGGCATTACGTTTTATGGCCCACATGGCTCAGCCTGACAAAACCACATTTATATTGGATCTGGCTCTTGTAACAAATGAGTTTGACACCTCTGCTCTATAGCATTACACCCCACTGAGGACTCCACTACCCACACCTAACCCTCCCCAGTCTCCACCCCCAAATCCCCAAGTATTTGCCAAGCATGAGTCAACAAAAATAGAGTCTTGACCTTTGCAGCATGGTTCATAGGGTTGCCAACATCCAGGTGATACCTGGAGACTTCCTGCTGTTATCACTGGATGACCAAGATGAGTACCAGTTGGCTAGTGCCAGTGATGTCATTTGGATTACCAAGATCAGTTCCCCTAGAGAAAATGCCTGGAGGAACTGTTTCTGTAGCAATATACCCTGACATGGTCCTTTCCCTCACCTAACCATATCCTGCTCTTGGCTCCACCTTCAGAATTTCCAAGTATTTATCTATCCAGAGCTGGCAACCCTAATGGTTCATTTTGGACCAGGCAACAACTATGGGCCAGGCTAGCAGCAATTAGTACCATGAGCATGAATCCCATAGCATGTCTTTTTCTTTAAAGAAGCAAATATCCTACTTCAGCATGGGGAAAAGGAAAGCCTGACAGCTGAACATCTGTCAAACAAGTTGTGATCACACCGCAGGTGAAGAACCTGCTGCAACCACTCTTGAAATATTCTGTCTGCCTTCACCTTCCCTTGCCCAGGACAGAACCCAGAAACGGCATCTTAAGCAGAAACAGAACTCAGGACAAAGTGCAGATTGTCCCACGGGACTGAGGTGTGCTCCAGGGCGCCCCTTATCAAAAGAAGAAAAACTAACGCAGATGTTTACCCTGAGCTGAAACATGAAGGGCTTGATAAACAAAAGGGAGACCCGTGCACTTTCTTCTTTTTGCTTTCCAAGCTTTCAAAAACCACGAAAGGACTTCAGTCCTTCCAAGGAAGCACCTGATTAGAAATGATGGCTTCTGATGGGGGCAGTAATAAACTCAAGATGGTCGCTGCTTCAGCTCCTCTCCTTAGAGAGAAGTCACTCAATCAAAGCCAGGTTGACTGGTGGGGATGAGATCTGAAGCAAAGAGAGTGGGGAAGGGGGTGTGTGTGAGGGAAGAGGCTGTGAGGTTCTTCCTCAAAGTCGCCTTTAATAACTCAATTGTATCTGCTTCAAGATGGATGTTTAATCTCATAAGACAGGAGCTGGTGGGATGTGGGAATGGAAAATGAGCCGTATAAGTCAGCTTGAGTAATTCGGTCATGGTCCATTTGATTTGCAAGAGAGGGAGATATTTTAATTCACCACTTTGTTGTATGTAGCACTGATTTGGGATCCTGGAATGCTGCATTGCTGCGGGAAGTGGTGGCAGCTACAAGTATAGACATCTCCAAGAGGGGACTGGATAAACCAGGAGTGGTCTAAGGATTCATGGGGCCTGTAACACCAGAGGATTTGCAGGGCCCTAGATAAATACAGTTGTTGTGGGAGCAGCCAGACTGGGGGTGGAGAGGCCCCCCCACAGTGGAAAGGAGTGTCTAAAGAATTTTTGGCTAAACATCTGGAAGAAGTTCCTGACAGAGCAGTTCCTCAGTGGAACAGGCTTCTTTGGGAGGTGGTGGGTTCTCCTTTGGAAGTTTTAAAGCAGAAGCTAGATAATCATTTGACAGAAATGCTGATTTTATGAATTTAGGCTGATTGTGAGTGGGTGGGCAGGAAAGGGTGTGCCTGTGTTTCTTGCTTGCATACCCAGGGAATCGATGATCGGCACTGTGGGATGATAGGTGAATTCCTTCCAGGCTTGGCTGGATTCTGGAGATTTTTGGTGGGAGGATCACTTGGGCAAGAAATTGGGGTCACTGTGGGTGGGCAGATAGTTGTGAGTTCCTGCATTGTGCAGGGGGTTGGACAAGATGACCCTGGAAGTCCCTTCCAACTCTATGGTTCTATGAGATGACTAGAGTGACTTTGGAGGAAAACTCACAAAGTGTTAAGAACATCTTATAGGACACTTATGAGAGCCTATGAGATGGCAGTGAAAGCTTGGCTTCCATTGTATCTGATATCTCATGCCCAGCACAATATTTAGGATAATTCAACCGCTTACTACCCTAGATGGACTCAGGTGGGTAGCTGTGTTGGTCTGAAGTAGCATCCAATCTTCATTATCATGCGGTGTATCTGTTGTGATGCTGTGTCCTAATTTACTACTCATTTATTCTCTCCTTATATCTGTACTCTTATGATTCTTGTTCCATTGTCTGAGGCAGTGTGCCCGCACACAAAAGCTCACACCTTGTATAAGGCTTGGTTGGTCTTAAAGGCGCCCCTGCTGGACACAAATTTTGTTCTTCCCTAGATAGAGGGCATCAGAAAGATACTCAATTGGCTATCAGTTGTGAGGCTTTTGTGTGCTTTTTCACAGATAAAATCTGGACACTGTGACACAACCTTCCACAAGCTATTGATACAGTAAATGAACTAGAGGCCTCTTGGTCATTTTTGTGAGTTTAAGCAATCTGGAGAGCTCATGCACACTACGGTGGACAGGACTCTTAGCTCGATGAGGCTGGCCACTTGCTCCTTGGACCCCTATCTCTTGTGGCTTTTAAAAACGTGAGAATAGGGAGACCTCCCAGGGAAATAATAAATCTGTTCCTGACAACAGAGGTGTTCAGTGTGTGCATGTGTGTTAAAGGAAACAGTTATTTAAACCCTCATTGAAAAAAACATTGCTTGACCCAGTAACCACCCTGTTTCTCATCTAGAGTTTCTCGGGAAGATGACTGAGCGGGTGGCTGCAGATCAACTACAAGCATTCACTGGCAGTCTTCAAGCAAAGGTTGGATACACACTTTTCTTGGATGCTTTAGGATGCTTTGGGCTGATCCTGCGTTGAGCAGGGGGTTGGACTAGATGGCCTGTATGGCCCCTTCCAACTCTATGATTCTATGATTCATTCCTGGAGGAAGCATCAGGTCTGGATCCCTTCCAGCACAGATTCTGGCCTGGACATGAGGTGGAGACAGCATTGGGTTGCCTTGGCAGGTGACCTCTGGAGACAGCTGGACCAAGGCAGGTCAGCACTGCTCATGTTATTAGTTCTTACAACAGCATTTGATTTAGTAGACCATAAGCTTTTAGCTTGCCGCCTCGAGATACAGGGCTGGTCTCTTTTCTCCAAGATCGAGGAAAGAGGGCCACTTTTGGGGAGGAACAGTCAGCCCATTATGGACTCCAGTGTGGGGTACCTTAGAGCGTGAGCCTCTCCCTGATATTATTTAACATCTTTAGGTGCTTTCTAACACAGCTGATCTGGGGGTTTGATGACACCCAGCTCTACCTGCTTATGGAGGGAAGCCCAAATGCTCCCCCCGGACCCATTAGGCAGATACTAATGTAGAAGAATGGCTCCAGCAGAGTCGTTTGAAGCTGAACCCAGAAAAGGTGGAGATCCTGTGGCTGGGTAGGAAGAGACTAGATGAGGAAGCATGACTCCCCTGCCTGGATGGGGTGCAATGAACAACTTCGCACTTTGTCAGAATTTGGGGGTGATCTTCGATGCCTCCCTAACAGTGGAGGTACAGATCACAAGAGAAGCTTGCCAGGTTGTTTCCCACCCTCGCCGGGCAAAGCTACTAGTGCCCTACCTAATGCCTGAAAAGCTAGCCACAGTGATCCATGTGACGGTCACCTCTAGGCTAGATTAGTGTAACTTGCTCTATATAGGCCTACTCTTGGTTGGACCCAGAAACTCCAACTGGTTCAAAATGAGGCAGCCATGGCCTTGACCATGGAGGTCTCATATTTGACCTGTCCTCCAGAAGCTGCATTGGCTGCCAGTTGAATTTTGGATCAGGTTCAAGGTTTTGGTCTTGACCTTCACCGCCATTTGCAGTCTGGGCCCTGTGTATCTGAGGGACCACCTCTCCCAAGGCAACCCCAGGAGATCACTTAGATCATCTAGTGCCAATATGTTGTCAATCCATGGCCCCAAAGATCCATGTGTCTGGCCTCAACCAGGGGCAGGGCCTTTTCATCCCTGGCCTCAACCTGGTGGCACATGTTGCCAATATAGAGATCCGAGCTGTGTTGGAACTATTGCAGTTCTGCAGGACCTGTAATGTTCCACCAGCTGTACGGCTGAGACCAGACAAAACCAACAGGACTTCCCCTCCTCTCAGAATATACCCCCCCAAAGAAAACAACCCAAAAAACAGCAGCATAACTAGCCAATGACTTAGGTCAGGAATAAGACTGAGAAATCTGCCGAGCAATTGGAATGATGGTTTTAAATGTTTTATTATGTATAATTTTTATCGAATGGTTATATCAATTTTAATATATTGTACACCGCCCCAAGCTTTATAGGAAGAGGCGGTTAATAAATCCCAGAATACAGCATCCGACTAAGAACTTCCTTCTGCTGCCAATCAGCTTTATTGGGTGGCCCCCCAAGCTCCACTGTTATGAGAGCAGAGGCAAAAAAGAATTTTCATCCACTTTTTCTACCCTGTGCATTATTTTGCAAAAGTCTACTGGGTCCCCTTTCTAGTCTCTTTTTTCCCCCTGAACAAAAGAGGCCCAAACATGCTTTGCATCATAGAAAGGGTGCTACAACTCCTTGATCATTGTGACCAGTGATGGAAGCCAAATGATGGTAATTATGTGCTTTATCCTTTCCAAAAAACAAATTTCAAAGCTACAAAGCAATAATTTTGAATCTACGAATGTAAGCATCTCATAAAAACGTAGTACCTAAATCATAAGCATCTATATTACGTCTCACATTCTAAAATGTGGCATGTTGCCCTCCTGGTACAGCAGATTTTATCTGTGTGTGTAATAAGGGGACTATGTCTGATTTCATAGGGGTGAAGGAAAATCCACAGCGAGGTTCAAAGGTCAAACCTTGCTCATGTATTTAACAGCTTTTATTGTGGCTGTTTTTAAACAAAGAGTCCTTTATAAAACCCAGAGAGATCTATGTTCTTGCAAAATAAATTCCTGTGGTTTGAAACATGGAGAGATGCTACTTACTCTTCCAAAATTAGGGGTTTACCCTTTCTCATCCTGGATGTGCAAGACCCTCTTTCTGCCTCCAGAGTATGTTTGCTAGGAAAGGGCCTGAAATCTGCCATTGCTGCAGGGCAACCCCCCCCCCCCCCGTCATGCTCCCATCCCTCCCAGTTAGATGTACTGTCATCTGATGCATTGTTGTTTATCCATATTCCTGATTTTGTACTGCCTACTAGACATCTATGCCACTCTCCTTCCCTGGGTAGCATGCACAATCCTGCCTTTCCCATTTTATTCTCTCAGAAACCCCAAGAGGTAGGAGGGGCTGGGCACATACATCCGGCCAGCTTCATAGCTAAGAGGATAATGGAACTCAGGTCTTCCAGATTCTAGTATGGTATCTGGGCAAGGGCCATGGTTCAGTGGTAAAACATCTGCTTGGCATGCAGAAGGTCGCAGGTTGAATCCCCAGCATCTCCAGTTATAGAATCTGGTACAAGATGGTCTGAAAGACCTCTGCCCAAGACCCTGGAGAACCATGGCCAGCCTGAGTCAGCGATGGGCTTTGACAGACCAAGGTCCTGATTCAGTATACAAGTTTACTTGAACGACTCTATTATCCTGGCAGGGAGCCCCTGTATAGGCATGCCAGCCTCCAGGGAGGACCAGGGGATCCTCTGGAATTACAGTTCATCTCCCTACTACAGATATCAGTTATGGAAAATCAGTTTTGTAAAACCTTGGATGAGAAACCAGGGTTTTGTAAAACCCTGGATGGGTGAGAGCTAATTTACACACACACACACACACACACACACACACACACACACACACACACACACATATAAATATATAAAACATTGAGCAGGTGACATGAACATATATATGACACTTCATGTCAACCTCCCCAATGGCCAATGATGGGCCTGGAGGGGGTGGGGAGGGGAGGGGTGGGCATGTAGCTTTGCTTCCCAACCATATTCTGCATGATCACTTCACTTCTGGGGTTTCTGGAAGACTGAAAAATGTTTCAAGGGTTTCTTAATGGAAAAAAAAAGTCGAGAAAGGTTGTTATAAGATTTTCAAGGCAAGAAATGTTCAGAAGTGGCTTGCCATTGCCTGCCTCCATGCCACAACCCTGGAATTCCTTGGAGGTCTCTCATCCAAATACTAGACGGCTTAGCTTTCGAGATGTGACAAGATGGGCCATCCTGGTCAGGGCAAAGAGATCCTCCTTGCTGGATTGGGAGGCCTCTTTTTGGCTACTGGATTAAAAGGTAGCTGCTGAAAACAGGTGTTGTTGGCAAGATACCAAGTCAGGTGGCAGATTTTGCATGCCTTTTAAGGAGGCAGAACTAGAGAACAGATTTGTCTGACCCATTTCCCCATACAAATCCCATTGGAGAGGGGGAGGGGGTGCCTGGGAGAACTTCCCAATGGATTATGCCTCACATTAATCAGTAGAAGCAAGGAAGGTGCTCTTTCTGCTGCAGGATCCCCAGTCTCATAGGCCAGCTCCCACTTGACTGTTGCAAATTGTGGTATTTTTTTGCCACAAAGCATTTGAGCAGCCGTGATACTACCAGCATCAGGAGGCCAGGGTCCCTATTTCATCAGATCCATCACAGCTTTCTCTCAGAAAGCAGGAAATTTCATCTTTTTTTTAAAGAAAGGAGCATAAACATAAGTTAAATCCTTAAGTGCATTTTAGCCTCTATTGATCCCTGGACTTGTCACACCAGAGGGGGTAGGGAGGTTGGCTCCGCTGTGAATTAGTTATTCCTGATGCTTTAAAAAGCCTTCCTTTCATTTTCTCTGCATGTCTGCATGCGGAGGGCTCAACATTTTGCAGGGAAATCTGAAACCATGTGAAAGTTGGTTGACTTTGGGTTTTCCCCCCCATAATGTAAGCTCTAAACTCAGACCAGATTCTCCAAGAGCGTTTCAGCCGAATCCGCAAGGCCTTGTTTGGCTTGTCAGCCTAGCGCCCTGACTTTGATGATGTGCATGGAGCCTCTCAGCCTTTGCACTTTAAAATGAGGGGCAGAAGCCCTCTCAATGAGGGGGAACCAGAGACCCCCAAAGACCTGACTGGGATGACCCACTAAGGGGTAACAAATGGAGCGGGTCTCAGGCCTCTTTGGCCGTGATGCCTTCTGACATGGTTGTTCATGCCCTTAATTGCACTGCGTTTTTTGTTTTCATCTATCTTTCTCATTGCTGATGAAGGGACAGGACATTGCTTCCACATAGAATCGCTCTTGTCTTTATTAAAGTTCCACATGTCCCAAGGCAGAAATTTGGATTCCCAATGGTTCAGGCCAAGTTGTTCATTCTCCCCTTCTCCGATCTCAATCTCTTATTCTTGAGAAGTATGAGTAAAAATGGCTTTCATTGTGAAACTCTAGGAGTTGATGGTCCTTGTCATAAAGTTGCCAGCTTCCAGGTAGGAATATATGTCACTAACTGTTTTGTTAGTGCATGGTCCATGTTCTCTTTGTGATTTGTTCAACCTCAAGGAGGGGCCTGGAGATCTCGTATAATTACAGCTAACCTCCATATTACAGGACAACATGGCTGTTTTGGCCCTCCCCATGTTCCATCTTTAAATATACAGGAATTTCTCATTTCTGATGCTGGTAACCCCAGAGCAGAGGTAGTCAATCTGTGGTCCTCCAGATGTCCATGGACTACAATTCCCATTGAGCCCCTGCCAGCCCCTGCCCCGCCTTCCCTTTCCTCTCCCCACAACAGACATCCATGGAGGTAGGTGAGGCTGAGAGAGCCGTGATATTACTGCCCGGCCAACCCAAGGTCACCCAGCTGGCTGCATGTGGAGGAGGAGTGGGGAATCAAACCTGGCTTGCCAATTAGAAGTCCACGCTCCTAACCACTACAGCAAGCTGGCTCTCCCAGAATTACAGCTCATCTCCAGACTACAGAGATCATGGATGTTTTGAAGAGTGGACTCTATGACTGTGGTCCCTTTCCTCCGTAGGCACCATTACCAAGTCTCCAGGACTTCCCCAATGTGAAGCTGGCAACCTTACCAAAGAAACCTTGGCAATGAGGACACGACAACCCTTGGCACCACAATGTTTTGGGTTGGCCTTGATTACAAGTGGGGTCAATGGGAAATATAGTTTCCTGACCGTGGCTCTTACTGGAGGGGGGGAAAGTGTTGCTCAAGCTGACTTCAAATAGGTTTGCAAACATTCCCACCATAGACAGAGGCAGGAAAGCCTCTAAGTACCCATGCTAGGTTATTGGGGTGGGTGGGTGTAAATATACTTAACCCCTTCTGGCTACTTGTTCCATTCCAACATACCAAAGCTGGAAAATATAGACACTGCCCTATTCACCCAACATGATACTTATTTGGAGGACTGCAAGTGGTCCAAGCTCCCATTGTATATTGGAAGATGCAAGATTGGTAGTGTGCATGATTTAACAGCATAAGAAGAGTATTCCACAGGAAGCAATGGAGGAAATATGTAGTTAGGATATTTAGATTAGGAACTTCCTTATATTTTCATATATTCCTCTGTGTCATGATTGGCACGATTGGAAACTTCTTGCTCATTTGAACATACTTTCTGCCTGCTTTTCCTCCTGGAGAATGTTAGGCAGTTAGGACTCTCTCTCCCCTCTCTTACTTACAAAGTTATTTCTCTTGTTAATATAACTATTTTATTCTTTAAATAGCAGGTGCTTTGCACCTTTACATACTTAAACTCTGCCAATGTGAAGCACCAAATATGATAAAGGCTATAGACTTCTTATTTTCCAGTTGCCAAATTTGAATGTGTTCCCTATGAAGCTTTTTTTTTTTTTTTTTTTAAAGGGGACAGTTTCCCGCGCATAACGCAAAGCTGGCCTGGCAGATCCCCCCCCCCCTCTCAATTTCTGCAAGCGTTTCAGTCAGATTAAAAATCTCATTCATCAAGAGATTTAATTAAATCCCATTCTCTCATTTTATGTTTTCACAGCTTATGCAAGCTCTGCCTGCTGGGGATTGCTGCATCTGGAGTTGGCTGGGCTCCCCCCCCCCCCACCTACCACTTTCCCGGACCAATGTTTTGTTAACAATAATAGTTTCCTGTACTGGGAGGAGAGTTATTTTGAGAATGTCGCAAAAGGGAAAGCAACAGGCAAGTGAAAATGGAACACTGACAGGTAAGCAGGCGTGTGGGGACACTCCGATGAAATGATCTGAGTCCCTTGACCCTCACCTCACCCTAGAGATGATCAACAATTTCTGGGGCAGAAAATGTGGATTTTTTCCCACCCTTTCTCAGGTCACCCGGAGAAACTGATGACCAGTATGCATTAACTCATGCATATATTTAAATACTCTTCATAAGGGCATAAGACGATCCCTGCTGAATCAGACCAGGAGCCCATCTAGTCCAGCCTCCTGTCTCACACAGTGGCCAATCGGTTCCTCCGGAAGCCAAGGACTTCCTTAATAAAAGCAGGAGGAGAACCTTGCTGGATCAGACCAGAGGACCATCTAGTCCAGCCTCCGGTCTCACACAACAACAGAGCATAGAGGCTAAGACCTTCCCCTGATCTTGCTTCCTGGCTCTGAGATTCAGGGGTTTGCTGCTACTGAACGTGGAGGTTCCCGTTAGCCATCATAACTAGTCGCCGTTGATAGACTTATCCTCCATGAATCTATTGATTTTTGAAGCTGTTTATTCCTGTGGCCATCACTACATCCCCTGGCAGTGAATTCCACATTTTAATAACTCTCTGTGTTAAAGTAATGTTTCCCTTTGCCCATCCTCCTCTGTCCTGGGTTCAGCAAACCATAAAATATGATGCCATCCTCCTGGAGGGATATTCAAACCAAGGAACAAAGCACTGAGTTGAGGCTCCCAAATCAGCTATGATAAATGTAACTGTTTATTCAAAACAATGGCTGAAAATCACACTATTGAATTGGCTTTTCGATGGACTTCTTCAGCAGCCAATATCCCAAAGGAATAAAAACGCAATCCTAGAGTAAGATACAGTTCTGTAGTGTGAAATCTCTTCTAGTGTGAAATCTCTTCTGGTCTACCAACAGAACATCATCTGTGACAGCCTTGATCAACCTTTTCACCCTTGAGAAACCCCTGGAACATTCTTCAGGCTTTGAGAAACTCTTCAGCAGCAGTGGTTGAGGCATAGACCTGCATTACTGTGATGTTGAGTGGTTTGCCTTGGATTCGGACTGAGATCATTCTGTCATTTTGGGGATTGTATCCCAAGACTGCTTTTCCTACTCTCTTATTGATTATGAAGGCTACTCCATTTCTTCTGCGAGATTCTTGTCCACAGTAGTATACCTGATGGTCATCTGAATTAAATTCACCCATTCCTGTCCATTTTAGTTCACTGATTCCTAAAATGTCGATGTTCAGTCTTGTCATATATGGTCATATCACCCGATAATTTTTTCTTTAAATGTACAATTTATAAAACATTATTTAACAGCCACCCAAATGGAGAAACCCTTCCGAGGCCATCAAGAAACCTCAGGGTTTCATGAAACCCTGTTGAGAACACCTGCTCTATGAAGTGACTTTTGGTAATTCATCCCAGCTTATTTGGGAGTCTCAGCTCAGTGTTTTGTTCCTTGGTTTCATTATCCTACAACTGAGTGGTTATCTGTTTGTTATTCTCCAGGTGGGGCCTGGAGATCCCTGCTAATGCAACATTGCAAAAGGAAGCTCCTCCACCAGGCATTTGGTTGAGGTCGACCTATCCATCACTTCCAATTGGTCCCCAAAGCCCTCCCCTCCCACCATGACTGTTAACAAATCCACCCAACCCCTGGATCTCAGTACGAGTTGAGCTAAAGCTCTTTACAGTTTCACCATCCTTTAATCGTTATTATTATTATGTTAATGTTATTGTTGTTACTACCTTACTGTTACCAGAATTATGTGACCTGTACCATTTTGTTGTTTCATGTAAACCGCCCTGAGCCTTCGGGGAGGGCAGTATATAAATACAATAAACAAACAAACAAATATTGCAGTTGATCTCCAGAGGACATAGACCAGTTTCCCCGGAGAAGTCGGCTGCTTTAGAAGGTGGACTTTACAGCATTGTACCCTGCTGAGGTTCCTCTCCTTGCCAAACCCAGCCTTCCCCAGGCTCTAACCCCCAGATCATCAAGCATTTCCCCACCTAGAGGTGGTTGTAACCCTAGTTGGATCCCACAAATTTATTCCATGAACAGTGCATATTGAAAGGCTTCTGGGAATGGGGGGGGGGGGCTTCTGGGAGTGGGGGGAAGGGCTGCTACTGGTGGAACAGACCTGGAGGATCCTAATATGCAATGATGTTAGGGTCAGGACACAGCAAGGAATACATAGCATACAGAAGCTTGTGCAAATGGCCAGTAACCTAAATGGCTTTTTAGAAAGGATTAGACAAAATGATGGGAGTCTAGCTGCCTGTGACTGGGCAGAAAGGTGGCAAACAATATTTGTAAAAGTGCAAATAAATATCAAGGGCTGTTAGCTGACAGCTAAATACAACCTCCATATTTGCAAGAGCCTCTGAGCACTGGATAGGGGTGGGGTGGGGACGTTTCCTTCATATCTGGATCTTTTCTCCCTACAGGGACCAAAGCAGAGTAGGATGGTACTAAAATGGAAAGGATTAAACATGCCCACCCCACCCCCAATCTCAAATGACCAGTTCTTTTTCTCATTAAAAAAAAATTATGTAAGGAATTTTTCAGAGTGTATAATTGGGCCCTTAGCATCCAAGACAGATCTGGATATCGCCTCTTGCAGTCAAAAATGCTTTGCTAGTTTTGGTCTGAAGCAGCATGAACCAGCATGCCACAGCTGATAGGAGAAGTCTGCATGTAGACATATAGCATTCTTGCTGGAGGTGCTTTGCACTCACGTGCAATGAACATGTGGAACGTATCTGTCTGTCTATCTAGACCAGGGGTGGGCAAACTGTGGCCCGCCAGATGTCCATGGACTACAATTCCCATGAGCCCCTGCCAGCAAATGCGAATGCTGGCAGGGGCTCATGGGAATTGTAGTCCATGGACATCTGGCAGGCCACAGTTTGCCCACCCCTGGTCTAGACCTTCTTCAGGAGAGTTCAGGGCAATTTCCCTCTCATTCTGTCCTCACAACAGCCTTGTAAAGAAGGCTGCCAGCACTGAGTTGGGAAATTTCTGGAAATTTGGGGATGGAGCCTGGAGAGGCAGAATTTGGGAAGAGGAAGAGACTCAGTAGGGAGGTGATACCATAGATCCCACCCTTCAAAGCTATTTTTTTCCCTCCAGGGGAACCAATATAAGTTTGGGAGCATTGCGGCTATCAAACTGTGGCTAGAAACAAGAATATACTGTGTATTAGGCCAAATAAGATACTATGCCTACAATGCAATAAATTATTTGTAGACAGTAGATGTCTTGTATATGTTTCTTGTAGAGGAACTGTCAAAAGAATCAGAGCATAATTGTAAAATTGACAACGGAAATTTATTGCTTGTACAGGAATTGTGTTCTCAGAAGAATCAGAAAAGATGTTTCAGCCCAAATTGATCTTTTTCCCATTCACAATATTGCCTGCGGTTCAGTAGAACTTCAAAGGTACTCACACCCTCAAATATAGTGTGATAAGGTCCTCGTGGTCCAATAGAACCTCAACAAGTGATCACACACTCAATTTAGGTATGATTCATATCACCACGACTCCATCTACTGTGCAAAGGGCTCAGAGTGATCTACCAAAAACTGTGCTTTCCCCCAGCTGTTTCTGCTTGGAAAAATGGCTGGGTGGAGAAATGGCTACAGCAGGAGTAGTCAAACTGCGGCCCTCCAGATGTCCACGGACTACAATTCCCACGAGCCCCTGCCAGCGAATGCTGGCAAGGGCTCCTGGGAATTGTAGTCCATGGACATCTGGAGGGCCGCAGTTTGACTACCCCTGTACTGCTCTTAGAGGAACTGCCAGATTGAGACCATAGCATGTACTAGTGCAGGGGTGGCCAAACTGTGGCTCTCCAGATGTATTAGATGCATTAAGTGTAGATGTATTAAGTGTAGATATTCTGCATTTTGCTGGATTAACTCCCTCCCCCTCCTGCGCCTCCAACACTGACATAGTGAAGTAGTCTGTCACTGACTGGTCAGGGCATCAGTTAAAAACTGCTTGGTTCTCAGTGGTATTCCCTTGCAACAGTGGTCCCCAACCTTTTTATCACCGAGGACCACTCAACGCTTGACAATTTTACTGAGGCCCATGGGGGGGGGTAGTTTACTCCTCTACTCTCAACCACTGCCCTAACACTCTCTGATCACTATGGTAATGTTTAAACATCCCTTCAAAATAAGATACAGACATGCCACAGCAATGAACATAAGGAACATTTTATTTTCATGGAAATTTTAACTCATGACAATGACAAATCAATGGGAACCCTGAGTTTGTTTCTCTGCAACGAGATAGTCCCATCTGGGAGTGATGGGAGACAATGACACCCGAAGTGTGTTGTAAAGGGCCGGGGGGGGGGGGAGAAGGCGTCCTTCGCGGCCCACCTCCAATTAGTTTACGGACCACATGTGGTCCGCGGCCCACAGGTTGGGGATCGCTACCTTGCAAGACTTATTTTTGTCCTCATTTCTAAAGTGACTATGCTCCAAGCCCACACTTCTTTGTGCCAAGATTTGCCTTTTGGATTGTGTTTCATCCCCTCATTCATCCCCTCATTCTCCCCCACCCTTGCTCAGGAAAAGAAAAATAAACAAACAGCCTCATACTCCATCTCTCCCCCCCCCCCCCCGGTTTGGCTGTAGAGTCAGGAGATGAATGGCAGGAAACAAACCCATCTCCAGCCTTGTGCTATTTCAGTGCCGGCTGGAGCTTCTCAACCATCACTCCCCTCCCGCTTCCCAGCATCCCCAATCAAGTGGGAAGGAGACAGCCACACAATAAAGTGTAGGATGCAGTCGGTTTCAATTAAGGGAAAAGGAAGGCAGAAGACCTGGGTTCAGATCGATCTGAATTCAGCAGGATTGACAACGGGGGGGGGGGGGGCGGCGGAGTAAATGAAGAACTAGCCCAGGACAGTTCACCTGCACAATTTACATTTTATAGATGGATGCAGATCCATGATTATTTGTTCTGGCCTTCTGGAAGAATGGGGTATGACTCATGGGAAGGAGAGAAGGTGCCTGGGGGAAGGAGGGGATACATATGGAATGAGAGCAGCAATTTCACTCTTTATTCAAAATAGCAAGTCAGATCTTTGGCTGGAGGTCTCTGCCAGGACAACTTTAATAGAAATTAATGATTATACTACTGGTGATTGCTGATCCTGTGTCATGGGGTAATGAAAGGTATTCTTTCTTCCTTCTGCTCCATCTGATCTCCTCTGGCTGATGGAGTCTGGCCTTGGACAGAAGTATCTGCCCCGATCTTTCTGGCTCTTGCAGAAGGGATCAAAGAAAAGAGGGATGCCGACATATCCTTATTCAACAGAACCTGAGCTTTCTGTCACAAGCTGGAGCTCCATTGTTGGCAGGGAAATCTTAGCTGGCCGAGAAGATACCAGGATATCCGTAGAGAAAAGGGACTCTGGGATGAGATGGCACAGACGGGCCTAATTTTGCAACCTGACCTTTTCCTCTCTTTCATCACGAACAAAAAAGGCAGAGGGAGATTCAGAGATTACTACACCAGCATTGTCAAGGTGAAGAAAGGTGTTCTTGTTGATGGACAAGAGGGAACGGAAGCCATTCGGATCCCGTCTCTTTTGCCAAACAAAACATTTTACAGACGTGTGTTCTCTCTCTTCCATCTGGCACATCTGTTCTTCTATGGCATTTGATTGTGTGGACTGAGATTTTGCTGCATTGCCACTATGAATAATGAAGCCAGAAGGAGAATCAGAACAGGGTGACAGAGCAGTGGGCCTAGGTGGGGCAGACCTGGATGGAAAATGGGTATCCCCTAATATAATGACAGTGACTGGACAGTGTTTTCAGTAGGGGACAAGTGATTGCATTTTTCAAGAAGGAGATGAGAAAGCAGATATCAGTCTGCTTAGGAGCACATTTAAGCTCTTGTAAATCCCATTAAGTTCATGCATGTTTTAGTGCTATTGGATTTTTGCACATGGGGGGGGGGGAGACTCCTGGTTGGGAAATTCTTGGAGGGGAGGTGGAGCCTGTAGAGCAGGGGTAGTCAAACTGCGGCCCTCCAGATGTCCATGGACTACAATTCCCAGGAGCCCCTGCCAATGCTGGGAATTGTAGCCCATGGACATCTGGAGGGCCACAGTTTGACTACCCCTGCTGTAGAGAGTAGCTTTGGGGGAGGGGAGGGACCTCAGCAGGGTCCATAATGCCATAGAGTGCACTTATCAAAGCAGCCAGGGGAACCAAGCTGCAATTCTGGGAGATCTCCAGGCCCCACTTAAGATCCTTAAGAATGTAGCTCTGCCCCCAGGCAGGCCAATCGTGGCTTAACAGGGCTCATTTTTGGAGCCCATATCCAAATTCCTGGACCACCACCTACAAGAACAATTACCTTTGTCTGATTCTCAGCTGCATGACCCCACTCACTTTATGAATCCCATTAAACATTTAAAAGGACCTGCAGAAGCATTGTTGATGACTTGGGACATTTCAGCCTTGTACATGGATATTCCCCACAAGGAAGCCAGGAGAGGCGGTAGAAAATGGTTTAAGGAATTGCTCCACGCCACAACCTCCCACTCACTTTTTATTAGATCTGTTAGACATTGTGCTTGGAAATAATTGGGTTGAGTACCAGGGTGACTTGTTTTTTACAAACCGGAAGAATAGTGATAGGGCAGCAATCACGCCAGTCATTGCTAACATATTTATGTTAGAAATGGAAAGTACTTGGTTATGCAATCCCACCCTTAACCCATTTATTTTAGTGTTTTTTTAAATATTACATAAGATTTATCTAGAACTTTTTTTTTAGTTCTTCTAGGAGAGGATAAACGGGTGGATTTTGTAACCAACGGCATAGTACCATTACATTTGTTGCTCAACATGATGTTAAACAGATATCTTTTGGGGACTATTAAAATGACGGGGAACTCCAGGTTTCCTCTTACCATAAGCCTACAGATAGAAACGCACTCTTGCATTTCCAGTCGTATCATGCCGAACATTTGAAGGCGAATTTGCCGATTGGTCGGTTTCTCCAGTTAAGATGTAACAATGCTACTTTAAAGGATTTCAATGAGGCTAATGACCATGTTCTTGCTTACTGTAAGAGCAGGGGATCTGTAGGTTGTCACCTGGGGGGAGGGTTGCGGCCCTAGTGAGTGGTGTCTGCAAATGAGGAGCTCCACACAGAAGGGCAGGCCCTGTTAGCAACCACTCCATCCCGCCCCCTAACCCCCCATCCTTGTGCTGCCTTCCTCAGTTCATCCATTCTCAGGGTTCAGTTCCAGTATGGAAACATGAAACAAAACAACTTCTGTGCAAGAATGAAAAGTTCATGTTCTCAATGACAACAACACAAATTCACCCCCTGGGACAATGGCTCAAGGCAGACTGGCAGGGCCCTTCTCTCTGTCCTGGGGGGTGACTGGCAACAGGGGCCACCCGTGAAAGCTGCCAGCGTGAGGGGCGGATTCCCTCCAGAACACTGCAGTCAGGACATGCCAGCCATCTTGAATTCCCACGGGCTTCAGCACTGTCCTCTGGGCAAAAACTCTGTGTCCATCAAGCAGGGCCAACTCCCCCTGCATGCGCAAGACACATAAATGACACATAAAAGACAGTTGGATCCTGTGTGTTGTACTTTCCACAGGCACCAATGATTCATGGCTTGGATTCCCTTCCTCAGGAGGAAAGGCTGAAGAATCTCAGCTTAGAACTCATACGAGGGGAGCATGAGAGAGGTCAAAAGAGTTGACAAAGAGAAATTTCCCTCCCTCTCCCAAAATGCTAGAACTTGAGGGTCATCCAGTGAAACTGCTTGGCAGTAGGTTTAGGACAGAAAAAGGGAAATTCTACTTTACACCGAGAGAGATTAAAACGTGGAATTCACAGCCAGAGGATGTAGTGATGGCCACAGGAATCAACATTTTAAAAAGGGGATTAGATAGATTCATGGAAGATAAATCTATCAGTGGCTACTAGCCATGGTGACTGAGGGGAACCTCCTGGTTCAGAGGCACTTAGCCTCTGAATCCCAGAACCAGGAGGCAACCTCAGGGGAAGGCCTTGGCCTCCCTGCCCTGTTTGTTCACCCTCCAGAGAAACTAGTTGGTCACTGGGTGAGATGGGATACTGGGCCAAGATGGACCCTTGCAGGGCTGCGGAAACATGCTAAAGAGGCAGAAAGGGGCAAATGGTAGGCCTGCTGGTTAGCCATTATGCTGGATCACTGATCTGATCCAGCAGGCTCTTTTGTTCCTGTGTTTTTAAAAGGTTTCCTCCTTCCTCTCCACACCCCAAATTTATGAACTACAAGTGTTTGGAACCCATTTCAGTGAGAACCGGTGGTCTGGAGCGTGCCTGGATTATACCCAGCTCCATTTATAGACGAGGAAACCAGGCCTCTCTGTCTAGCGCTCAAAGTGATCAACAGAGTTAATCAGAAGGCCTGGGTGAAAGAGGGGGCATCGGAAGATGGATTGGTTGCAGGGCACGCGAATGAAAAAGGGCAATTTAAAAGGAGCTGTCTGCGGTGGAAGCAAGTTCCAGTGAGAATGTTATAGATCTATATATGGGGGAGGTTTTTTATTGAGCAGGATTAAAGGATCAAGCCGGAGCTGAGAGAAGGAAATGAGAATCAAATCACGTTGAAGCCTTCATGGGAAATCGAGAACTAAATTTACAGTATGTCGAAGCTAAATGAAATAAGTAAATTTACAGCATTTTTCATTGATTTCAGGCAGGACTATCACCCCTCAATCTGTTTGCAAAGCCAGTTCTCAGATTGGGAACTTAATCATGGAAGGACATTAATTTGAAGATGAGTACCTTTTTTCCCTTCATCTTTGAATGTGCATCACAGGTTTGACACATCTGGGGTAGGTATTCTCTGAGCTGCTAAAGAGTCCCAGGCCCAGCTCCCTTCTGACCCCCTTCACTCCAAGATCAAGCGTGATGTAGAGGACAGGTATCTGAGACCCCCAGAGTTGCCAATTCTGGCTTGAGAAATGCCCAATTCTTCTTCATTGTCAGAACTGCTGGGCGATAGTTATCTAAGACCAATTGAAACACTAAGGGGCTTTCTGCACATTGGACATTATAGTGTGAAGCCTGCTGTATGGCAAAGTGCTAGAATTAATTGCTTCTCACTGGCACTGCACAGTCCACACCTCTCGAGCTGTCTCACATGGTTCTGGAGGCTTTTCATGCATCTTACACTCCTCACTCGCTTCCGGAAAAGCAAGAAGAGAGAGCAACACACTTTAGGCTTGTTGTGCTTTGGCCTGCCTACCACTGTCAATCACTTTGAGCAACCCATCCCCTTCCGGCACTTTCGGCAATTGCTGAATTTAAATGCCTGTTCAAATATTCATAGAGGCAGAGGCAATCTTGGGGGGGGGGGGGTTTCCCGGGCACACAATGAGAATTTTGCATTGGTAAGGCTGTATTAGAGCCTCCTGTGGCGCAGAGTGGTAAGGCAGCCGTCTGAAAGCTTTGCCCATGAGGCTGGGAGTTCGATCCCAGCAGCCGGCTCAAGGTTGACTCAGCCTTCCATCCTTCCGAGGTCGGTAAAATGAGTACCCAGCTTGTTTGCTGGGGGGTAAACGGTCATGACTGGGGAAGGCACTGGCAAACCACCCCGTATTGAGTCTGCCATGAAAACGCTGGAGGGCGTCACCTCAAGGGTCAGACATCGGTGCTTGTACAGGGGATACCTTTACCTTTTAAGGCTGTATTAAATTGTAACTTGTGGGAAATGGGAACCTGATTATAAAGTGCTTCTGTATATCTGCAGGCTTGCCAAGGCATGTGTCTGCCTATTCGTTGCTCCAGACAGTTCTCCTTAAAAAAAAAAAAAGGGAAATTCCTGTCCCCGGGAAGAAGGGAGAGGGAGGTGGGTGCGAGGGTAGGACATTGGAGGCGGATGTAGCACTATTTCACCTCCAAACATTTCTTTTGCTGGTAGCCTGGACTACCGTGTCTCTCTAAAAATTTGGCCACGAGGGACCAATTTGGATCAGGAACATGGTGCGAGGGAAGCTTTCAGCCCAGATCATCTTCCTGACATGACAGTTTTGGGGACTGCTATTTGCTCCAGTTGTGAAAACACTCAGGTGATTCCCATCTGGCAGGGCAGGCCTGATGGAGGATTTACCTCATTTCCCTCTCTGAATCCTCCGCCTAAAGGAGGTTGCTCCTGGCACCCATTTTGAATAAAAGCCTTCCTGGCTCTGCACCTCAGAAAATAGATTTGTAACTGATGGCAGAGATCTGTCAAATTACTCCTGAGGGAATCCTAATTGCAACGGCTGAATGATTGTTATCAGAAGTGTTATCAGAAAGATGAGGCAAAATTATATGAGCTGTATACCATATTTCTCTCCTCCCCACCCCGCTTTCCTTGTTCCTTGACTTTATTACATTAGCATTTTGAGAGTTACCAGAGTTGACGCCCAAGTTCCTGTCAACGAGGCTGCAAAACAAACCATCTTTAGGCTCGGGAGGAGCTGCCCCATACTCAGGTGAGTCCCCACATAGCCTGGAAAAGCAAATTAAAGAAGAAGAAGGAGAAAGAAAACACAACAATGCCTTAAAGAGAAAATATACTTACAGAGCCATTCTGTGCAGAGTTACTCCAATCTAAACCAGTTCATTTCAATGGGATTAATTTGGAGTCACTCTTTATACTTTGGGGACAGAGGGTAGCCATTGGGGAGTGCCACAGGGTGTGAGTCTCTCCCCCATATTATTGGGGATATATGCGCTATATGCGCCCTCTTGCACGGCTCCTCTGGGGGTATGCTGATCACATCTAGCTCTATCTGTTGATGGGCAACTGGCCAGATACTCCCACAGATTCATTGGCCAGATGCCTGGTGGCTGTGGCAAGATGGTTCTAGAAGAGCTGCCTGAAACCCAACCCATAGAAGACAGAGGTCCTATGACTGGGGAAGAAGGGGGCAAGAAGAGGAGACAGAGTATAATTAACAGCTTCATGCAGGGTCAAGACCCTAGGGGTGACCTTTGCCATCTCCCTACCAATGAAGGCACAGTCATGAATGAAGTTTGCCAGACATTTTACCCTCTGCACCAGGTGAAGCTACCTGGGAGACCTAGACACAGTGATCCATGCAATGGTTGCCTCCAGGCTGGATTATTGTAACTTGTTCTTCGCAGGGCTACCCTGCAGCTGGTGCAGAACACAGCTGCATAGGTCATGGAGGGCCTGTATTTGACCTGCAGAAGCTGTACCAGCTACCAGTGGAGTTCTCGATCCGGTTCAAGGTTCTGGTACTGACCTTTAAGGCCCTACATGGTGTGGGCCCTACATATCTGAGGGACCACCTTTTGCAATACTTTTTCCCCAGAGAGCATTGCGCTCTGCTAACACCAATTGGTTGGTAATCCCTGGCCCTAAATATGTTTGCCTGGTCTGGGCTCTGATTTGTTGGGATGGGTGGCCAGTTGAAATCCAGGCCCTGGCAGAGCTGTCAAAGTTTTGCAGGGCCTGCACAATGGCACTTTGGCCAGGCTTATGGCTGAGGCCAGGGCTGTCTGAAAAGGACCTGGGCCTTCCTCCTTCTCCTTGGCTCCCACCCCCAATTTAGATCATCCCATTTCCGTTAGCTCAGCAGAATGTATTTAAGAGGGTGGGGTGAGTGGTACTGGTTTAAACTGTTTTTTTTTTAATTATCGTAAACTGTCGGTTAGGTTGACAGACTGGAAACAATCATTTCTCTGGGAGAAAGCGTTTATTTCCCAAGCAGATCGATACCTTAGACTTTCAAAGCTAAAACTGGCCAGTACATTCAAAAGATAGTACTTTTACCCCAAAGTTTTCCCGCTCAAAGATGTTCCCACTCCCAAAGAGGGTGCCCCCTCCCAAGTCCAGGTGCCGTCCGGGAAAGCAGCCAAGACGATAACCCAAACCTATCCAACCTTGGTTCCGCTAGCTGCTGCTACTACACAGATAAGACTGTCTGGTGATGTTGCAAAGTAGAACAAAGCAATTAGAATCATAGAATCATAGAGTTGGAAGGGGCCATACAGGCCATCTAGTCCAACCCCCTGCTCAATAAAGAGAATCATAGAATCATAGAATCATAGATTGGAAGGGGCCATACAGGCCATCTAGTCCAACCCCCTGCTCAACGCAGGATCAGCCCTAAGCATCCTAAAGCACCCTAAGCATCCTAAAGCATTTCAGAAAGTACAGTTAACAGAAAGCCAAAGCAGACAAGCTGGTCATACAGAATCCAGGATGGATACACGTTGGCTCACAAATCTCATGGCAGTAATCATGTGATTCTGACACTGTCCCAAGATGGCTCACGGGGAGGGGCGGTAGAGAAATCAAATAAACAAATAATAAATAAATAGGGTTGCACTCTTTGTGCCGTCTGGGAACCACGGAAAGCTGAGCTTAATCAAGTGTCATTTTTGTTATTGGGAAACCATGGAAAGCTGGGCCCGTTCTGCACACGTTGGATAATGCACTTTCAATGTGCTTTTGCAGCTGGATTTTCCTGTGCAGAACAGGATAATCTACTTCTAATGTGCACTGAGAGGGCATTATCCAAAGTGTGCAGAAAGGGCCAAGGCCTGCTTGAGGCCTAGGGTTGGCTACCAGTGGAAGGCTGCAAGGTGGGGGTACAGGAGGGTGCCCTTGCATCAACAGCATGATATAATTTTCACGGCAAAGGCTAGAAGCAGGAGCGGTCAAACTGTGGCTCTCCAGATGTCCATGGACTACAATTCCCATGAGCCCCTTCCAGTGCATCTGGAGAGCCACAGTTTGGCCAGCCCGGGGCTAGAGTGCTGCACTGATGGGAATGACATCCTGCCATCAATGCAATGGTGACTTTGGTCTCACTTTTCTCCCCGCCTCCCTCCTGAGTGAGGGAGTCGGGCTCAGGGGGCAGTCCTGTCAAGACTCCAAGAACGTTTGCCATCCCAGAGGGAGGATTTTACTTGGGGATCAATTTCCTAATGGTTTATCCTTCCTCCAGCTTCTTTCTGCTAATGGCAAACAAAACAAGGGATTCTGTATATCGGGGGGACAATGATGACGAATAACTTTTGCACAACACTCGCACTTATTGCATTTTTATCCCAGCCTTCCTTGTAGGGGTTCAGGGTGGTGTGCATGATTCTGCCTTTTCTATTTTATTCTCACAACAACCCTGTGAAGCAGGCCAGGATGAGAAGAAACGACTGACCCAAGGTCACCAGTTGAATTTTAGGACAAGCAGAAATATGAACCTGGGTTTCACTGCTCGTGGCCCAACAATTTAACCTCTTCATCCCACAGTGTTTGGGGGGGGGGGGAGAGAACAGCTCCAAGGGGGAACTTCCAGACAGGGCTGAGCCTACAGCTAGCTAACAAATGAGCTTTGGCATGCCAAAGCCTGCAATCTTCAACTATATTTCTGCTAACTCTTTAAATCCCCTGCTCTCCCCATATAATTGTGCCACTGCCACCTCTAATCTAAAATAGGGGAGGAAAGATCAGAAACGTCCCCATAAAAATGAAGAAAGTTAATCACAGCAATAATTAGAACCAGAGGTTTGACAGCTCCTTGCAGACGGCAAGCTGATTTTCTCTCCCCCACCCTGCACCCCCAAACCTGCTGCCAGAGGAGCAATTAGAGCTCCCCCACCCTACCCGAAGAAAAGTCCATCTGGTTTGCAGCAGCCTTTCCCAGGAACTTTAGCCTTGGTTCAATCATAAATGTCTCAACCTTTTCACATCAAGTGCAAAAGCCCAGGCTGGGGGGAAGGGCAGGGGCGGGGGGGGGGCAGGTTGGATGGCTTGGCTGGGTTTGAAATAGATACCCTTGGGGTGAGTCCATGATATTAGCCAATCGACAAAGAATTGCTGATTGGGGCCAAACCTGAGGCTGCAGATGTGTTTTGCTGTTTAAACAAATTAATCTTCCTTCCTCTTGAAAGCGCAACAAAAATAGAGTCCAGTAGCACCTTTAAGACCAACAAAGGTTTATTCAAGGCATGAGGTTCAAGCTCATGCCTTGAATAAACCTTTGTTGGTCTTAAAGGCGCTTTGGGACTCTTATTTTGTTGTGTGACTTCAGACCAACACTGGAATCGTTCCTCTTGAAAGGCCAAGGTGGCATCCGCAGCTGTGCCACGGAAGAGCATGATGCATTCAAATAATAGTCCCAGTGACACCATCAAGGGGGGTGAATTGGATCAGAGCTGTAATCTCCCCCTTCCCCAAATGCTCAAGGGGAGGAAGCAAGCTTGAATTGTCCTGAAAGAGTCACAGATATCTGGAGGGCCTATGGTAGTCTCCTACCTTATGTTGCCACCCTGTGGCGCCGGGGGAAGAAGTGCGGGAGGCAGGTCAAGGGAGAAATGAGTGCAGGCAGAGGGTTCTCAGACCCCGTTCTCAGGGCTGGGAGAAGGAGTGTGGCCGGTGGGGGTCCCAGCAGGCAGTGGGTTGAGGGGTCCTGTCTCTGTGACATGGGGGCAGGGCTGTAGCCAGACATTTTTTTTGTTTTTGTTAGAGGAGCAAATTCGTTTGGTGAAGGAGCAGTAGAGCATAGTGGACAGCAGCACATTGTCTGTCTGCACAGAACCGCCATGCTTATATTTCCACTCTTCTGCTGTTCTGCACCTGACATCGACTGATAGTTGGTTTCCACCTCTAGTTATGAACCTGACTGTTTTCTAAGAAGAAAATAGAGAAGTTATTGATGAACTGTTGCCCAATAGGCAAGCCAGAATCATGCATTTAAAAAACATGTTTCACAGATTGAATACAGAAGGAAGGGAGAACTTGTGGGAATTGTAGTCCATGGAGGCTCATGGGGATTGTAGTCCATGGACATCTGGAGATCCACGGTTTGGCCAACCCTGGGCTTGAGTGTTGTACTGATGGGAAGGGAGAACTGGTGGTAATTACCCACCCCCACATATACAGCTAAACACTTTTCTGCTATTCGTATACAGCTAAAGAAAAGCATTTGACCAATAGATCTGCAAGCCACTGTGCAGACAAGAATGCAAATCACCGCCAAGTGATTTCTGTGTTTCCTGGCTAAAAACAAAACCCATTTTTGTCTCTTGCTCTGCAAAATGCTAAGGCCAATCTACCACCAACATCGTTTCAAATCTACATGTGTGGAGGAGAATTATCTGTTCTGTCGTCATGTTGGTCTGAAGCAGCAGAGCAGACTTTATGACTAACAATCCTCCCCCCCCCAACTAACCTGACAGTAAGTACCACTGAACTTACTGGCAGACATGCTTAGGATCATAGTATACCCTGCATCCTTCAACACAGATCCATGTGGCAGAACAAGCTGGGTCAAAGAAACATAACATGAACAAAAGTTGGGTCTAGGAGCAACTTTAAGACCAACAAAATTTTATTCAAGGTAGAAGCTTTTGTGTGCAGATATGGGGGGAAATGGTCCACTTTTCAGCAAAAGAAAGGTGCTTTTGAATGAAGTTAAATCTTTATTTTCTTTTGTAATCCCATAGAGAGAGGAAGACAATATATCTATATCAAGCAAAAAAATTGCACAGAGTAGTTCAGCAGTGGAATTGAATGCCTAAGGAGATGGTGAGCTCCCCTTCCCTGGCAGTCTTCAAGCCGCGGCTGGACAGGTACTTATTCCGAATGCTTGAGGTTGATCCTGCATTGAGCAGGGGGTGGGACTAGATTGGTTGTATGTCGCCTTCCAACTTTATGGTTCTGTGTACTCACAGGAACTGCAGCCCAGCTTCTAGGAACCTAGGAGCAGAAAGCTGTCCAGGCTCCCTTGTCCGGCCTGCCCTCTCGGGTTTCCCAGCCAGGGGTCTGGATGCCTCCCTTTTTTCCGGGAGGAGGGGAGAATGCACCCTGGCCCCTGAGGGAAAAGGGTGCTGCAGTGGGTGGCCTCAGAAGGGCAACAACTCGCCACCAAGCCCATGCAGCAAGCCCAGCCCCAGCACAAGCTGGAAGCACCATGGAGGCGAGCATCAGGAGAACCCTGCCGTAGAGCATCCAGCCCTCCAGAGCCGATCTCTGTAGTTGGGAGATTGTTGTAATTCTGAGAGATGCTCAGATTCCACCTAGACCAAGCTTTCTCAACCAGAGTTTCATGGAACTGTGGATTTCTCAGATCGGTGGGACTTAATATATTCTTAATATATTCTTCAGATTTGTTAAACATGGTCATATCAACCCACCCACTCGTCCCAAAATGGCCAATGATGGGCCTGGAGGGGGTGGGAGGGGAGCGTGTACACAGCGATGCTTCCCAATGATATTCTCCAAGATAGCACCACCTCACCTCTGGGGTTTCTCGAAACCTGAAGAATGTTTCAGAGGTTTCTCAATGGTAAAAAAGTTGAGAAAAGCTGACCGACAGGTACAGGCTCCTCCTTCCAAAAGCTGTTAATGAATTATAATAATAGTAATATTAATATATAACGTTATGAGCCTCTTGTGGCACAGAGTGGTAAGGCAGCAACATGCTGTCTGAAGCTCTCTGTCCATGAGGCTGGGAGTTCGATCCCAGCAGCCGGCTCAAGGTTGACTCAGCCTTCCATCCTTCCGAGGTCGGTAAAATGAGTACCCAGCTTGCTGGGGGGTAAACGGTAATGACTGGGGAAGGCACTGGCAAACCACCCCGTATTGAGTCTGCCATGAAAACGCTGGAGGGCGTCACCCCAAGGGTCAGACATGACTCGGTGCTTGCACAGGGGATACCTTTACCTTTAATATATAACGTTATACCTATAATATGAAAGTATAAATAGAAATTACAGTTCACAATTTCACTCCAGCATATATGCAGAACTTTTTTTGTAATTTGTCAAAAGCATTAGTACATCCCCAAAGACTCTCATTATAAAGGGCCATTTTAACAGACTGCAGAAAACAACCTGCCACTGGAGGCTTTTACCTCAGCTTCTGTGGTGGATGGGCTTCAGTTGAGGACCCAATGTGTAGCCCCTCAGAACACGCAGAGCTCTTCTCAACAAGGCAAACAGGACACTTGCGGTCAGGAAAGTGATGACAGGAGAAATCGTGGTCCTAATCTGAACTGGAAGCAGGTTCCCCCTCACTCAGCTTGGTGTAGTGGTCAGGAGCATGGGTTTCTAATCTGGCGAGTGGGGGTTGATTCCCTGCTCCCCCACATGCAGCCAGCTGAATGACCTTGGGCCTGCCACAACACTGATAAAGCTGTTCTGACTGAGCAGTGATATCAGGGCTCTCTCAGCCTCACCTCCCTCACAGGGTGTCTGTTGTGGGGAGAGGAAAGGGAAGGTGAATGGAAGCTGCTTTGAGACTCCTTCTGGAAGAAAAAAGTGGCATATAAAAACCAACTCTTCTTCAGTAATATCAGGGCTCTCTCAGCCTCCCCTCCCTCACAGGGTGTCTGTTGTGGGGAGAGGAAAGGGAAGGCAAATGGAAGCTGCTTTGAGACTCCTTCTGGAAGAAAAAAGTGGCATATAAGACCCTCCTCCTCCTTCTTCATGACTGAAACAAAGTCAGATTGGGGTACCCAGAGATGACGTGCTAGAAACTGCCATATGTTGTTTACCCTTGAGTCACAGCCAAACTTTTTAAAGTATTTGAAGTTTCTGTAATTACAAGGCTTAATCGATTACATTCAGCCCTATAAGAAAAAAGTCTACCAAGCACAACTTAACTTCTTTCCATCCCTTCCGGCTGAAGAGAGACACGGAGAGCTCATCCCATTCCCTGTGTGTGTGTGTGTGTGTGTGGGGGGGGGGGTGATGTACCAAGACACAGCTTTCCAAAGTCTGTCAGTTCACAGATCCAGCCCTTTGGGTGGCGGGCAGTGAGATACTAAAACTGAACAGTCTTAATTAATTTTTTTCTTTCTTGCCAAGGGAACATATCACCGTAGATTTCGTGTGCCTAACCCATGGGGGCCAGGTGCTGGGCTGATCAAAAGGCAGCCGGATACTTTGTTCCGCAGAGCGAGTTCCTGCGTTTTGATTATGTCCTGGCACGGGTCCATTGGCTTTATAAAACCGGCAGCGGGGAGGCATGCCGTCCCAGATGCGTACAGTCATCAACACGCTCCTCTTATAAGCCTAGCCTGATAGCAGTCTCAAGGAGGAGAAGCGGGACAGGATTGTGGCAATTTTTACAAACAGAGGTTCAGGAGATATGTGACCATGTTTATGTGAAAGCTGAAAGGTTGGAATTAATCTGGCGTTGAGTAGCGTGTTCCTTTTGCGGCCGTGCTGCAGCGACTGAAATGTAACATTGAAGCTCAGACCTAAGGAATCCAATCCTGGAGCCTTCTCTGGATAGATTAGCCACAAACCTTTCCATTGGATCTGTGGCGCATCTACCTCCATGGGAGGAGCAGCAGCAGATCTTTGTTCCATCGGGGTAGTTGTCTGTTGCCCAACAGGGGCCGTACTCCTATCCCCAACTATCATCTCCTGCCATTGCTCGTTTCCCCCCAACCAAACAGAATAGCGTAAGAGGAGGAGGAGAAGGAGGAGGAGGAGGAGGAGGAGGAGAAGGAGGAGGAGAAGCAGAAGCAGAAGCAGAAGCAGAAGCAGAAGCAGAAGCAGAAGCAGAAGCAGAAGCAGAAGGAGAAGGAGAAGGAGAAGGAGAAGGAGGAGAAGGAGAAGGAGAAGGAGGAGAAGGAGAAGGAGAAGGAGAAGGAGAAGAGTTGGTTCTTATATGCCGCTTTTCTCTACCCGAAGGAGACTCAAAGCGGCTTACAATCACATTCCCTTTCCTCTTCCCACAGCACACACCCTGTGAGGTAGGTGAGGCTGAGAGAGCCCTGATATCACTGCTCAGTCAGAACAGTTTTATCAGTGCCGTGGCGAGCCCAGGGTCACCCAGCTGGCTGCGTGTGGGAGAGTGCAGAATCGAACCTGGCATGCCAGATTAGAAGTCTGCACTCCTAACCACTACACCAAACTGGCTTTGTTGGATCGTGCCAGTGGTCCATTCAGTCCAACTCTGTAGCTGACAGTGGTAAAAAAACCCAGGTGCCATCACAAGAGGTCCACCAGCAGGGCCAGAACTCCAGAAGCCATCCCACTGTTTCCCTGCAAGCACCAGGAATACAGAGCATCACCCCTCCAGATATAGGGTTCCCTCTATACCTGTGGCTGATAGCCACTGATGGACCTCTGTCCCATATATTTATCCAACCCCCTGTTCAAGTTGTCTGTGCTTGTAGCTGCCATCACATCCTGTAGCCACAAATTCCATGTGTCAATGACTCTTTGTGAGAAGTACTTCCTTTTATCTGTTCTAAACCTACTGTTCATTAATTTTGTTGAGTGGCCATGAAGTCTTGTATTGTGAGAGAGGGAGAGAAGGACTTCTTTCTCCACCTTCTCTCTCCAAGGCATGGTTTTGTAAACCTCTGTCATGTCACCTCTCAATTGTCATTTCTCCAGGCTAAAGGGCCCATGATTCTCTTCTCTCACTTCTTCCCTAAAACTGTGTCTATTCTGGAGGAGTGGAGTACATTTTTTTCCTCTTGTAGTTCTAAGAGGAACAAGGAAAGGTTACTGAGATTTTACAGAATCCTCTGGGCTAACAAAAAAGGGTACTTCAAAGAGGCAGCAGAACACAATTCTCTTTCTCTCTTCTTTCCCTGCCATTGAATAATGCTGGTTGATTTCCTGTCTCCAGTTTAGGCCCTTGGCCAAGCTCTGGACCTAGACAGCTGCTGAGCCATATGCCAACGTCCGATGCTGGCCTTGCTTCACACAGCTGATGTGCAGCTAGAAATGCTTCTTTAAGCTTCTTGGCCGGAAAAGTACAAAATAAATATTGTTCCCAGTTTTTGAAAGCAGCCCTCTCCTCTATTTATAGCATGTGTGTGTGCTTATGTGTGTGGGGGGGGGATCATTTAATTAGATCAGTTTCTCGTAGGGTTGGCAGCGCCAGCTTGGGAAATATCTGAAGATCTTTGGTGTGGAGCTTGAGAAGGTTGGGGTTTGGGCAAGGGAGAAAGTTCAATGTGTTATAATTTATTTATTTGCTTTGATCTGTAGTCCAAGCTTTCTCAAAAAGACTCAGGGCAGCTAATGCCACGGAGTCCCCCTTCCAAAGCAGCCGTCTTCTCCTGTGAACTCATCTCTGTCACCTAGAGATCGGCTGCCATTCCAGAAATCTCTCGCTACCACCCAGAGATTGGCAACTCTCCTTTCTCAAGTGGTTTCCATATGTTGCAGCCATAACACACACCAGCTTGCGACGCTTGTAGATAAGATAAGTCCAACCCAGTTCACTTCCCTTCAGCAATCTCATCCAGGCTTTGTTCACCACTCAATATTCTTCAGCTGTTTTGCTTGTCGTCTAAATTTGGCTCACTTTTCACATTAAGTGAAATCTGTTGATGGAAGTGTGCGTGGGCACTGCTTAAGATGATGGTGCATCGGGAAGCGTTTTCCAAGGTTGTGGCTGTGAAACAACAAAAGGAAGGGATGTATAGATCCTTTGGAGGAAGGCTCCTTGTGCATGCCTGGCATCCATGCTGACTGATTTGGCTGCTGTGAGTGAAGGCTTCTTAGAACATTGCAGCAGGCAGGTTCAGTAGATGAACACATGGTGTTGGACAGCCATGACCACTAGGAAGCAGAGCACTGCATCTACTCAGCTCACCGACATCTACCCTCCCCTCCTTCCTTCCTTCCTTCCTTCCTTCCTTCCTTCCTTCCTTCCTTCCTTCCTACCTTCCTTCTCCTTCCTTCCTTCCTTCCTTCCTCCTTCCTTCCTCCTTCCCTCCTTCCTCTCCTTCCTCCCTTCCCTTCCCTTCCCTTCCCTTCCCAGCCGGAGGAAAACTAATGCCCTCCGACCACATCTAATCCTAAACATCCCCCCCCCCACACACACACACTGGGGTATCCTTAATTCTCTACCTAGCCTCTCTCTAACCCGCCAGCACATCAAGAAATGACCATACTCACCTCCGCCCGCCTACCGCCTCCTCCTCCCCGTCAGCGGGACCCCCTGCCGCGGCTGGAGTGAGCCGCTCTTCCCCTCAGGCCCTGGTGCCGACACACCAGGGCGGTGTTCTCAACTGGGGGAAGAGCGGAGGTCTTCCGTGGGGTGGGGCTGCTGCTGGGGGGGAGGCAGGGGGCCCTGGCTCTCGGTCAGGTAGCTTAAAGCTGACCCGCCTCGAGCCAGGGCCGCCCTTACCAGCCCCCGCCAGGCTGACGCAGCCCACACCCCGGTCCTCCAGCCGCGGAGGGATCTGCCTGGCCGCCTCTGGAAATGAAAAACAAGAACAGCAAAATTAAAATAGTTACTGGGAGGAAAATGACCCCCCCCCAAGCTCTCCCTCCCCCCCTTCCCTCCAAGGCGAGGGCTGGCTCCTTTAGTGGCAGCTGGAGGTTCTTACCGTTGTTTCTTAAAATAGGCGGTAGGCGGCCAGGCTCTCCGCTGAGGGGGGCAGATGTTTTAAATACATTAATTTTTTGCCCTTTAATTAGGACTCCGTCAATTCCTGGAGAAAAAGAGGAATTAGAGAGAACTGAGCTAATGAAAGATTCAGGCTCACATACCAGCTAGGGTGAGACCTCCCTCTCCGGACCGACCCTGAAACAACCTTTCTAGGCTTCCCCCGGAGGCTGGCTTCTCCCCCAGGGGTCCCTTGTTTCCTTCAGCCTTTAGGCCCCACAATGTTGGACTCCAGGTGGGAACTTTGTGCTCCTGGACGCTTCCTTTGTGCTCCTGGACGCTTCCTCAGCCAGGCACACAAAAGCTCCCACCTGGAACACAACTGGGTGGGGCGTGGGAAACCTTCCAAGTTGGACTCACCAATTGGCTGTACCAGCCGCATCCTCGCCCAAAAGTTTGGATGAAATGCCCCCACGGGTGCTGGGGGGCAGGATGTCCCCCTGGACCGACTGTGATGCGAGAATGGTTCTGGCCATCCCCATGGCAACCCTGCAGCTAATTAGGCAGAGGCAGGAAGGAGCCCTGGAGAGGCCGGTGCTGAGGACAGCAGAGGGCCTCGGGGCAGGCAGGGGTGACCAGCCAGGGGCTCGGGCCAGAGACAGAGGCGAGATTTAGGAGCATTAGGAGAGAATTAGAGGAATTGGGCAGAGATTCATTCCCTCTGCTTGGGAGACACCTTTTGGTTGCCAACCTTTGGGGGCAGCCTGGAGATCTCCCAGAATTCCAGTGGCTCTCAGGCAGCAGAGATCAGGGTCCCTGGAGAACCAAGTAGGTAGACAAATTGAGAACCAGGCTGCCTTGGAGGGCAGGCCCTGTGGCATGATGTCATCCACCCCCTGACCCCAAGCCCTCCCTCCCAGTCTCAACCCCCCCCCCCAATAACCTCCAGATATTCCCTGTCTGAAGCTGTCAACCCCAGAGCACTCACTAAAGGCCTCCCTCCCTTCGTGCATCCCCTTCATTTAAGGAGGGGAACCTGCCAGAGGTCCTGAGAGTCAGGGCTCCAGCATGCCAGGCCACCCCCCCCCCCTCCAGCTGTGCCTGCTGATCCCCTCCCAGCCCCTACCCCACATCACCTAAGGGGAGCTCCCTGAGCCACAAGGGGGGGGGTAGTAAATGAACAACATCCATTGTGTAAAGAGAACACCTAAAGAATTGGTGGTTCACCTTCCAAGGCAGCCCTTTTCTAAAGGTGAAATGATCCCTGTATTACCTGGAGACCAGTTTCTTTCTTTCTTTCTTTCTTTCTTTCTTTCTTTCTTTCTTTCTTTCTTTCTTTCTTTCTTTCTTTCTTTCTTTCTTTCTTTCTTTCTTTCTTTCTTTCTTTCTTTCTTTCTTTCTTTCTTTCTTTCTTTCTTTCTTTCTTTCTTTCTTTCTTTCTCTCTCTCTCTCTCTCTCTCTCTCTCTCCTCCCCCTCCCTCCCTCCCTCCCTCATTCATTCATTCATTCATTCATTCATTCATTCATTCATTCATTCATTCATTCATTCATTCATTCATTCATTCATTCATTCAATTTATATACCATCCCTCACTATGACATCTCAGGGCGGTGTACATAGAAACAGTAGGAATGAGAGAGTACCCTGAAAAAGATGTTTAACAATGAGAATGAATCATAAATGGTCCTAAATAGTTAATGCCAATCATAATTTTGGAATGTTGTGCATTGAGGCAACTGCAGCAATTAAGAGGGGACAGGTAGATCTGCCAACAGTGATCATAAGCTTGGGGACCTGTGGAACATCAAATTACCTGGCAGGGATGCATACAGGTTGCTTGGAGTTCTCCCATCGCTGGCCTCAACCAAAAGCCGGGTGGGAGAGCTCCATTCTGCAGGCCCTGTGGACCTCACTGTGGTGAGGTGTTCTTGTGTCAAATAGGGTGCTAGTAGCTTGGCTTGGTGGAGATGGAAAAATGCCAGATGTGCTCCTTTCATGACTTGAGCTTCCATAGATAAGGAAGTGTCAAGGTGGAGGTGACCGTCGCATGGATCACCGTAGCCAGGTGTTCCAGGGACAGGTAGGGCTCTAGTAGCCTCTCCTGGCAAAGATGGAAAAATAGCACCACAAAACCCCAACTGGAAACAGCCAGAGCCTTAAAAGGCTGAGTGTCTGTATAACATCAGTTAATAACAACATTATATAGCTTCTATTGTATACAACTTTAAAACTTAAAAAATTAAAAACATACGTACGCAGGCAATTGCATTAACAGTGTAATATGCCCTATATAAGTCAGGTATAGATCTGACACCTTTCAGCCCATGGAGGGCCTTCTTCATGATCTGATTATGACACACACTCATTCATTAAACATAAGATATGAGCAGCCACTAAAAGAACCAAAACAAATGCTGAAAAATAGCACAGTCAATCAATGGAAGATGCCTATTTTCCAGTTATTAGTTCTCCAAGGGCTGCCGATAATTCCAACGAGGTGTACAATTGTTAGTGCACGTATTGCAATGAGAAAAGGGATGAGGATGGCCAAGCAAAGGCTGTGAGCAAAGGCTGAGGGTCCTGTAAATGTTCAGTCTGGAGGCTAAGGAGGGACATAAGCTTTTGAAAGGCTGTCACATGGGGGAGGGCAGGGAGGGATTGCTGTTGGCAGCAGAGGACATGGCTCTCGTGAATGGGCTTAAACTACAGGCAGAAGGGTACTGTATGGATATTAGGGAATTTTTATGTTACAGTAAGGGTAGTGGAGTGCAGTAGAGAGGCAGCAGTGGAATTGGCTATCTAGGGAGGTGGCGAGCTCCCCGTCACTGGCGGTCTTCAAGCATCAGCTGGATAAACACTTGTCAGGGATGCTGTAGGCCAGGGGTAGTCAACCTGTGGTCCTCCAGATGTTCATGGACTACAATTCCCATGAGCCCCTGCCAGCGACTGAGAATTGTAGTCCATGAACATCTGGAGGACCACAGGTTGACTACCCCTGCTATAGGCCAAGCTCTAGTTAAACATTTATTGGGTGACATGACTATATATGGTTGTCAACTCTCCCACCACTCCCAAAATGGCCAATGACGGGCCTGGAGGGGACGAGAAGGGGCAGGGCTGCAGGTGGGCGTGTCCACAGCTATGCTTCTCAGCCATATTCTGCATGATCATGCCACTTCTGGGGCTTCTGAAAGCCTGAAGAATATTCCAGGGGTTTCTCGACTGTAAAAAGGCTGCTCTAGGCTGATCCTGCATTGATCAGAGAGTCAGATTAGGTGTCCTCTTTGGCTCCATCCTTCTCTATGATTCTGTTCTATGATCCTATGAGACTCAGGTGGTCTCCTCTTTTACCCCACATGCTGTTCCTGCCTTGGACCCCTCCACCGCATGCTGTTACAGAAACAGGTCTAGGGGAAATCTATTTGACCTGTGGGCCATGTGGGCCATGTTTGACCATGTAGCCATGTGGTTTTCTACAACGAGCCAAATAACTCCCCCCTCTGCCACTGCTGCCTCTGCTTGGGGAAGGGATGCCAGCTTCCTAGTTGGACCTGGAATCACATCTTTATCACCAGACTACAGAGATCAGTTCCCCAGGAGAAAATGGCTGTTCTGGAGGGTAGACTCTATGGCAGGGGTAGTCAAACTGCGGCCCTCCAGATGTCCATGGACTACAATTCCCAGGAGCCCCCTGCCAGCGAATGCTGGCAGAGGGCTCCTGGGAATTGTAGTCCATGGACATCTGGAGGGCCGCAGTTTGACTACCCCTGGCATTGTACCCTGAGGTCCCTGTCCTCCCCAGGCTCCATCCCCCCCAGGAGGTGCAGCTAGCAACCCCACCTACCCCACCTCCTGCTGGTGACCAGCGTGGACCCCTGGCAACCCTAGTTTGGGGTAACAGCCTGGTGAGGAGCAATGAGCTTCTTCTGCCTGCGCTGCCATGTGCCCCAACCACAGGGAGAACCATGTGAGCCTAGAGGCAAGGAGAAATGTGAGCCACATATGAGAGTAATTGAGTTCCTCCATCCTGTAATCATTGTCAAAGCTGACCCATGGAGTGGTAAGCCTTTTGGAGTGGGCTTGTCATTTCCTGTAATTTTCTGTAATGCCTGTTAAGACTTGTACTACTAGTAGTACCACTATTGTTAGGCTTTAACTTTGAGGGTTAGGTTCCTTCTCTGGGTGGCAGGTAGAAATCTTGGAGGTTGTCTAGTCTACCTTGATGACTGTTTCTGAGACTTCCATACTTGCAGGTGCTACTAACAGGAGGTGGGAAGCAATACTGTATCATGAATTAAATTTCACATGTAACATTTGGTTAAATCACTCTGCATGCACAAAGGCATTTCATTAAAAAAAATTTTTTGTTTCATGTTGGTTCCTTGACACACTGTTTGCCAGGACACTAAAAAAGAAGCTCTCTCACATTAAAAGTTTTATCAAGGTAGCTATGCAAAATCCCCTTCCTAAGACAGGATGAATTAACTGCTTTATCATTCTTTCCTCTCTAGCTCTCTCGATGTTTGGGCATTTGGATAATGGACTTTTCCAGATGTTAGCCTCCTCCCCCCTTGGTGCCAATAGCACCTGTAGGCTAAAAGCAGGAAGGTTTGTTCTCCCCCACCCCATAGCCCCTTTTAAGAGAGAGAGAAATTAAAAGCCAGGTGAACTTGATGGGAGCAGTAGCAGGAGATGGAGGTCTGGTGCCCAGAAAGCAAGAAGAGACCAAAAAGCCAGTTCTGGTAAGAATTAATAGGGCTTTAGTTGCACCATAACCTTCTAACTTTGCCTTTATTTCTGCATGCCTTAGATCTAAAGTGCAATTTAAGTGGAGCTCTTTCTAAAATTATGAACCCCAGTGGGAGCTTTGGTGAAACTGGAGCAAGTGACGGTACAAATTTCTCACGAGTAAAGTTACAACACATTGGGGGTTAATGTGCCACAGCATATACTAAGAGCAGCAAAGCTGTAACAGGTTGGAGCTTAACAGGAAGACTAGGGAGGTCTTGGGAGTTAAAAGGCCACCTTCTCCCCCCATGAGTCATTAAGATGCTCAAATAGGGTTGCCAGCCTCCAGGTGGTGGCTGGATATCTCCTGGGAGTACAAGTGATCTCCAGGGGATAGAGTTCACCTGGAGAAAATGGCCACCTTGAAAGGTGGACTCTGTGACATTGTACCTTATTAAAATCTCTGCTGCCCCCCAAACCCCCTTCCTCAGGATCCACTAACCAAATCTTCAGGTATTTCCCAAACCAGAGCTGGCAACCCCATTCCCAAGACTAGGAGTAACCTTTACACAATATCTTTTGCTTGGACAACACAGGGCTCCAGAGAGGTGATCCCGTAGTACTGCCATCTCTGGAGTGCTTTTCCTCCAAAGATGTTGCCTGACCATCTCCCAGAGAGCAATGCAACAGCCCACCCAGGGATGCTCAGTTCCCCTGCACCAGTGGAGGACCAGTGGGGTGTCCACAGAGCTCATTTCCCTGCATCTTTGCTGACCCCCAAAGTAGCTATTCCCCCTTGCTACACAGTGGGGAGCTTTTCAAGGTTATTTATTAAAAAAACAAAACAAAACCCCTGGTAATTGGCCCATCAATATGTCAACACATTAGGATATTGCTACATACAGAGTTATGTGGAGGAAACAGTGCTGCTTTTTTTTGGAAAGGCTCTGACTTGGTCATTCTTAACGGGGGTGGTACTCTACCACCTTGCAGGCCCCTGCAGCTCTCAGCAGGCATTCCTGACTTTGGGGGGCAACTGGGATTTTAGGCAACCCCTTTGTTTATTTATTGATTTATATTTATATCTCACTGCTCTCAAATGTCTCGTGGCGGTTTATAAAATCCATGAATACAATAAAATCCCCTATAATCACCCATTAAAACACAATTAGGACAATAGCATAATATCAGATGGAAGACAATAAAATATTACCACTCCCCTCCCTCCCCCCGTTAAGTATGAATCTGTTGCTCTCTGTCTGGAAGCGAGGGACTTAGTTGATTCCAGCTACAGATCCTCAGCTGACAACATCGGGTACCGCTCTGGTCTCAACCATACACCTGGCAGAGGAGCTCCAGCCTGCGGAAAGCTGACAAATCCTGCAGGGCCCGCAGCTCTTCCAGGAGCTCGTTCCACCAGGTTGAGGCCAGGGCCGAAAAAGCCCTGGCCCTAGTTGAGGCCAGGTGTATGTCCCAGGGGCCCATTTGCAGGGGCTTCTGATGTAGCCAGCATGGTGTAGTAGTTAGAGCAGGGGTAGTCAAACTGCAGGCCTCCAGATGTCCATTGACTACAATTCCCATGAGCCGGCAGGGGCTCATGGGAATTGGTCCATGGACATCTGGAGGCCCGCAGTTTGACTACCCCTGAGTTAGAGCCTTCGGCCACGTCCTGGGAGACCCAGGTTTGAATTCCATCTGCCATAGATGCTTGCTGGGTCACTTTGGGCCAGGCACACATTCTCAGCCCAACCTAACCTTGTGAAGATAAAATGAAGGAGAGCAGACCAACAAGATTTTCAGAATATAAAAAGATTTTCAAATGTTCAGGGGTCAACATTCCCTTCGTCAGATACCTGGCAAATAAATAGAAAGATAATAGCTAGATCAGGCTTTCTCAACCAGGGTTTCGTGAAACCCTGGAGTTTCTTGATGGCCCTAGAAAGGTTTCCCGAAAGTATGGGAGTTTCATTATTTAAAATTGTATTTATTATTAGCTTTCTATATCACCACCTCTCGAAAGACTTGAAAGTAATTAATTGTGTGATATCTTTAAAAATTGTTTTAACATTTATTGGGTGATAAGACCATATACAGAGCCTCTTGTGGCGCAGAGTGGTAAGGCAGCCGTCTGAAAGCTTTGCCCACGAGGCTGGGAGTTCAATCCCAGCAGCCGGCTCAAGGTTGACTCAGCCTTCCATCCTTCCGAGGTTGGTAAAATGAGTACCCAGCTTGCTGGGGGGTAAACGGTAATGATTGGGGAAGGCACTGGCAAACCACCCCGTATTGAGTCTGCCATGAAAACGCTAGAGGGCATCACCCCAAGGGTCAGACATGACCCGGTGCTTGCACAGGGGATACCTTAACCTTTACCTTTAAGACCATATACAGAGCCTCTTGTGGTGCAGAGTGGTAAGGCAGCAGATATGCAGTCTGAAAGCTCTGCCCATGAAGCTGGGAGTTCAATCCCAGCAGCCGGCTCAAGGTTGACTCGGCCTTCCATGCTTCTGAGGTCGGCAAAATGAGTACCCAGCTTGCTGGGGGGGTAAACGGTAATGACTGGGGAAGGCACTGGCAAACCACCCCGTATTGAGTCTGCCATGAAAACGCTGGAGGGCGTCACCCCAAGGGTCAGACATGACCCGGTGCTTGCACAGGGGATACCTTTACCTTTACTTTTTAAGACCATATATGGTCATGTCTACCTGCCCCCCAATGGCCAATGATGGGCTTGGAGGGAGTTGGGAGGGTCCCTGGATGGGCATGTCCACAGCTCTGCTTCCCAGCCATATTCTGCATGACTGCACCACTTCTGGGATTTCTCAAAGAAGATGTTTCAGGTGTTTCTCAGTGGTCAAGAGAAAGGCTGAGCTAGATAATAGATAAATAGATAAAGCAGCATTCTGACAAGTGGTGGAGAAGAGTCGTGTTATGCTGGTTGCCCCAATCTGAAGATAAAATCCCAGATTTCTCCCCCAGGTCCTTGAAAAAGTGGGATGCAGCAAGCAGGAAAGAAGCCTCGTGTTATCAACTTGGCTGCTGACTAGCAGGTACAAAGGTTTCATCGAAATGTATGTCTCAGATTTAGATAGGTACTGTGTAAAATATGTAGCTCCAAGAACCACACAAAACTGGAATCGCTGCAGCTCTTTAATTGTGAACGTACATGATACAGATAGCAACACACCTTCACTCTGCAAACCCCCCACCCCAAGGTCCCAACATATATACCAGGCGTAGTCAAACTGCGGCCCTCCAGATGTCCATGGACTACAATTCCCAGGAGCCCCTGCCAGCAAACGCTGGCAGGGGCTCCTGGGAATTGTAGTCCATGGACATCTGGAGGGCCGCAGTTTGACTACCCCTGATATATACACACAGGTAACATTGGGGCTGACCCTGGGTGGCACACCATTGGCTCAGACCCCTTGATTAATTGAACTGATTGGCTCTCACGGTGGCCACGACAGTTTGAGTCCAGGTCTACCCATTCCTACCGTACACCATGTGCTTGCTCCTCTGTAGGATCGCCCGCGTGTCCGCATCACAACATACAGTATGCCAATAACATAATAAATATACCTATATAAATGAAGTTGCTTTTTCTTGGTTCGAAGGGGGCATCTGATATTTATGCTGCTTACTTGGGGAGTGGTAGAGGATTAAAGGCTCAAAACCAGTGGTTTGTCCAGAGAACAAACAGGAGACAGGAGAAACCGAAAGACAGAAGTCAAACGGTCAGCCTGTTCTGTTCAGGAGATGTATCAGTCAGTCTTTGCAGTACACTTTTACGCTTGGGTTTCCTTTTTGGCTCAGTGTCAGCCCTGGATTGCTCCCCCTTCCTTAGGGGAAATGAGATATGTCCTATTCTTGAATATTAGGTCAAAAAGAACAACCATTCTGGGGAGTGGGACTATAGATCAGGGCCATGTTGCAAGGGCAGGAAAGGGTTAGGCCTTTTCTCTCACACTCCCCCCCCCCCCCAAATGCGAATTGAATCTTGCTTGCCCTGGAGAGAGAGAGAACCCTGCTTTTTACAGCCAAAATACTCACACAGTGGCTTACAATCACCTTCCTTTCCTCTCCCCACCACAGACACCTTGTGAGGGAGGTGAGGCTGAGAGAGCTCTGACAGGACTGGCCCAAGGTCACCCAGCTGGCTGCCGGTGGAAGAGCGGGGAATCAAGCCTGATTCTCCAGACTAGAAGCCACTGCTCGTAACCACTACACCAGGGGTAGTCAACCTGTGGTCCTCCAGATGTCCATGGACTACAATTCCCATGAGCCCCTGCCAGCATTTGCTGGCAGGGGCTCATGGGAATTGTAGTCCATGGACATCTGGAGGACCACAGGTTGACTACTCCTGCACTACAACACTACTCCAGAGCACAAGTCCCAAGACTCACCTTATTTCACCTGTGTGCTTTCTCTTGTACTGCAAATAGCCATTTGGGGGGGGGGGGGGGAGAATCAGGAAAAGGCATCATGGGATTAGAGTTGCCAGCTGTGGGTCGGAGGATACCTGGCAATTGTAGAGCTGGAGGCTGGGGAGGGCAGGGACCTCAACAAAGAGTCCACCCTCCAAAGTAGCCAATTTCTGCAGCAGGACATCTTGGTCAATTGTAATAGCAGGAGATATCCAGGTGCTATCTGGATGTTGGCAACCCTAGCTAGGGGGAGAAGTTGAGCCCCCTCCCCTCCACCGTCACCCCTGTCTGAATCTAGCATACCCCCCCCCCCAACATGCAGAGGCTTTTAGCATTAAAAAGAAATTCGTGGGAGAGCCTCAGTCTGCCAGGAAGTGCGGAGCAAGCAAACCAGGAGTTTTGTATTGGCTGCAGCAAGCCTTTTCACACGTCTTAAAGAGCAGGCCTGGATTTGCCACTGGAAATTCATTCCATGAGCAGCTGCAGCTAATCCAGAAAGTGCATTTGCAGGTAGACGCTTCTCTTCGCAACTCCAGTCTGGACCCCGCATCATATTTACTCTCAGGCATAGAGGAGGAGGAAGAGGAAGAAGAAGAGTTGGCTCTTATATGCGACTTTTCTCTACCTGAAGGAGTCTCAAAGTGGCTTCCAATTGCCTTCCCTTCCTCTCCCCACAACAGACACCCTGTGAGGGAGGGGAGGCTGAGAGAGCCCTGATATCTCTGCTCGGTCAGAACAGCTTTCTCAGTGCTGTGGCGAGCCCAAGGTCACTCAGTTGGCTGCATGTGGAGGAGCGGGAAATCAAACCCAGCTCACCAGATTAGAAGTCCACCCTCCTAAGCAGTACACCAAGCACTAGAGGGATGGGATTGGTCCAGAGGTTGAGTGCAGACATGCTTTACCTGCATCTTAAAGCCAAATACATGGGAATGTAAAGTTTTGTGGCTAGAATACAGGATGTGCAACTACATTCCAGTTGGCAAGTGTGGCCACCAGTGGGAGTCTATGGCACTGTATGACAGGCTACAGCTAGGAGTGCCAGGTCTCCCTAGGCCACAAGGAAGGGATTGGGGGTGGGGGGGGGGAGTTACCACATCTAGGCTTCTCATAGTTGAATGTCCTAGAAATCTGTCTTGCATATATATAAAACAAGATATGTTGAGTATAGTTAGTTCATTTTTAGCTTAGGCCTTTTTTAGCCTAGCTCATTGCACAAGCAGGCAGCGTACTGCAGGGAACCCTGGGACCCGAGAAGAACCCCTAAAAGAGTCAAAGCCCCCCCCCCAAAAAAAAAGTGAGGCTGGCTGCTCTTAAGCATCCATTTCCTGCTGGGGAGCTGAACTCTGTAATCTGGAAATGAGCTGTAATCCTGGGGGATCCCCGGGTCCTACCTGGAGGCTGGCGTCCCTGCATGCCAGGAAGCAAAAAAGAAGCAAAAACCAATATTTGATTGGCTCAATTAGCCCGAGGGAGGGCGGAAATCCTAACAGGGATTTCCAGATCAAAACTGGGACCCTGCAAACTTTGAAGTGATCTGAAGTCAACTGTGCCCACTGACATGTGGGTAACGCACTGTTCACAGGAATTTTGTGAGGATCAAAATAGTTTTTTTTTCATTGCACACATTTTCATCTCATCTCATTTCATCTTGCTATTTAAAAAAAAAATCATCTGAAGGTTTCTTTCTTTCAAAAAACGAGGCAGGCATGTTATAAATCCGATACCAGCCTGGTCTTGTTTAGTGTCAGCTAGACAAGTTTGCCGCCTGCCTGGGGCTCAGAGGTGCCAAACAAGCTCAGCCTAATGGCGTTTTTGCCCTTTTCAAGTCGTGCCCAAATCCCCGCCCTGAAAGCGATTAATGAGTTTAATTAAGGAACGGGGCAGGTGGGAAGAGGTGTTTCCTGTTTGAAAGCAGAGAGGGGGAAACGGATTTCCTAACAGTGGTGGTGTGGGACTAGGGCCTGGGAGACCCAGTTTCGAATCCCCACTCATCTTATGGAAGCTTGCTGGCTGACCTTGGGCCAGGATCATACTCTCACCCTGTCCCACCTCACAGGGTGGTTGTGAGGATAAAATGGAAGGGAGAAGGATGGTATAAGCCACCCTGGGCCCTCTTTGGCAGAGGTGGGCTTAGGTCTCCCCTGGTGACCTGTGGGAGGGAGGGGGTCGGAGTGCCTGACCCTGGTTGGGAAGCTCTTGTAGATTTGGGGTTGGAGATTAGGGAAGAGAGGGACCTTGTGGTGGGGGTGACATGCCACTAAACGCTCCCTCCAAAGCATCCATTTTCTCCAGGGGACAGGATCTCTCTAGCCTGGAAATCAGCTGTCATTCTGTGGGATCCCCAAGCAAGATATAAATAGTATGCAAATAAATAAATATTCTGCCAGAGGCTGTTCTGGTCCCCTGGGCCATGTGAAACAGTGCTTCTGAGCGTATAAAGAATTCCTTTTCTTCACTGCCAGCCTATGCGTTTAGTTTCAGATATGTTTTACATGGTTACTGTTTCCCACTGTTTAAAAAATTCCAACAAGAAGGAGAGGAGGTGTTTTTTTGGACTTCACTTTTCACTACCTGAAGGAATCCCAAAGCGGCTTACAAACACCTTTCCCTTCCTCTCCCCACGACAGATAATCTGTGCGGTAGGTGGGGGGTGAGAGAGCTCTAAGAGAACTGCTCTGCAAGAACAGATTTCAGAGAACTGTGACTGGTCCAAGTTCACCCTGCAGGATTCATGTGGAGGAGGAGTGGGGAATCTAGGCTGGCTCTCCATGTTACAATCCGCTGCTCATAACCGCTGCCCCACTCTGGGTCTCAGGAGCGTGCCAAATGGCATATCTGGAGTTTAATCTCCTTGTTTGGTCCCGAATCCAGAGACTCCCAAAGGCTGAGTCAGGTGGAGCGTTGAGCAATTCGTGATCAGATCTCCCGAGCAATTTTTCAAGGCTAACTTGCCATGGTGGGTGGCCCTGATTCCCATCAGCGAGGGGGGTTCCTTCTTTCTTTCACGGTGCCATTTTCCTACCTTCCTGTAGTTCCCCTGGAGCGACAGCATCTTGGCATGAGCAGCAGCTCGCCTTCCTTGAGAGTCTGTGTCAGTGCAAAAATCCCAGGCATGCGTTTTATTTTATTTATTTGTTTATTTGTTTGTTTGTTGGATTTCTATCCCGTCACTCCCTGAAGGCTCGTGGCGGGTTACAAGATATAGATAGATAAAACCCCAAGAAAATTACCCCTAAAAATGTCTAAAATCACATAACCTACAACCCGAAGATGTACCGCAGCGAAAACCCATTAAAGAGCTCCCCCCACTCAATCCGGGCTAGGCAGAGGGAATTGTCATGAGCCGCCTCAGATGGTTCAGATCAGGGGTAGTCAAACTGCGGCCCTCCAGATGTCCATGGACTACAATTCCCAGGAGCCCCTGCCAGCAAATGCTGGCAGGGGCTCCTGGGAATTGTAGTCCATGGACATCTGGAGGGTCGCAGTTTGACTACCCTGGTTCAGATAGTACAGACGGTTCAGATGGTTCAGAGGGGGGTCAGATCTTCCTTAGCACGCTGGCCTCAGCCATGGACCTGGCGGAAGATCTCCATCTTTCAGGGCCTACGGAGCACCGAAAGCTGCCGCAGGGCCCGTAGCTTTTCCGGGAGCTCATTCCACCAGGTAGGGGCCAGGATCGAAAAGGCCCTGGCCCTGGTTGAGGCCAAGCACGCCTCCCTGGGGCCGGGTATGGCCAGTAGATTTACAGCCACAGAGAGTAAGGCTCTGCGGGGGGCATAGGGCGAAAGGCGGTCCCTCAGGTATGTGGGACCCAGACTGCGTAGGGCCTTAGAAAAAGGGTCAGTTTTTATACCCCACTTTTCTCTACCCAAAGTAGTCTCAAAGTGGCTTCCAATAGCCTTCCCTTCCTCTCCCCACAACAGACACCCTGTGAGGTAGGTGGGGCAGAAAGAGCTCTGAAAGAACTGCTCTGTGAGAACAGTTCTAACAGGACTGTGACTGGCCCAAGTACAGCTAGTTGGCTGCACGTGGAGGGGGAGTGGGGACCCAAACCTGCTGTTCTTAACTGCTATACCACACTGCCCCCCCCCCCCATCTTGGCCTAGCCTTTTCAAGCAATGGAGAGGAAGAAAAACTACAAAAGCAACAACAACACCCCCCTCCAAAAAACCCCCTAAAAGCGAAGCAAACCAAGGGAGCTGGAAAGACGCATGCCAGGGA